>NW_016107405.1:6302776-6318643 GCF_001604975.1 Cebus imitator | reverse complement strand
AGTTAAAAAAAAAAAAAAATTTTTTTTTTTTTAACCAGCCATTTTAAATTCACCAAATCCTCCTCTCTCTTTACATTATTTTTATTTTAGAAATTGTTTGGGCTGCTATAACAAAATACATTAGACTGGGTAATTTATAAACACCAAAAATTTATTTTTTACAGTTACGGAGGCTGAGAAATCCAAGATCAAAGCAACAGCAGATTTAGTGTCTGATGAGGGCCTGTTCCTTATAGATGGCACTTTCTTGATGCATCCTCACATGGCAGAAGGGGACAAGGCAGCTCCTTTCAACCTCTTCAGTAAGGACACTAATCCTGTTCATGAGGGCAGAGTCCTTATGCCTTACTTCCCAAAAGACCCCACTTCTTAGTGGTATCATATTGGATATTAGGTTCCAGCATATGAATTTTGGAGGTACACCAATATCCAGACCATAGCAGAAGCCAAAAAATGACAAAGCCTCTGGCTATAATATACTATGTATAATACATTCCCGAAAATCTTCACATTTTAAGAAAATGGCTCACTTAAAATAAGAGTCTAAGGAAAAAATAAGTCTGGGAAAGCCCTCTCAAACTCTGAACAACTAAGTGGTGGTTCCCAAACTTTTCTACTTAGTGATACGATCTTTAAAATCTGATACCTCACTCCAGGCTCACAATAGAGTGAGACTCTTGTCTCAAAACAAAAAACAACAACAACAAAAAAACTGATACCTGGCTCCCACACTCAAGAAATTCTGAATTGAATGGAATTGGGGGAGAAGCTGGGCCTCAGTATTCTAAAATATCCCTAGGTAACTAATACACAACAAAGTCTGGTAACCACTGAGCTGTAGTGTTAACAGACAATAACATCCCAAATGAAAATAGTAGGTTATTTGAAAGAATGTATAAAACTCCTAACAAATATAGCAATGCCATGTTAACTTAAAGAGCTTTACCTTTTTTAAAAAGTTGAAGTTAGGTTAAAGAATGACAATTTACAGAAAGGAGACACTGATGAGTGATAGAAACAAGGGCAGGCTATCCTCAGAAGTTGCAGATGAAGAAACAGTTGCAAACTTTGCAGGAAATACGGAGTTGCGGGAGATGGATGGCTCTGACTCGTCTGATATTGCTTTTGCAAAGATCTGAGAATGCTGCAAAATAAGCACTATCAAAATGGAGCACATGGCTGAACCAAGCCCAGGGAAGAATGGGGTCCCACACTGTGAAAGGTCATCATTTGAGTGCTATATTCCCCAGGCCTGGTGCAATCATGAAGCTAACTGCAATACTTGTACTTCAGCTATTGTGTCTTTGTATTACAAAGCATTAAAGTGCTATGAAAAATTATGTATGAACCAACCCACTTTTCTTATTATTTTACCATTACTCCCCTATTTAACAATCTCATGTGAGCTCATGTTTATTATTTAAAAAAAACAGTACTTGGCTGGGTGTAGTGACTGATGCCTTTAACCTCAGCACTTTGGGAGGTCAAGGCTGGAGGATCATTTGAGCTCAAGAGTTCCAGACCAGCCTGGGCAATGTGGCGAAACCCTGTCTCTACAAAAAATTAGCCAGGCATTGTGGCATATGCCTGTAGTCACAGCTTCTTGGGAGGCTGAAGTGGGAGGATGGCTTGAGAGCCAGAAGGCAAAGGTTGCCACAAGACAAGATCTCATCACTCTGCACTCCAGCCTGGGCAACAGAGCCAGACCCTATCTCAAAAATAAAAAATAAAAAAGACAGTACTTTAGCACAACAGACTATGTTAGTATTCCACTGAGAATCTGAAATTTAAATAACGTTAACCTACCCCTGTTTTACTTATCTCCTTCTGTGGTTCATACTCTCTTTCAGCACAAAGTAATTCTTTAGGTCGGCAGTTCTTCCACCTCTGACTTTGCCCTAGAAGGGTATTTGAATTCATATAACTTGGGGCAGCTTTATTAAGCACATACAGCATATGACTAATCAAAATGGAGCGCCCACACTTGATCATTTTTCAGTATCTTTTTTTAAACAATAAATTACCACGTATGTGTTATCACTATAGTGAAGCAGATTAGGGAACTTTATTTTAAGCTGAGTACATTTACTTTGTTTTTTATTGTTTTGCTTAGCTTTTAAAAATTGTCTTTAGTGCTTGGGTTGCAATACAGGTAAAATTATACTGTCTTTTCTATTGCATGTCAAAATTGGAAAATAATATTGATGACAGAAATTACTTAGGTCACTAAGATCTTCAACCTGAATTCATTCCTTAATATTATAATTGACACTGAAGGAATAGATTGATTTGGACTTGTTGCAGATACTATATGGCAAGAGAGGGCAAAGCTAACTTGTGTTTTTTGGAGAAAAATACTGAGGTTAGGCAATAAGAGATGAATAATGTAAGAAGTTATGGAAATGGAAATGAAATAGTGAGAGTGAAGTATAAGAATTATATTGAAAAAAGCTAAACATAAATAACCTTGACTAATGGAAAACAAATGCCTGAAATGACATTACAACACATATGGGGAGGGGATGAAGATTGAAAATAACTTATTGGGTACAGTGCTTACTACTCAGGTATTGGGTGCACTAAAAGCCCAGATTTTACCACTATGCAATATATGCATGTAAGAAACCTACACTTGTACCCTCCTAAATAGCAAAAACAATTAAATTAAAAATATATTGGGCAGAAAATACATCAAGGCTTTCCACTATTTCTGATAAATTATCATTATATAAGTTTTGTTTCATTTTTGTAATAATCCAGAATGACTTTCCCACCTACCCTTTTTCTTTCAGATCATGGATCACAGATATTTAGAGTTAAAAGAGAACCTAGGAATTTCCAAGTTCATATTCTGTGTCGTGTGGCTTAGGAACCTGAGTCCCAAGTAAGTTCAGTGATTCAGTGACTCTTTTAAGGTTACATGGTAGAACCTATAATCAAGGCCCCCTGGATTCTAGTTCAGTGCTTCTTATAATAAGTAATAATAAAGTAACTATTTTACTCAAAAGACAAAATTTTGAGTTTATATGTACATAGGATCAGTGCATATCCATGGATATGTCATTGCTATCATATATAGACCTTTTTCAAAAGTCAGAAGGACTATATACACCTTTGAGTCCAAATACTCAAAGGCAGGTTAACATTTTTCAGATTTTACTACCAATGCAAAGAATAGGAAAGGTAACTAGATATTGCGGAAGGTAAAACAATCTATCCTATCCCCAAGTGATTGTTACTTTGCATGTCAAATGGTACTTTTCAAATGTGACTGAGGGTAAGGACCTTGAGATGGGGAGGTTATTATGGATTACTTAGGTGGCCCCCTCTAATCACAAGTCCTTACATGTGGAAGAGGGAACCAGAACAGTGGGTCTGAGAGATGTGACATGAATAGACTTGTCCTGCTGTTGATGGACTTTGAAGTTGAAGGAAGAGGGCCATGAGCCAAGAAATGTGGTTGTCTTTAGAAGCTGAGAACAGCTCTTAATTTATAGCCAGCAATAATACAGGGACCTTGGTCCTACAACAGCAAGAAACTGAATTCTGCCAAAATCTAAGTGAGCAGGAAATGGATTCTTTCTTATAGCCTCCAGAAAGGCATAGGTTCTGCTAACACCTTGATTTTAGTCCAGTTAGACCCATATCAGACTTACAGAAGTAAAAGATGATAAAGTTTTGTTGTGTTAAGTCACTAAGTTTGTGGTAATTTATTATGGAAAAAATAAAAAGTGATACAGATATGTAACCTATTAATTTATTGCATTCCTGGATAAAAGTCATTGACCAATGTCACTGAGAAAGTGACTATACTGTACATAGGAGATTTTGAGCATTTTTATTCATTCTAAACAACTTAAGTACTATTGCTCGTGACCATCTTTCTCCATGGCACAAAGTCTTTCTAAATTCTAAACTCCCCAGAATTTCCTCTGTGGTGATATTAAGTAAAAGGTGAGTTTCTTCAAAGTATTCTTTAATACATTTGTGTGTTGTTTTTCTCATTATACTGTCATTCTTACAAGGTGGATGCTCCACTGTCATGACAATTAGGAGTGGTACATGTTCAGTCTTTACCTAAATCTTAAGTCATCTTCATCAAGTACCTACTGTGTTCCACGCCTCTGTCACTCCTGTGGTTTCTGCTGTTTTTTTCTCAAGGTTTTGTCTCCTGCTCAAAGTCATTTTGTTAGTTATTGACAGAGCCAGTCTTTGGACCTACACAGTCAAGCTCCAATGTACTGAACTGCCATTGAGATTGCTGCCCAATAAAAATGCACAGTAGTGTCAAGAAATAAAGAACATGTATAGACAAAGGATCACTTAAAGTTATTCAGATTTGAGCATTTGTGACTCTCTTCAGATTCCTGGACCTAACTGTTTACAAAAAGGAAGAGGCAGATTAAACACTTTTCTGCCTCTGTTGCATTTTTTTCCATTTCTTCTTCAGTATTAAGTATCTGTAGTGTTAATAGTATTAAGTTTCTATAACAGAGGTTGGCAAACTACAAACCTTGGGGAAATTATTCTGTAAATAAATATTACTGGCACACAGCCACAATCATTAATTTGTATATCATATATGGCTGCTTTGGGGCTACAACACCAGACTTGAATAATTGCAACAGGGGCCCACAAGACCTGCAATATTTATTATCAGGCTCTTTATAGAAAGTTTGCAGACCCCTATTCTCTAATGTCAACAAATGAGATTTCCAGAACTTTTATATTACCAAACTTATTATTCTGACCAGCGTCATGTATTCTCACGATGCCCATCTTTGACTAGGTGTGATATATGATTCTCCCATTCTTCTAAACTTGACCTCTTGCATTGAGAATAAACAGACATAACTAAACCTCCTAGGACTTAAGAGAAAGTCTGCATTGTTTCCTCCCTACCTACCCTACTTCCTATTGTTTTCTGTCAAGAATATGCAGGAAAAGAAACAAAAAACAACAACAAAAAGAATATGCAGGAACTTTTCCAAGTCTTTACCCTATGTAATAGTAACTCACATAATGGAAATGTTCATGCATGTGGCATGATCAAAAATAAAGAATGATCTGCATTTTAACATATGCACCAGAAACTAAATTGGAAATCACCAACATGTCAAAATAATGCAGTGGATTGAAACAAAATCTCAGCAGAGAGATTTTTGGGAAACAAAAATAATTATAAAAGACAGCTATTTGTTGGGGACATTAGTCATTGCTTTTTGGCTGTTAATGTGAGAACTGTCTTTTTTATGTCTCAAGAGTTCCCTATTTTACAAGTTTTGGTGATAGAGCTCAATATACTAGGCACTTTTTTTCTGATGTTTCTTGCAGTGAAAGAGGCCTAGGCTCTGCTTATGACTACCACAGATAGTGAATTGAGAACTGGTACTGCAAAACAGCAAATCCTGCAGAGAACCGACTCTGATGGTCACACCAGTTGTAGCAAGAGCAAGTTCACAAAGGAGCATGCCATTGACGCCTGTGGTGACATCCAGGGCACAGTGTGTAGTGCCAGTTGTATTAGGTCAGAAGCTTCAGTATGATTGTTTGACTGGTGTTCAAAGGATCCTAGCTGACCCAGCTTTACTGTGCATTTGAGGCCTGCCACCCAGCTACCTAACCTCTGAATCTTATTCACCTTTTTTTAAAGGATATTGAGTAGCTCACATAATTGTAAGACAGTTAATGAGCTGTTTTTGCTCATATGGCTTCTAAATGTTTTTAACTAAAAAAGTTTTAAACTAAGATCCTTTTATGCATGCTTACTTTAAAATGCTAAATTTTTATATACTAAGTTTATTAATTGCAAAGAATGTAACTTCTAGCACATAGTATTTTGTTTCTGTGCTTTAAATATATTTTCATTAAAATTTTATAGCTGTAAATTTAACTCATATTTATGGTAGAGCCCATATCCTTATCAAACCCATTAGCTGACTTTATTTTTCTGTTTAAATAAATATGTTACCTTGCATCCTATGAGAGCTGTTGGAGAGTTAATCCACCATGAGCCATGCAAATCACTGCATATTCTTTATAGGGATGCTGCTGGTGCAAAGCCCTGATTACTCCTTATCTAGGCAAGTTTTATGCCTCTTCTAGGTAAACAAGTATATAATAATATCCATTTCCCATTTCTCTCAGAATGACTTCACTGTGCTCCAGTGTACTTTCAATTTTTGATATGTGTATCTCTGCAGTTGAAGGCATTTCCTGAACCCCCGTCCATGTGTGGCAGGCTAGGAATTCTGGGGAATTAGTACTCCCTCAGGGAGCAGTCTTCAGTCAGTGACAGTTTATAAATAACAGTTTGTTTATCAAGAAGGTGGGATAATCCAGGTGCTATACCTCTGCTCATTCAACAGGAGCTGGCTTAATAGTGCACATTTTATTGGCTCACTTTCTTTCCTTAGAACACTGTTCCACTCCCTTACTCGTTTTCCCTAAATAATCTACTTGCACTTAAATTCTTGCCCCGGGATCTGCTTTTAGGAGAACCCAAACTAAGATAGAAATTAAAAATACTCTCCATATATATATATATATATATATATATTTTTTTTTTTTTTTTCAAGTGTACTTTAGGCTCTGGGGTACATGTGCACATCCTGCATTGTGCAGGATTGTTGCATAGGTACACATTTGCCATGGTGGTTTGCTGTCTCCATCCATCGCTTACATCAGGCATTTCTCCCAGTGTTATCCCTCCCCAACCTCCCTGCCCTAACTGTCCCTCCTCTCCCCTCCCCTCCACCCCCCTCCAGCCCCCCCACCTACTCCAGTGAGTGTTGTTTCCTTCCCTGTGCCCCAGTGTTCTCATTGTTTGTCACCCACCTATGAGTGAAAATATGCGGTGTTTGGTTTTCTGTTCTTGTGTCATTTTACTGAGAATGATGGTTTTGAGATTCATCCATGTCTCTATAAAGGACACAAACTCATCATATTTTATGGCTGCATAGTATTCCATGGTGTATATGTGCCACACTTTCTTTGTCTAATCTATCATTGTTGGGCATTTGGGTTGGTTCCAGGTCTTTGCTATTGCAAACAGTGCCACAACGAACATATGTGTGCATGTGTCTTTATAATCTCCCAAAGGGTCTGTATCTTGAGTTAGGAGCAGTAGTCTAGCCCCAGTTCTTGTCATCATTTGATTTCACCTGATTCTCTTTTATGTAAAGCAAAGGACAGGATGGGGTTTCTGCCCATCTTCACAGATCTGCACAAACCTCTCTAAATATTCTTGGGTAGGCAATCATTGCTACCACCAAAGTTGGTCTAAAGTGGACTGTTTACTCAAAAACAAAATTCCTGGTCTTTAGCAGACCATAGCCTGTCTGCTGCACCAGACATCAACTTGGTCCAATTATGTAGCAAGAAATGATACAAAGAAGTAACTTAGTTATCTGACTGTGGCACAGCAAACATTTATTTCATGGTGTTAGGATAGACTATTGATTACGGGTTGCCCCTTACCTCATCAAGCCAGGAATGTTAAAAGTAGAGAGCGAGCCCACATTTCAGAGCTGCTCTGATTTACTGATTCATTCCTTTGAGAGGGTAAGATCTGCAGACTCTGAGGGAAACTTCTGGTTGCTGCAGCCACAAATCCATATCCTAATCTCATGTATATCCTTTGCCTTGCTTACTTACTGAGTCAAAGCAAGCCAAGGTGAGAGCACTGTTAGGTGAATGTGAAATGCCATTCTCACCTGTCCTCCAGCAATAACAACCACTTTGTGTGGACTGGCATAGGTGGTCACCACCAAATAAGCCTGAACATCCTCCAAGTATATTGGGCACTTCAAGCAAACATTTAACAAATTTGAGCTCACCTTTCTCCCCAACACGACGGTGATCTAGTTGTGGCTTTCAAGAAGTCTGAGCCAAATTCAGTGTGGTGATGTTAGTCATGGAGATGAAGCTATAAGCTACCCAGGCCTTTTCCTTGCAGTAATTGGGCATAGGCTGGTGAACTTGAAAGGGCCTAGAGTTTATGGAATGTCACTCTTACCAATTTGTTAAAAAAAAATAAAAATTTTAAGGTATGTTTCCACAGAGCACTGTGGTATGAGCCTGTGATCCCAGCTACTTGGGAGACTGAGATGAGAGGTCACTTGAGTGCAGAAATTAGAGGCTATAGTGAGCTGTGATCACACTATTGTACTCTAGCCTGGGCAAGAGTAAGTCCTTGTCTCCAAAATAATTAATTAAAAGTGTGTTTCTATTTCTTAGAGAATCTGTGAAAACAGCTCTTCTTGCTTCTGTTGGCTGGCCCTTTTTTCCCTACCCCAGAGTTTAGACAAAAGACTGGAAGACCCTGGGGGATGAGTGAAGAAAAAGATACTCTTTGTAGTTTCTTTCCATTCCATGCAAATAGATGACTGTAAACACATCAGATATTCCCAGTCTAACCTAAATTCCAACAATCAGCACAACTTTATCTTAAATTTTTCCTCCCCAAGCACACCTCTCCAAAGAAACTTACACAGAAAACCTCTCTAAATATCGATGTTGCACTGGGCTTTAACCTTTTCTACTCATTTAGAAATCTTTAATGAAAGTTTGACATGTAAAAAAAATAGAAAAAGTATTTTCATACAGAATATTAGAAATGAATAAGACACATTTTCTTAAAACTTTACCTTTTTTGTTGTGTATGCATGTGTGTACATGTCTCTATGTATGTATATAACATTAACCACCATAGAAAAGCAGAAAGAAAATATGCAGTGGTGTTTATTGCCACGCAGATACTGCTGGGAACAGCATCTCTCTTTGCACAGAAACTTTTCAGCTTCTCTGTGGGTGGCGTCTCTTCCCCCTTTCATTTGCCAAGATAATTGGGTATCAAGATCGCTACCAGACAGAGAACCTTACTTTCTGACCATTGTCAATTCTATAAATGGTGGAGCAGAATGCAAGATACTGAGACAGTCATTGACTATCTGAAGCTAAATAAGATACTGTTCCTGCTTTTGAGAAGTTTGCATTGTAATGGTACCCTTTATAAAATAAATAGAACTAGCTGAGGTGGTTCTCCCTGTGAGTTTGGGTTGGCAGGCAAGGAAATGGAGTTATGCACAATTGACTCAACTTTCAATGGTTGCAAAATCTTAGGTGGAAATGAGAATTGGAGGGATCCTGTTTTAGCGTTAGTGAATTATTCCTTGTATTCAATAAGTAGAGTGATGAAGAAAGGTCTATCTGGCACTAGTTACTAGAGACGAAATAAATCCAATTTAAAAGGCTGACTTAGAATTTCCAGATTGGTTTAGGAATCAGTTGAATCAATGAATGTCTCCTCCTGCCTGAGATAGTGGGATAATTTGTCCAACATTGATTTAGAAAAGATTATTGATGTCTCTCGGTCATTTCACTTCTTGACTGGTTCCTTAATCATGCCATTTTCTCCCCTCAGGGCTCTGCAGTGGATTCTCATCTGCTGAGGGGCAAGTTCACACCCATCACAGGATGCCTCAGTTATTTCACGCTGAATTGTAACACCCTACTCTACCCTATTTGTTCATAATTCTAGGAGAGCTGCTCTACCCGCATCAGGCTCCAGGTGAATAAGAAATAAATATTGTATAACAACACAGTTAGGAGTTTTAAAAAATAGCAGTTAACTTTAAGATATTTTTTTTCATTTTTTTGTAAACTAGGTTTAAATTAGGGTCGAGGTTGGAAGTCATGCATAATTTCTGTTTAAATTTATTAGTGAAGTAATTCTGAGTCAGTTTCATGTGTGCAATTAACAAATATTTTATCAATCCAGGAAAAGTTTTCTTGGAAGAACAAAAATACATTGGAAAGTTTCAGAATATTTTATAAACATTTTGTGAAATTAGGTTGAAAACTTGGAGGAAGTCTAGTAAAAATCAGAGATCCCTGATCCTGCCATCCTCAGTATTCAGCCTCCATAGTCATTGAAGAGAGGGAAGAGAGGATTTTGAAATCATGTGAAGTAAAAGACCTTAGTGTAGTTTTTGTCACTTTGGTCTACATCCCATCTTTTAGAACTGAATCACAATTACTCAACTGAACTAATGAGAGGCCAGTAAATACAGTCATCCTATACAGTCAGAAATATGTGTGAAATTGGCATACATCTAGCCAATTTGTTCTATGTTATATTAATGGAAATCATATAGAATGAATGCTCTTGTTGTAAAAAGGATACAGTGTTTAAAGGGTTTTGTTATAAAGAACTTGCTTCAGATCACACAAATAATGGCAAAACCAAACCAGAACTCAGACCTTCTGACCACAGTACTTCCTCCAGTGTTCCACATTACCTTCCTACATTGGCTGGCAGGCTTTTAGAAGTAACAGAAAACGTGAACCAAAGTGGATTATGAAAGAAAAAATTAGGGGAGTATGAGTTCATGTAATTGAATTGTGTACACACTCCTCTAATTTTAGGCTTTAAGGGAGACTTAATTCATCAATTTATGTTGCCATCTGGACGCTGAGTCCATTTTGATTCTAGTAGCTCTGTCTTCCTCCAGATACTGGACTAGTTTTCATGCTAGATCCCCTCATGGCAGCATTAAGGAACTTCACCTTCTTTTCATGCTATTCATGGAAAGTTCTTCGAACTCCCATAGCAGCAAGGAAACATTGTCCAACATTGTTCACTTGTAGGAGTCCTTAGTAAATCTGTAATGTTATATTGGCCAAAATGTGATACATCCCCATTCCTGGATCAATAATCACTGTGGTCAGGTGCAAGACGCTCTGCAGGACTCAACCTGGGGATGAGGTCTGTCAACTCCAACCACATGGCCACTTTATAATGAGGTTGCATAAGTTCTTCTAAGGAAATCAGATTTCTTTTTTGTTAGAAAAAATGGAAATGGATGCTGAGGTAAGAGCCAACAAATATCCATTATTTTCTAAGATGTGTTTGAAACTAATGCAAAAAATCTCTGAGATTAAGATGTGTACGTAGCTCATCAGTTATATTGAGTTTAATTGTATTTCCTACACATATTTATAGTACCTAATCTATTACTAAGATGTTTATTATTTTATTTAAAATTTGGTTGAGGTTTTCTATATCACCCTAAACCTAAGTTTGGAAATAAAGATTTAATGCTATATGACATGTACAATTGCTATCCTTTTAATGAGAAGTCCTAAAAATCTTATAGTTGAGAATACAATATTTACTTTCTGGGGGCTTTGCTCACAGACTTTGTGGACAAAGAGCATTACCCACAGTCACTGCTAACTCAAAGGGTAGAGAAACTTTTCTTAGGCTTTCCTCCAGATTCTCTGTGCTTAATCAGCTCCCCTACATATTCTCAAATAGCCTCTGAAAATATACCCTTTGTCCCTTTTTTAACAAATCCCATAATTCTTTATTTTTTCTTCTTCATGGTTGCTTTCAGACATTTACAATGTCTTAGAATGTTACACACATTGAATAGAATGAATTGTCCAAAATAAACACTGTAAGTCCAAAAGAACTACACCTTTTTGTGTCTGAGAAAATGTTTGAAAATCAGCACCTACAGAGCAATAAATAGTTTAATGATAGCCCTTTGAGTGCACCATCAGAGCTCTTTTATAGAATTTTGTGAAAGACATACTATATAATTTTGGAAATTTGTCTCATTTAAATGATATTATCCTAAGGAACATTTCATATAAACAACTCATATTTTCTTTAAGTTTCTTTTAAAGTTTGAGCTGACATTCACATCAGGAGCAGTGCTGATGTTATTTATTACAAGGTAATTAGCAATCATAAGTAACAGGCTAGGCTTGCAGGACTGTAATAGACTTTGCATGAAAAAAATACAAAATAATGTCATTTTTGAGCAGTCGTGATAGTAAGTGATGGCATATCAGTGGACAGGTAGTGGTGAAACGAATTATTAAAGAATATAATTGTATCTTTATTATGCTTATCTTTTTGTGTTTTTTTTTTTTTTTTTTTTTTTTTTTATATGTGATGCCAGAATAGGTTTTTCATGGCTACTCTTTATCTGCTTGATGAATTTCCTTTTATTTCTAGTTTGTTGACTTTTGTCATGTGGAGTTTTTTTACTTTTGTCAAATATAGACTGGGTTGGTAATTGATGGTAGTAATATAAGGTGTCCTTTAAAAATTTTATGTAAAGAAGTAAGTTTTCTTGAAGAAAAATAGAATAAACAATGGAATTATAGTTGTCCTCAGAAATGGTAAAAGTCATCATTACAAATGAAATGTTGTCATCTACATGGAGTGATCCTCGATGTCCTCAAAGAACTTTGAAAGCTAAGCAATAACATGCATAGTGCGCTCAGTGCAGAGAAAAACAGAACATTTTAAAGAGATGTGTCTGTTCTTAGGCAGAAAGGTATTAGGAGTGGTAAGGAATGGATATGTACTTCAAAAGGAAATTTAGAAACAAAGGTGCAGAAGCAGCAAGTTTGTAAGAGCATGCCTTCACCTGAAGAGAGAATGCTCTGTTAGGCCGATTCAAGAAGCCACTTGACAGGAATATTGCTATTTCAAAGATTGTCACATCAAAGCCAGATGTCATTACACATTCCAATGAGTAACTCTTTATCCTATTTCCTTGCTTCCCACATACTCTAGGGATAACTGGACTCACTAGTCAGGGCTCACTGTGTTCTAGACTGCTTGACAAACTCCTTACTGTAAATAAAAAAAATGGCTTAAATATCACGGCCTGATGAGCTTTATTAGTATGAATCACCTTCCCGAATATGCTAAGTGTGTTCACATTGATGAAATTAAGTTTCTAAGTCTGAAAGTTTAAAGGACAGATTCTGGACTGGGTGGCTGCTCAAGATACATACTACTTTGTGGGGATCTATCTGGGTGAGCAGTACACCTAGAAAATTGCTCAGTCTCGTGACTCGTGTTTTCTCAACTTTTGCAACACTACTGTCCATGTTATGTAATTTGAACCAAGCTCTTAATGTTATTTTTGTGTCGTATTAACATATGAGATAGAGAGATAATCCGTTAAGGAAAAAAGATATTTATGTTGTTACTATAAGAACTTGAAGTTTTGCAAAGAAAAAAAAGTTGAATTATCTGAGTACCTACCTGGCCTCAAATTGAAGCATCAGATAAATATTTCTCATTTAAACTACTATATATCTTTCTCTTCTCTTTCCTTCTTCATTGCCAGCCTTTTTGAATGAGCCATTTGCTGTCACTGCCTCCATTCCTTCAGTGCCAAGTATCTCCTCTCCACCCCTCACCATCTGGCTCCCACCCCCATTATTCTGTTGAAACTATCTTCAAGGTTTCTGACTGATAATAGACAGCTTAATTATTATTTTACTTGACTTGTCTTCAAAGTTGAATAGTACATTCTGTGCTCTATTTTTGAGGACATGCCTCCTTTCCTGATGTCCAGGACCTGTCTTTTCTTAACTTTTCTCCTAACAGTTTACACCTTACTCTCAGTGCCTTATGCTGGCAGCTTTTAAAAAGAGAAATGTAATGTGTCAGATCAAGCTAGTTCCCCCTTCCTCTTCTCTTCCTCTCCTGCCTATTATGTTAATATTCTGAAGTTGTACCATCATCTCTACATTTGTATGTCTGTATACAATATATGTCATTTTATGTTTTTAAAAATTTCCAAATACAGTATTGTAGTATCCTTTGCAACTTGCTTTTTAAAAACTCATCATTTTATATTTTGCAATTATCTATTTTGATATATCTGGACTTAATTTACTTTAACTTCTCTGTAATCTTTTGTGGTGTTAATTAATGACAGTTTCAACAAATGTTTATGTATAGATGTTCGGGGAACTTTGTATTTGTTTCACATTTTCTTCCATGTCTTCCTAAAATACCAGCTACCAGTTATAGACCAATGACCCCACAACTACATGTGCCTTAGAGATCAGTTTGGGAATAATTTGGGCAAGCCCCATGCATTTATCTTATAAGTGTTGAGCTTATCCAAAATGAAAATCGTTGTTCCTGGACATGCTTCTTTTCCCCACTGTTTTTCTTCTACCACAATTCAGAATACCATCATTCTTCCAATCACCAAAAATAGAAAACTTGGACTCTTTCTCTTGTTTTAACCTTTGTTAATCTTTTATTCTCACCTCTAATTCTGCATACAAAATATCTCTTATTTTTTCCTCTTTTCCATGCCTACCTGCTACCATTGCCTTAGACTAGGTCTTTGTCATTCTTATCTGAACTAGCAGTTTCCTTCCACATATGTTTCATGTCCCTAATTTCTGCCTAATATTCCTTCATCTAGCTACCAGAGTTATCTTTTTAAAACAGGTTGGCAAATTTTCTGTAAAGAGACAGTAAATATTTTGGGCTTTGTGGGCTATGTGGTCTCTGTGACACCTACTCAACCCTGCCATGACAGCATGTTAGTTTTCATATGCAATACATAAATGAATGGTTGTAGATATATTCCAATAGAACTTTATTTACAGAAATGTCAATGGACCAGATTTGGCCCAAAGGCCATAGTTTGCTGACCTCTGCTCTACAATGTAAATTAGGTCATGTATCTCCCTATCAAAGCCTTTCTGTTTTCTTCAGAACATAGTGTTCACCATCCTATAAAATCTGCCATCATCCTTAATTTACCACTTAAGGTCAGTGCCTTAATCGCTCAGATTCTAATCTGTATTCTAACTTATTTCTGATAACTCTACTATTATCATATCATATAGTTGATACAAAAGCTCAAGATAAATACAACAATTTTTTTTACAAATCATTAAGAGAAAATTTAATAGAAAACTTCCACTCTAATTGGAAAAATAGACAAAGGGTATGAATAAGCATTTTACACTAAAAAAGAGAAATGCTCAAAAAATATTTGCAACAAAGTTTAACTTCATTAATAAATGAATGTAAATTAAAATGATACATCTTTCCTTACAAAATTGGAAATTTAAACCGTGATAGCATCCAAATTTGGCTACTATATATATTAATGCTATACAGAGAATCCCCAACTTACAGTGGTTGGACTTAGAATTTTTCAGCTATTTCATGGGTTTATTTGGGACATAACATCATAATAAGCGAGGAGCATCTGTAGAGGAGGGGCTTTTGGTAGAAATAGAGGTTATGTTTATTCAAAACTTCTAGGGAAGAATTTTATAGCAATAGTTACAGCCCCAGCAATTCAATTTTTAGGGACTGCTCATGGAGAAATTATTATGAAAGTATGTAATGATTTAGCTGCAGGGATAATTATTACAATGCTATTGAAAATACCATAATATGGCTGGGCATGGTGTCTCACGCCTGACATCTCAGCACTTTCGGAGGCCAAGGCGGGCAGATTGTGAGGTCAGGAGTTCGAGACCAGCTCGGGCAACATGGTGAAACCCTGTCTCTACCAAAAATACAAAAATTACCTGGGTGTGATGGCAGGCGCCTGTAATCCCAGGTACTTGGGAGGCTGAGACAGAAGAATCACTTGAAACCAGAAGGCGGAGGTTGCAGTGAGCTGAGATTGCACCACTATACTCCAGCCTGGACAAAAGTGTGAAACTCTGTCTCAAAAAAAATAAAATGCCAGAATGCTAAGAATAACAAAGATCCCACAAGAAAGGACTGATTAAAGAATACAAATGTTAAAATTTCTGTAGAAGAAAGGTTTATTCCAGAACTGCAAATCTAATTTAACATTTGGAAATCAGGCAATCTGATTCACCACATGAACAGAATAAAGGAACATTTTTCACCTAAGGTTGGTAACAGGCAAAGATACTGACATGATGTCTTTTGTGCTGGAATTCCTAGTAGGTCTGTCTTTCTTTCTTTCCCTTTCTTTCTCTCTCTCTTTCTTCCTTCCTTCCTTCCTTCCTTCCTTCCTTCCTTCCTTCCTTCCTTCCTTCCTT
>NW_016107405.1:6201268-6302556 GCF_001604975.1 Cebus imitator | reverse complement strand
CCAGGCTGTAGTGCAGTGTCAGGATCTTGGCTCACTGCAACATGAGCCTCCTGGGTTTTTCTCTTGCCTCAGTCTCCTGAATGGCTGGGATTACAGGCACACGCCACCATGCAATGCTAATTTTTGTATTTTTAGTAGAAACAGGGTTTTGCCATTTTGGCCAGGCTGGTCTCAAACTCCTGACCTCAACTGATCTGCCTGTGTTGGCCTCCCAAAGTACTGGGATTACAAACGTAAGCCACCACACTGGGCCTGGAGTTGCTAATTAGTGTTATAAGGCAGAATAAAGAAATAAAAAACATAATGATTGTAAATAAATAAGTAAAAATACCATTCTTCAACAATGTCATGACTATGTATGTAGAAAATTCAAAGAAATCCATAAACTACCAGAACTAATAAATGCATTTAGCACTGAACACAAGTTTTAATATACAAAAATCAATTTTGTTTTTATATACTATCAAAAAAATTCAAAATAAAATTTAAAAGCAATTCAGTTACTATTTTTAGCAATACACCAATAAAATTTTCTTAGTTTGACAAAAATACATCAGTAATATAAGATATTAACAATGAAAGGAACTGAGTCAGAAGTATACCAGAACTTTGTACTATCATTCTAACATTTCTGTAAATCTAAAATGTTTCCAAACTACAAAGTTTATTTAAAACAGAAACCCAGAACCAAAAAATAAACTAAGAAATCAATACCAATAACAGTAGCCACAAAGCCGCTCAATTTTGTTAAAAATTTAAGAAAATATATGCAAGACCTCTAAATTTAAAACTGCAAAACATTACGGAGAGAAACCAAAGAAGACCAAAACAAATAGAATAATATATTTTATTAATGTACTGGAAGATTTCATATTGTTAAGATATCAGTAAACCCCAAGTTAATCTGTAGATTCAGTGCAATTCCTTTAAAAGTAATGGCAGATTTTTTTTAATAGTAATTGACACACAAATTATAAAATGGAATTATATAGAAGTGCAAAAGATGTTGTTGAATAGTTGACAATCTAGAAAAAAGAACCAGGCTGGAAAATTTATTCTAACTTACTTTATTTTTCTTGAGGTATAATTGATATACAACAAACTGTACATCATTAATATATATAATTCGATTCATTTGGAGATATGCATACACCTGTGACATCACTACAATCAAGGTAGTAGACGTATCTGTCACTTCAGAAGTTTCCTGCTGGTGGTTTTTTTCTTTGTTTTTTTGTGAGTGTGTAGTAAGAGTACTGAACATGAAATCTACCCCAAACAAATTTTGAAGTTCACAATACAGTATTCTTAATTATAGGCATTATATCATACAGCAAATTTCTAGAACTTATTCATCTTTCATAACTGAAATTTTATACTCACCAAACAACTCTCCATTTTTCCCTTTGCCTCACCCTGGCAACCACCATTTTCTATGAGTTTCACTATTCTCTATGAGTTTGACTATTTTAGATACCTCATATAAATGGAATCATACAGTATTTGTGCTTCTGTGATTTGCTCATTTTACTAATGTCAATTCTTCTTAAACTCTTCTAAAAACTAAAAGAGAGAAGAGTCCCAAACTCAATTTATCAAGCCAGTATCCTGATTTTAAAGCATAACACATCACAAGAAGAGGAACTGCAGTTCAATATCCTTGATGACCACTGATGCCAAAGTCCTCAATAAAATACTAGCAAGCAGAATTCAACAGCACATTAAAAGGATCATAAACCATAATCAAGTGGGATTTATCCCTGGCATAGAAGAATTGTTTAACATACAAAAAAATCAATTAGTGTGACACACATTAACAGGATGAAAGAAAACCACATGGTCATCTCAATAGATGCAGAATAAACATTTGACAAAATTCAACATTGCATCATGATTAAAAAAAAACCTTTCAGCAAAATGAGTATAGAAGAAATGAACCTTAACACAGTAAAGGGATATATAAAAACCCACAATTGGCTGGAGTAGTGGCTCATGCCTGTAATCCCAGCACTTTGGGAGGCCAAGGTGGGCAGATCACTTTTGGTCAGGAGTTCGAGACCAGCCTGACCAACATGGAGAAACCCTGCCCCTACTAAAAATACAAAAATTGCCAAGTTTGTTGGTACACCTCTGTAATCTCAGCTACTAGGGAGGCTGAGGCAGGAGAATCACTTGAGCTGGGAAGGCAGAGGTTGCAGTGAGCCGAGACTGCACCATTGCAGTCCAGCCTGGATGACAGAGTGAAACTCCATCTCAAACAAACAAACAAAAACCTCAACATCATAATCAATGGAGAAACACTGAAAGCTTTTCTTCTAAGGTGCAGAACAGGTCAAGGAGGTCTACTCTTATTATTTGTAGTCAACATAATACTTCAATTCCTAGCCAGATAAGTCAGGCAAGAAAAAGAAAGAAAAGGCATAAACATCAGAAGAGAAAATTATCTGTTTGCAGATGACTAATCATAGAAAACTCTAAAGACTCCACAAACAAAACTGTTAAAACTAATACATAATTCAGCAAGATTGCAAAATACAAAATTAACATACAAAAATTAGTGGTATTTCTAGAAACGAACAGTAATCTGAAAGGTTGTAAGAAAACAATTCCATTTACATCACCAACAAAAAATAAAATACGTAGGGATTAAACTTAACCAGAAGATGAAAGATATGTTCACCAAAAATTGTAAAATAATGATAAAACAAATTGAAAAAGACACAAATAAATGGGATGATGTCCTATTTTCATGGATTGAGTCATGCAAAAAACTGCCCTTCTTTTTGTTTCTAAGCAGATAACTACAGTCAAAAGGTTAAATATCTCCACAGGTAGCTACTCTACACTCCACTTATCTTATGTAAAGTACCACTTTAGTAAGTGTGACATGACTATATAATTGACTATTTTCCTACCTGCTCCTTTCCTCTTGCAACATGTGGATTCAGTAATACAACTCCCTCTTTGCCCCTAAGACTGCTTTTTTCCCTTTAAATATTGAAGCTCCAAAAATCATGTTTGGAGAAACACACACAGACTGCTTTCCTGGACATGTTCTTAAACTTGGCAGAATAAACTTCTAAATTGATTGACAACTGCCTCAGGTACTTTTTGGTCTACAACTTGGTAGTCATCAGAAGGGACTTTGAGTGGAGATGGCCCTGATCTTTGGTAACTCTTTGATCAGTGCTTGGGACCAGCTTGAGCTCTATTTATTGCTCTAGCCAGTAGGAAAATTTGCTGAGGCATAGGAGCTCCCCACTCCAGAAAATCTCTGATCTCCCAAATTTGGTTGGGATCTGAGGTTTATTTTGCTGTACAATTCCTTTTCTGGAGTTTCACTCGCTAACAACAAGGAATGTTGAGTTTTCCCGCTTACATGATGGTGAAGGGCAGGCAACTCCTTTCTGGAGCTTTAGCTCACTTCCAACAGGGTAAACAAGTTTGAGAGTTTTTTCCCTGCTTCTGAAGTGGTAGAGAGCAGTCTTCAGCCTGGGCCCCATTTCTGGGTAAGTAGCTAAATTGGGGTTTTATCTTGGAAATTCTCCTTAATTACTAAAGATTAACAACTAGGTGGTCTTAATTTCTGTTTACCATTAAAGCACTCAGTAATTGATGAATTATGTGATCATTTAGTTGTTTTGCTTAACTGATTTTTTGTTTATTTGTTTCTGGTTTTTTGGTTTTTTTTTTTTTTCAGTCTTTTTCCCACTGGGTTTCACCATCTCTACTTGACTTGGTTAAATCTGAAGGAAAGTTTCAAATTATGGGGAACACAGCCTTTGAATTGCCTAAATTCCCACAGCTATTTGAAAAAAAAAAAAAAAAAAAAAAAAAAAAAAAAAAAAAAAAAAAAAAAAAAAAAAAAAAAAAAAAAAAAAAGGCCATGAAAATGAAAAAGAAAGATTTTGACTACCTGAAGAGCTTCATTTATGTAACAAGGCCACTTTTTACTAGCAAAGCCAAACTGAAAGAGCAACAATGGTGATCACTCCATGCTGTAGTTCAGTAGCTAAGGTTCTGCACTTCTTTCAACATGGCAGCCTGGGTTTGCTTTGTAGATCAAATCCTTTCTGGGTTGGTATTTGTGTTACTTTTGAAAAATCATCAGCTTATTCCAGATAAACTATAGTAATAAGAGATTTAAAAGGATATTTTAAAGAGCTCAATGGTTAAAAGTCAGCCTAACTGAAAGCTAATATCCAAGATGTATATGTGTACACATATGCATAATACTGCATATGTATGTATTACATACATATGCAGTGTTTAAATATATGTATTTAAAAGGCCTTTTTACTTTTGATTTCTCCCATTATCTTTTTTTTTTTTTCCTTCTCAGTTGACTGAATTCTGTTTGCTCCATTTACTTCTGCCTATCTCTCCTTCCTCTTGCTGCCCTCTGCTATATAAGGGACCTAAAATAATTTCTAACAGCCTGGAATTTCTTAAAGAAAACAGTGAAGGCCCCAGACTCCCTTCTGGGGATAATTCTCTGTTTTTCATTGTGGAACTCCACGACTACAAACAGACAAGTTTCTCTCAGACCTTAAACTGCTTGCTTTTGTGTTAGGTTACCTGATTTTTTTTTTTTTTTTTTTTTTGACTAAAATAGTTGCTACATACAACAGGGGCTACTCTTGGGTGTTTAAGATAAGAAATGACATGGTTTAGACAATTAAAGAAATGTCCTTGTAGCAGAGTGCATTGTAAAACATTACCTGGCCAAGTTTCATCATATGTCTGTTTTTGGAGACCCAGGCTTCATTGTGTCCTGTGCCCAGAACTCAGAGGTCCAGTTGAAAGGTAGAGACTAAATTTAAAACTACCTATCTAAATAATATTGGCCTCCCTATAAAATCCTCTGGTAGATTTCTAGAATTTTATGTTTGACTTGGCATTCATTTTTAATTCCCTCTAACAAACCAGTTTGTCTCTCAATCTCTGTGTGTGCTTTTTGTGTTTTAAGATATTTATGTATGCTTAATAAAATTACAAAATATTTTAATTTTTTAACCCAGAAGTTCAACTTTTATCGTATCTCACTGTTTTCAGCTGTCTCTCCTTTGAGAAAGCCTGAGATAATAACTCTCTCCTTTAACTTTTTTGTCAGCTCCTGTAATTTTTTTCCTCAGCTTCAAACTGTTCTTGTGGCCCAAAGCTAAAATGTTTTATCTTAAAGGTCTAAAGGAAATACTTTCTTCCAATATGACATTCTGTGCTTTTGGCTGTAAATTGTTCTACGAAACTGAAAACTTTCACTTATGAGCCATGACATACTCTTCCTATCTCTAACAAATTCAAGTACCATTTTCATTAGTTTTGACTCACAGGTTATGTAAGTTGACTCCTTATAGGGAAAAGTAATCACACTGCAGAAGATTGGTTTTTATTGTTTTGTTTAGTTTTTTGCCTTTTGGTAACTAGCCTAACAGATTTTACATTTTATCAAAATAATTCCTAGGTCACTGTTACTAAATTTCAATTTGCTTAGGAAAACTAAAATTTAAACATTTTAAAAATTAAGGTTATCTCATCCATGTAACTTTCTGTATTGCTTTTAAAGTCCTTGTGCTGTTAAGTTATAGGGCTTTGACGTATAGGTCTAAAAAGGACACCAAGTCCTGCTAAATCTTCACGCTGACAGCAATTAAAGCGTCATCTTCAGACCTGGAAAATATGACAATCAAAATATACTGTGTTCATGAGAAACAGAGCTAGAAATGAAAACTTTACATTCAATACTTTGGGGCCCAGGGACTATTGCAGAATAGGTGGACATGTGAGGTTGTAAAGGCCAATTTTGAGAGAGAAAATGAGTTCAGCATTTCTCTATAACTTAAACATTAATGTCAAAGGCATACTAGTGCAAGACCAGCATCTGAGCCCCTGTGTCAGATTAACAAGGTTTTCTTGGAGCATTAACCAACTTTTTAATAAAAAATTATGAGGTTATAAAAAGGTCTAAGAAAATTATATCTTATGGTCAAGATTGTTAAAATTTAATAGATTTGCTTATAAGATTTGAGAGAGAGATTTAATTGGCCTCATGCTGTCTTTTCAAGAGCTTATTGTTTGGGAAATTAAGGTCTCCTCTCTGAAAGAATAAAGACTTTTGCCTTTTTTTTTTTTTTTGTTATCTTTTGAGTAATGAATCACTTACTTTACAATAATCTGTGATTCTATTATGTGATATGAATGGTTTTTCTTTTTATATTTGAAAACCTCTCCAAAATCAAATTTTAAATCCAGTTCTGTTAACTTCTTTAATTATTGATATTAGGTCTTCTGAAGTCCAAAAGAGACATATTCAGCTTATTTGGTATAATAAAAATCATACAGAAAGCATTGTCAAATATGAAACAGTGTTTAACCTTATTTGGATTATATTTATATAAGTGGGTTATTAGTATGTGTTCCAAAATTGTATGAGATTCCTGTGATTCCGATATGTCTTAATATATGTTATCAGTAGTGACTATAATTGTTATGTAAAATTGTTGTATGCCACAGAAGTAACCAAATTCCCTTGTAAATTGTGTCTTTAACCATGACTGTTCTAAGACTTTTGTCATCCACAAATGTTGTTTTACTTTGATCCTTCTTTGGGGTGGTTTATAATCAGCAATGTTACTCTGAGAACTACTCTTATATATAGGTTTCTGATAACTTTAGAAATTGTGCCATTGGAGTAGAGAGAAAATCTTCCAGGACACTTATGGAGAGCTGATGTATTAATGAGGATTGTTGATCCAATCTCAAGCAGGATAACCTATAGATGTGATAAAAGCCCTTTGAAAAACTGACCACATACTTTGTCCTTTATAGGATCCTGACTTGTCGTAAGTAAAGAATGTCACTTTCTGATAGGCCCAGGAACCCCAAGTTTTCTTGGAACCTCAAATAGAGAGGAATTCACCCAATTCAAACAGGTACCTGCAGGCACAGCTAAATTGTTGGCTGGGTGTGAGGCTTTTAATCCTCTAATCCTGGCCCTGACGTTCCCTCAGGGACCAGATAGGTTTCAACTAAGGTAAGGCAAGGAGGCATGGGAAAATGTGAGAGAAAGGGGACTGCTGAACACAAATTAGTCACATGTGATACTAGAAGGGTTTATTTGGGGAGGGGAAGAAGTGGAGAGGATAACAGTTTGTGGATTATGAGTTTATGAGAAAAAGAAGGACTTAAGCTGGAACACCTGCAGATTAGTGAGATACACAGGTATGTGAAGTATGATGGGCTTGAACCTGGCAGTCTCACCTTGTCATCCTCTTGGTCTTGTGTGCAGCCTAAGGCATTAAATTATGGTGCAGCCTCGGGACTAATAATTATTCTCTCAACAGCTGAGTGTTCTACACTCATTTGCCATAATTAGATACATTATGTTGGAGAAAGTACTAAACCCTTCAAAACCCTCATTTCTTCATCTATACAATGAGGAACTAATCTAAATAATTTCCTAAACTTTTTTAGACATGTTAAAGACCTGACAGTGAAAAAGTGAGGGCATATGACCGGTAAGTTTGCCGTATTAAAAATAAATATTCATCTTTCAAATCAATGATGTATAAGGAGCTAATGTTAGGAAGAAAGAGAAATATCTGAGTGTTTATGCATCTGCTACATTTGGCTTCAAAGTATGTTGAGGATCTCAACAAAACAGATAAGTGACAGAACAATTCAGCATATTTTATAGAAGTGGTTATGCCTTCCTGCTAAAGCAAATACATTTTGTAACTCATAAATATGAATTAATAATAGACGTGATCTTTCAAATGCTAAATAGTAAAGTCGAAATTGAATTGCCAACCTTATCTCTCACCTTCCTTCCATTCTGTTGTACCCCTATCCAATCTGTATTATTAATTAACTGTATTATCGTTTTTCTAACAATAGGAGAATGCAAAAATGAGATACTTGAAAGCATACAATCATAAGTGGTGAAGGCATTGAGTTAGTGAGATGTTCATTCAATCAATAATGAAGATGCTTGTTCACAATTAAGTTTTTATATTTAGACTAATTTCGGATTAACCTTCTTGGTTGAACGGACAAATCAGTTCAATCAATGCGGTAACTACGCTAATAGCTTACTGCACAAAACTGGCTATTTCAATCCAAATAGTGGAACAACTTTGGGGTGAATCCAACAATGAATCCTATTATTGGAGGAGCTTTTCTTTAGGTCTTCTAATTTCTCTGAGTTACGTGTCTTGGCAGGTGTTTTGTTAAATGGTTTAGATTCTTCAGGTAGAGAGGTGTCTGGGGGAAAAAGCGGGAAAGGCTGAGCTTGATTAGGGAAGGATATTGTATAAAATCAAAAGGGGATAATGCAGACATTACATCAGCATATATTCACTCATTTGAAAGCCTGATACAGGTGAATTAATTTTACTCAACTAGGCAAAGAGTTAAAAATTGGAATATATCAGTAGTAGAAAAATATATCTTCACATACATGAAAGGAGTTCTGAAGTTTCTTTATCTTATGACAGTGAATGTAATTTTGTATTTGAGAAATATAGCATGTTAGGTTATTTCATCCCAGGTATTGTGCCTGTAGTTTGGGTAGTTAGAATAAAGGTTACAAACAATCAATACATGGATATTCTGTAGGCATAGATCATTTAAAAGCCAACACATGGAATTCTTCCCAACATAGCTTAAAAGTACAAGTTGAGCACATACTATGTGTTAGGATATTTGCAAGTGCTGGAGATGTAAAGGTGCTTATTGCATGATCTCTGACGCCCAAGAGATGCTAGTCTTATAGCCAAAAATATGTATGGGATAATTGGATTTCTTAAAGCACTATAATTAAAGGTGATAAATGTTATTATAGATTTATTAATTTCAAAGTATAATGGGAACATAGGGACTATTACAATGAATTTAGACTGAGTCTTATCTTTATTGTGGATAACGTGGCAATATAAAATTCACAGAAAGATTTTCAAAAACTAAAATTAACTTTAGTCTTTACTTTGAATCTAGTGCTTCTAAACCAGGGAAGACTTTGCCTCCCAGAGGACGCTTGGCAATGTCCAGAGCTGTTTCTGTTGACACAATTAGGGTAAGGATACCCCTGGCATCCAGTAGGTAGAGGTCTGGGATGTTGCTAAACAGCCTACAATGCACAGGACATGCTTCCACAATTTAAAAAAATGTATCTGGCCCAAAATTTCATAGTGTCAGGATATTATAAATACTGGGAAATTTATTCAAAGGTTTAAAACTGAACAAGAGAACATCAGTAAAAGTTCAGTGTTGCAGAATGAGTTAAAATGGGACCATGAAAGTGAAAGTTTTTGTCCCAAGATCAGGAGCAGATGAGATCTAGTGGTTAAAAAGAAAGACTGGAAATGACACCTTCGATTAAGGATATTTGGGCAAGCCCACATAACAGCACTTGAATATGCAATAATTAGAGCTGGGACAATGAAAGCTTGATTTTTGTCTTGGCAAATAAGGGCTAGAGAGTGTGAAGCAGTGGCCAGAGTCAATTCTGTGGGGACATGGAGAAAAGAGCTTGGATTTTAGCTTGGGCCTGTACTAGCTGAGCAACTCATTTTGCCTTCTAGGTTTTCCTTCCTTTAAGGTGGGGAAACTTGTTAAAAGGATATTAAATGCCTAGGACATAAAAGGTGCTCAATAAATGATACTGAGCATTACTGAGATACTGTTGAAGTTCTAATTATACCTCTCCTTCCATGATTGTCTTTGCCCGCTTTTGGAAAATTAGTCAGGGTACAACTATACTGCATAACATGGAAAATAGAAAAACATATGAATTGTGGGATGGGAAAGGAAAAGTGAATGACAACATGCAAAACATTTGCAAGACATCCTTGGGCAAAATATTGAAAGCTGAGTCAGAATCACCAAGATCTCTGAACAACATTCCTGTTAGGAAGAGAAAGCAGATATTATCATGAGAATGTGAGGGGGATAAGGGGAGTGGAATATGCTGCTGTGATTAATTTAGCCAAACACAACCTGGTTAAATCCAACTCTCTGTGGCTCCTGCACCCACACCGCTATGTGTATGCCACACACAATGATACCGACTGTTTCCACTTGCATTCGTGACTACTGTCGTTCAATGTCCTCAGTACTATGCTGCAATGATGTCACATATCCCCAGTCCATACTCTCCTAGCTGATTACTTCATACTTTCTGAACCTCTTTTTGCAAACCTCCAACACCTCTTTTATCATAATCACTCTTAGCTAATGACCTTGATTCCTATTTGACTGTCAAAACGGAATTCTTTAGAGAAGAACTTCAATGAACTCTCCCACCTCATCTACTTACCTCCTACATCTGTGTCCATTCACTCTACCTTCTTTCCTGCTATGAAGAATTAGCTTAGTTCATACTCTTAGCTAAGACCAACCCCTCATTGATGCACTATAAGGGTTACCATGGCTAGATAAGAAATAAGTAAAACTAGAAAATGCAATTCTCCAATGGTCGTGTCATAGAAGACACAGCTGTCCCTTCTAGGGACTTTGGGAACACTATTTTATTCAAGATTCCTTGACTGATATTTTGGTTATTGATTGCTGAATAAAATAAACACTGTAAAATGTAATGGCATAAAATAATCCATCTGGAGGATTGACCAGGAGCTTTGTTAGAGCTCTCAGCCAGGGGACCTCCGTATGGAGCTTCAAGTCATAGAGGCTCGGTTCCAAGAGAAATGTTCCAAGAGTAAGCATTTCAAGAAGCAGGAAGTAGGAGCTACCAGATCAGTTAAGGGCTGGGCCTATAATAGGCACAGCATCCGTTCTCTTATATGCTACTGGAGCAGACACAAGCTTAGTCCAGAGACAGCAGAAGGCCTCAGCTTGTGAGTGCTCTGAAAAGAGCAGCCTAAGAGGTGTGGTTTACTGGAAATCATCACATTAACCATCTACCACCACATTTGGGTGCTTTTAGACACCCCTGGAACACTGAATTTCATTACCGAGGCCTACCTCTGATTTTAGCTGTAGCTGTGGTATACATGTCTGTGCTAGCTCAGATTGACTTTGCATTTCCCACTTCCAGAGAGCCAGTATTTTTCTGCTTTCTACCTTAAGAACTTCTCTGATGCTGGGTAATCTGAAAGTATAAGTGAGTTAATTACCAAAATAGCTTTAAAGCAGTAGAAGATGAAAGCCGGTAGATCGATGTTCCAACCTCTTGTCCTTTAGGACGATGATTCTGGGAAGCATGATGTGTGCTTCTCAGTAGGTCCTGGTGAACTGACCTCCTTTTACCCACAGTAAGAACTGTGGCAATGAACCTTTATGTTGGTTTTTCCTATTTTCTGAACTAATTTTTCTGGTCACTCACTCCTGTGTCCTAGGATCACCACCCAAATAAACTACCTGTACTAAAAATTTCCTTTGTGACTCTTCCTCCTAGGGGAAAATAAACTTAGAGAGATATTTTGTCAGATAACGAAAAAAAAAAAAAAATTCTTTCATGTTCCATTTAAAGAACCAGGTCCAAAGTTAGGACATGTGGAAATAGTTGAACTTGTGACTGTAAGTTTTAGTCTTACCCTTTCCGTAAAAGGGCTTACAGTCGGAGGACTAGACATTAGCTTCAGTGTATCAAGCTAATGGAAGTGAGGAGAAAAGTGTAGTTTTTTGTCAGCTGGAAGACCAACCAAGAAAGATGATTTATTCTATATTGGCCATTCCTACAAAGAAGTATGATATCTCCAAATATACTTTAAAATTGTGCATAAAATTTGCATGCAACTTTCCTTTTTCAAGATAAAAGTATGCCTTATTGGCAGGAGAATACTGTCTTAGGAAAGATGGCTATTGCAAATTTCCTTTTTTTGGGAAAATAAAATATTCAGTATCCAGAGGTTTTAAATATGGTTTGTAATCTAAGATCTGGAATCTTAGAGTCAGTAAACAATTCGGTTGTTCAACTGGGAGAACAACTTCTTATGCAGATTTTAGAGACATTTCAATGTGTATGTCGGTATGTTTATACCAGCAATTGAATTTGTATTTGAAGAAATATAAATATATTTGAACTAATGTACTAAAAATATATTTAATTTCATTTACAATTTATTTATACCTCAGTTTCTTCAAAAAGTGATTTATAGTTACTTATAATAAGACATAAAATGTAACCAGATGGGATATATTAGGATTCAAATTAAAAAAGAAAGAATAATAAGGGTATGGTGCAAAGCAAATATGTACCCAATTATATGTGCTACTCTACTGTTCTTTGTCATATCTCTTTCCCTCAAGGTGAGTTAGGAAAATACCTGCAGAAGGATAAAGTACTCCCCAAAATACAATTTTAGATTCATTCCAGCATGCAGATTAATATAAAATCAAATGCAAAAGTTCTGCTCTGTGTAGCATGGCAACAATTGATTTAGCTTGAAAACAATTTAAAGCAATACAACCAGATGCTGTATTCAGAAAACAACCACAAAAGCAAAACTATTTTAAACTGTCCTTTTGCCATCCATATATTATCCAACTTTAAGAAGCTCTACTTCCTCATGTACTCTTCAAGGAGATGCCCTATTTGTGAAATGTTCACAAAGATAACTTGTTGTATGGACTTGTTCTTTATAAGCTGGTTAAAGGCTCTGGGACATTCTTCTAAAAGTATTTATTTTCACATTTGAAAAATTGAGCTACAGCTTGGTTTGATGGCAATAATGAGCTTGCAGAGTCAGTTGTTTGTTCGGGCCACTCACAAATCAAGATAATATAACCAAATAATTGGACTATGAAACAGTATTTCCCTGTTCTATATGAGTCTGTGTCCAGCTCATCTAAAACTAGCATTCAATCATTTTGAATCAAGTTATATAGAATAGTGGGGGAGATAATTTTGTTTCACCCTTATGGAAAATTTTAACTCTTCTATCAGAAAGACCATTTTTTATACATTTAAGGATTGTTCTATGATGCTATTCTAGTTGAAGAATAACTTGAATTCATTTTGTTATGTGATTTAAAAAAATAGTATGTTTAATCATCTATCAATTATCTGAGCAGCTTCAGGATTACATAAACCCATAGGACTTTTCTAAATTCTAGTTTATCTAAGTTGTTCCTGCAATGTTTCTCATGACACCAACTCAATAAACTCAATAAGCTCTTTTTCCTGCCTTTTAACCTATAACCACTATACCCTAAACTGTCATTTAAACTCTAGAACCTTTTCCTTCTTTTCCAAGCTGTGCCAGTTTAATAACAATGGCCTTAGCTAAATCACGAAATCTTCCTAGGTCTTACTCTTCAGCTGAAAGCACCTATTTTGTAGTGTTGTGTTGAGGATTAAATGAGTTGATTTAATACATTCACACACAAGAGCATGTCACAATAGTAAGCACTCTCTGAGTTCCTGTTGCTGTTATTGTGATGATTGCATGGTGGAATTCAACTTTGCCTGTACCAAAGCCTGTGTCTCCTCCTATCTGCACCAATTGAGAATTGACATAAGGGAGCAGTACTGGATGACATTGAGACAATATGAATAGAATTGGAGCTCAGGGTCTCTGGGTCTGCCTTCAGGGTGGGCACTTGAGACGGCATGACTAGCCAAAAGCTATGCAAAGTACCGGACTCCCCTCTTAGAATACAGTTATTTACATTTAAAAAATTAAAGCTAAAAGTGTTTCTGTTGCCACTGTAGAAGCAGAGTGTTTTTCTTTCCTGCAGAAGGTTATAATTCCTCTACTTGCCTTTGGCTAAGGAAAAGTTGAGAATGAACCAATTTGACATCTGTGAACCTGACATCCCTACCCTATTTACTAATTGTGTATGAGCTAAGTCTCATCATAGAAATATATGTAACAGAATAAAATATTCTAGAAAGGTAGCACTCATGTTTGCCCTTTCATTTTGATGTTAAATCTGAATATCCATTATTAACACCTGGTGGAATAGAGCAAGTGGAAGCAGGCCTCGTGAGCCTCAGCACCTGCAGGTGGGGTCCTGCAGCCCTGCCAGCAACAGAAGTGAGTAGGCACACACAAGTGAGCAGCTCCACCAGGGATGGGTTTGTGGAATAAATTAGGACACAAAGTAAACCATGTGTCCAGCTTTTTTACTCTGCTTGTGTGTTTTTGTATATACATTTTAAGTATCTTCTCTGGCAACCTCTAGCCATGCTGAGCTGCCTCTCTGAGCAGTCCAAGTTTTCTCTGAGGTGCTAATTATTGTTTCGTTTTCATTGGTTTGTTTTTTAGTGTGGTGGTCACCAAGTTTTGAGTGGTCTGCCCTATTCCGTTTTCTCATAAGCTGGCAATTTTACTAAGCAGTTTGTTTTGAGAAACACACATATTTTATTATGTAATATAAACATGCACATACACACACAATTATCTCTCTGACATAAACTGTAGCATATCAAGAGAATTTGGAGAATGGGAGCCTTCCTACCTTGATTTTTGTCTTAAGCTTCTTGGGTCCAAAGATAGGGCTGACCTAGTAGGCCTTTTTACCATATGCAGGCCAGAAGTAACAAAGAATTCTGATTCTTTTTAATTTACAAGGAAAAGAGTATAAGAGAAAGTGAAAGATGTAGAAGGAAGGCCATGCATGAACTCTGACCTGTAACATCATGATTAGGAATGTGGACGCTCTAGTCCAGTTTTCTGAGTTCAAATCCTGGCCCCCCTACTGATTAGCTCTGTGATCTTAGAAAGTAAGTCCCATCTCCCTACTGGAAAAATAGAACTGGTATTGTGAGTACTCATCTTCTAGACTTATGCTGTAAAAATTTAGAAAGATAACCCATGAAGGGACCATAATGGTCCAAGGATTGTCCCAAGAAGACATATTCACATCCTAATTTTCAGAACCTGGGAATGTTATTGGAAAAAAGGTCTTTGCAGGTGTAATTATGTTGAGAAAAGGTAGCCATCCTGGATTATCTGGGTAGGCCCTACATTTTAATAAACGAGTATCCTAAGAAGTTTGAGGCAGAGGAATATTAGACAAAAGAGGAAGAGAGTTCTGACTATGGAGTCAGAGATTAGAATGATGCCACCACAAGTAAAGGAGTTGTAACAGCCACCAGAAGCTAGAAGAGGGTAAGAATTGATTCTCCACTAGATCTTCTAGAGGGAGTATAGCCTTGCAGACACCTTGATCTCAAACTTCTGGCCTCCAGAACTGTAAAAGAATAAATGTCTAGTTTTAGGCCACTAAGTTTGAGGCAGTCTGTCACAACAGCCACAGGAAACTAATGCACCACAGAGAAACATGTAAAGTCACTGGCAAAGAGAAAATAATCAATAAATATTAGGTATTACTATTACTATCCCTGATAATTGAGAAATGTGGCCTTATGGATACTGGTTTCTCCCTAGTCTACCCAATCAGTTAAGTCACTCCTCTTTGCATACAGAGTTGCTAGTAATTGAGAATTGCTAAGAATGGAAGATGCTTCCTTGGCACGTCTGAGAGAGGGCAGAAATGTTTGTCAAAGTTGCCAATGCTTTAGAGAAAGGAAACGATGCAAATCCCTAATTTTGAGCCAAGGCTGAGGCATGCAGTGCACAGATAATGAAGGTTCTATTTATAACAGACTTGTACCGATTTATCCACCCAGAGAAACCAGAGATTTGGACTATAAATCCCACATGTGCACAAATATATTTTGTGCAGTGTAGCCAGTGTCAAGACTTCCTGGAGCTACAAACAGAAGCATCGTCCTGGTAGGGGTGACACAATAGCTTGTTTACTGAAAGCTGCTTCTGCAAGTTTCCTTTTGGAGAGGGAATGTGCACTTTATGTAGGATGGCCATGCCTGTGCCTTCTAGTTTGTCTGGACTGTCCTGGCATTCTCTGGATGTACTAGCACTCCAACTGGAGTAGCATTTGTCACTCTCAAAAATGTTCCAGGCTACGTAATAAACTATATGCTTACTTTAACATGAAGACACACGATATTCAGCCTTCCAAGAAGTAAGATCAAAAATCACAAGAAAATGTTTCTTTCCAGATGTGTTAGGCAATTTTGCAGCAGTGGCCCTAAATGTGAAAGAAGTAAGGATGGTGGATTGATCTGTATCTCTGGAAGAGATTTTTTCCCACGATGGCTAGAGAATTAAAAGACCTAAAAGGTGACATATAGGGAAATGGATGATATAAAATTCAGAACTTTAGCAGGCAATTAATATTAAAGGCTCTCAACATTTTGGAGACCATCATGTCAGATTCCCAACAGGTTAAAATCCAAGAGGGGACTTTTGGAGAATGCAGATCATGCTCCAGGTCTACCGGGCTTAAAAAGCCGTACTCCTTGGTGATGTTGTGTGACTATGCCCTGCCAGAGTGCCATCTCCTGAGGACCAGGGCACTCCACATCTACCTGGCTTGAGCCCACCTGGGCAGAGGTGGTAGGTGAATCTGCAGGATTTCTGACTGTTTCCCCCAGGGGCTGGAGTCAGCTAGTGGATCAGATTTCTCCATCTGGAGGCAGTGAAATGACTGCCCACTTTCTGAAATTTTGTGGTATGTTTGAGACAGCAGAGTATGAGGGTAGGAAGAAGGCAGATGGTTATTTGATATTGGAGAAGTGTTCTTTCATGGGGAATGTTTTTCTCTCAGTGGAGGAAATAAAACCAACAGGAGATAGGGAATAAGGAGGAAACTGCCTGTTAGCAGAATTATCGTTATGACCCAGACCCAACTTTCATAAAGTATCCCTTGAGGGACTCTAATGTTCTCAGGATAACATTGTTTGCTCTCTAGGGATAAAGAAAAGGGATTGGAAAAGCCTAGTCCAGTTATTTCCCTATAATTCTGTTTATTCCAGAATTTAGGGGACTGATGGGATTTGGGAACAGGGTAATAGAGGTAAAGGGGAAACATAGATCATTCATCTGAAAATGGGAAAAGATACCAAATATGTAAATAATATATTATAAATACTAATACTAATATTGTTGGAAGACATGCAGATAATAAAATTATATGAACATGCATGGGAAGAATACATATCTGCTATGGGAAAACAGTTATCCCCAGAAGAAAAAGAGGAAACAAAGATGGGTAATCATGTGTATTTTAGTTGTCTCTATCACTATTCTCCTAAAGTTATATTAAAAGTGACTGTTTTAAAATAAGTAACAGGAACCTGACTTCTACCATAGCACTCCCAGGGGGTCATCTTGGAACCCTGTTACTCCTGGCTCCTCATAAGAGTAACGACTGAACAGTGTATTATTGGGTATGAAGTTCACCTTGCTTTTCCCTCCTGGCACACAATTGCTAAGGTTTTCCTAAAATCCAATCATTATATATTTTGGACACCATGAATTCAAAGTCATGGATTTTCTTATAAGGAGGATGTTGTGAAGTTTGAATAGGTAACTTTTCAGTAAATCAATGACCCATATGTAAAGAGTGGCTGGGAAGAGTCCACACTGAGCAGGGAGTGGAATGTGTTGGGGAGAATCAAATAAAGCATGTTGGATTTATTTGGTTAAATAAACTAACCCAGTTTTAACCACTGGTGATACAAAGCAAACCTCCATGGTTAGAACTGGGTAAGGGTACATGGAAAGGGTTTTCTATAGTCTAATAAAGACCCTCCCCTGTTCACACTCCCTCAGACCACAGGTTCTCAGAATGTGGTCACCAACCAATAGCCTCAGCACCACCCGGGAACCTGTTAGACATGTTTGTTTCCAAATCGAAACTCTGAGCGTGATGCCATCAGTCTACTTTAACAAACTATTTAGATTATTCTGAGACACATTAAAGCTTACTAATGACTTCTCTAGACTGTTTGTTGATCATAATAAAAACAAAATATTACAAATCACTACTACCATAATAACAGTCCACAAGTGCCCCCCATAACACCACCACCAATCCAAACCAACCAAAAAGAAAAAGAGGAAAATAGAGGATGTCAAAAAAACCCAAGTAGAAGAAAGGCCTAAAACCAGTAATTAAAATAAACTATTAGAAAACTTTAACAGGAAAGCAGACCAAATCAAATATAATGGTTTAAAATAATAGACTTAGCAACCTGACAAGAGAAAGAAAAAGATTAAAGATAATGATAAAATTTAATTCAAGAAAGTAAGTGAAAGTTAAAAATCAGAAAAAGGGAAAATAAATGAAATGTCTTATAAAAATTCTAACATCTGACCTATATAGCACTTCTTTCATACCAGGCACTGTTCTAAGAAGCGTGTGTCTTCTATCTCATTTAATCCTCCCCAAAACCCTGTGAGATAGGTATTGTTTGCCATCTTCATTTTATTGCTGGAAGGAAAGACAAAGAGTAGAAACTTTGCTGAAAATCAAACAGCTGGTAGGTAAAGTGAAGAGCAGAAATCCAGCTAGCCGAGCAAAAAAAGCCCATTATCTATTAAGACACGTCATATTAAAAATAGAAATAAAGCCCATGAAACTAATGAGTTTGAAATGTAAAGTCAAGAATTAGACTATGCAAATATGCAGGTGGGGCAGGAAACAGAGGAGGAACAAAGAATGAGGTCTCTAATGGGCTGTGAAGATGTGTGTGCCTTTCCAGGGTCAAGGCAAAGGCCTTACCGTTCCTGGCAGAGAAGTGAGGGGTAGAGAGAGTGGCAGACCCTCACACCTTCCCTTTCACTTAACTCCCTCTCATGTTCAGCTCTACACAAGTCAGATGCAGATTTTCTTAGATTAACAGAGATCTACAGTACAAATACCATACCTGTTACAGTGATAGGACTTCATTTTATTCTTGTTTACAAAACCTTTGGTTTGTCCTGGCTAATTAGGAGTCAGTTGGCTTTGAATAAATTGAAGATTTTATTTTGATTTGTTTTCACTGGATCTTGTATATTATGGTTTCAAAGTCTTTGAAGACCTAAATTTTCCACTAACTATCCAGTAGCAATGAGAACCCAGAGGCCGTTACTATAACTACTGCCACTATTTGGGGTTAAGGACAATTAAAATGGCCTTTTTATTTTAAATTTTGTTAAGTTTTTGCCCTCCTACTCTTATTATGACTCTAAAATCAGGAGGCGATACTAAGATGTTTCAAGAACAAGGACAGAATATCAGTGCAGTTCACACTCCAGCAGTCTCCCACTCTCAAAGGTGAAGAGAGAAGAATGGGAGCTCAGCTTGCTGTTTTCAGATGCATCCTGGGTGCAGGCCGAGGATAAACTGTGGCTAATAAGAACTAAGAATAGCTAAAGCTGTGGCTAGTAAGAAATAGTTGGCTTAAAAGCCAGTAGGAAGTTTCTTTGTTTTTTCTCTTTGGGGAGAGATCCAGAAGGGAGGTGAATTCTTTCCTAACCTAGATGATCAAAGCTGGGTAAAATGCTTAATCAAATTGGAGGCAATACTGAATGGGTAGCCACTTTTCTGGATTGAAAAATGGATACTCAGCACTACTTTTGAAAGGAAATATTTAGAATTGAGTCGGTGTGCTCTTCTGCTAAAAGGGAAAAAAGAAATATTGGGAATAATAAAACTGAAAGGGGCAATAAATTGGGCCATATTAATATACTTTTATTTCACTAACATAATTCAGACTGGATATGTTTTAATTAAAAACATTTTAAATAAGTAATATATGCATATAATACAAAAATTTAAAACCACCAGCAAATACACGGTTAAGATGAATTTTCTTTTACTCCTGTTCTTTGGTTTTCTAGTTTTTCCCAACTAAGAAGGGTACCGAATAGATACTGTTAAATTTAAAGATTTTTAAGTGTTTTAGATTGTCAATTATTTTATGTTTTATTTTTATTCTCAGTAGGGGGTACACTATAAGTTGCCTTTTGGTAAATGTCCTATACTTTTAGTCTATGCTTTATTTGGCAGATGCCAACAAATGAACGAAACCTTTCTTCTGCATTCAGTAAGCACTGTAGGACCAATATGTTCATGCGTGTACTTTTTACTGATGTGTATCTTTACATTGAAATAGATGCTGTAGATTTTGTTATAGGCAGTGGGTGAAATCTGCAGTTGTCTTCTGCTATTAAATAAAGTTTGACAAAGAGATTTTTTTTTTTGAGACGGAGCTCTTGTTACCCACGCTGGAGTGCAATGGCGCGATCTCGGCTCACCGCAACCTCCGCCTCCTGGGTTCAGGCAATTCTCCTGCCTCAGCCTCCTGAGTAGCTGGGATTACAGGCATACGCCACCATGCCCAGCTAATGTTTTGTATTTTTAGTAGAGACAGGGTTTCACCATGTTGACCAGGATGGTCTCGATCTGTTGACCTTGTGATCCACCCGCCTCGGCCTCCCAAAGAGCTGGGATTACAGGCGTGAGCCACCGCGCCCCGCCGACAAAGATATTTTTAATCAAATATATTGGAGGATGCCATAAAACCAGTCTTAAGAAAAATAAAATGAGAGTGAGAATAATAATAATGATGACCATTATTTATCCGGCACCTATTGTGTCCTGGATCTTTTAATGCATTACTTCAAGCTTTAGGCTCAAATACCCATAGCAGCTCTGAAAGATAACCATTAGCATGGCTATTAAAAGATTCAGACATACACAAAGCCTTGCAGTTAGTGAGAGCCAGAGTTCAAACCTAGGTATTTCCATTTCCAAAATCTGTGTACTTTCTCTTATACACTGTTGCTTCTCACACCGGTCCATGCAACTTCTTTTTTTGTTTGTTTGGATTTTAATTGACAAATAAAAATTGTATGTGTTTGTCATATACAGCATATTTTTTGAAATATGTATTGTGGAATGGCTAAATTGAGCTAATTAATATATGTATTATCAACATACTTTTTTGGGGGTAAGAACACTTGGCTCAGTGTGGTGGCTCATGCTGGTAATCCCAGCACTTTGGGATGCCGAGGATGGCTCAGGAGTTCAAGACCAGCCTAGGCAGCATGGCAAAAGCCCATCTCCACAAAAAAATGTAAAATCATCTGGGCAGGTGGTGTATGTGCATTAGTAGTTCCAGCTACTTGGCAGGCTGAGGTGCGAGGATGACGTGAGCCTGGGAGGTCAATGCTTCAGTTAGCTGAGATTGCACCAATGCACTCCAGCCTGGAAAACAGAGTAAGACCTGTCTCTAAATTATTTTTTTAATAAAAATACTTAAATTTACTCTTAGCAATTTTGAAGAATATAATACATTGTTATTAACTCTAATCACCATGTTTTAAAATAGGTCTCTTTAAATTATTTCTTCTATTGAATTGAATTTTGAATTTTGTATCCTTTGACTAATATCTCTCCAGCTGCTCCCATTCCCCGTAGCCACCATTCTACTCTTCAATGAGATGAACTTCTTTTAGATTCCACGTGTGAGTGAGATCATATGGTATTTGTCTTTCTGTGCTGGCTTGTTTCACTCAACATAATGTCCTCTAGTTTCATCCAGGTTGGTAGATAACAAGACTTACTCCCTTTTAAAGATTGAATACATTTTCTTTATTCATTCATTTATTGATGGACATTTAGGTTAATTGAATAACTCAGCTATTGTGAATAATGCTGTAATGAACATGGGAGTGCACATATCTCTTTTACATCCTGATTTCATTTCCTTTGGATATACCCCATAGTGGGATTTCTGGGTTGTATTATGGCTAGATCATATGGTAGCTCTATTTATTATACTTTTTTGAAGAACATTTATGCTGATTTTTATACTGGCTATACTAACTTACATACTTTTTTTTTTTTTAATTTTAGGTTCTGGGGTATATGTACAGATCATGCGGGATTGTTGCATACGTACACACATGGCAATATGGTATGGTGCCTCCATCCCCCCTGTCACCTACACCTGCCATTTCTCCCCATGTTATCCCTCCCGGACCTCCCCATTTCCCCACTGTCCCTCCCTTGGCACCCCCAACAGAACTCAGTGTGTGATGCTCCCCTCCCTGTGTCCATATGTTCTCATTGTTCAACACCCGCCTATGAGTGAGAACATTCGGTGTTTGATTTTCCGTTCTTGTGTCAGTTTGCTGAGAATGATGGTTTCCAGATTCATCCATGCCCCTACAAAGGGCACGAACTCATAGTTTTTAATGGCTGCATAGTATTCCATGGTGTATATGTGCCACATTTTTCTTGTTCAGTCTATCATCCATGGGCATTTGAGTTGGTTACAGGTCTTTGCTATTGTAAACAGTACCGCTATGAACATATGTGTGCATGTGTCTTTATAATAGAATGATTTGTAATCCTTTGGGTATATACCCAGTAATGGGATTGCTGGGCCAAATAGAATTTCTGTTTCTAGGTCCTTGAGGAAACACCACACTGTCTTTCACAATGGTTGAACTAGTTTACACTCCCACCAACAGTGTAAAAGTGTTCCTATTACTCCATATCCTATCCAGCATCTGTTGTCTCCAGAATTTTTTTATGATCGCCATTCTAGCTGTTGTGAGATGGTATCTCAGTGTGGTTTTGATTTGCGTTTCTCTAATAATCAGTGATGATGAGCATTTTCTCACGTGTTTGTTGGCCTCATATATGTTTTCTTTTAAGAAGTGTGTGTTCATATGCTTCTCCCACTTTTGGATGGGTTCGTTTGCTTTTTCTTGTAAATATGTTTTAGTTCTTTGTAGATTCTGGATATTAGCCCTTTGTCAGATGGGTAGATTGCAAAATTTTTTTCCCATTCTGTTGGTTGCCGGTTCACTCTAATGATTGTTTCTTTTGCTGTGCAGAAGCTGTGGAGTTTGATTAGGTCCCATTTGTCTATTTTGGCTTTTGTTGCCAGTGCTTTTGGTGTTTTAGTTATGAAGTCCTTGCCTATGCCTATGTCCTGAATGGTTTTGCCTAGGTTTTCTTCTTGGGTTTTTATGGTGTTAGGTATTATGTTTAAGTCTTTAATCCATCTGGAGTTAATTTTAGTGTAAGGTGTCAGGAAGAGGTCCAGTTTCTGCTTTCTTCACACTACTAGCCAATTTTCCCAATAGCATTCATTAAACAGGGAATCCTTTCCCCATTGCTTGCCTTTGTTAGGTTTGTCAAAGATCAGATGGTTGTAGATGTATGGTGTTGCCTCCAAGCCTTTGTTCTGTTCCATTGGTCTATATCTCTGTTTTGGTACCAGTACCATGCTGTTTTGATTACTGTAGCTTAGTAGCGTAGTTTGAAATCAGGTAGTGTGATGCCTCCAGCTTTGTTCTTTTTGCTTAGGATTGTCTTGGCTATGCAGGCTCTTTTGGTTCCATATGAAGTTAAGGTGTTTTTTTCGATTTCTGTGGAAAAGGTCATAGGTAGCTTGATGGGGATAGTCTTGAATCTATCAATTACTTTGGGCAATATGGCCATTTTTATGACATTGATTCTTCCTAACCATGAGCATGAAATGTTTCTACATTTGTTTGTGTCCTCTCTTATTTCCTTGAGCAGTGGTTTGTAGTTCTCCTTGAAGGGATCCTTTACATCCTTTGTTCATTGTTCCTAGGTATTTTATTCTCTTTGTAGCAATTGTGAATGGGAGTTCACTCATGATTTGGCTCTCTGTTAGTTGGTTATTGGTGTATAGATATGCTTGTGATTTCTGCACATTGATTTTGTATCATGAGACTTTGCTGAAGTTGCTTATTAGTTTAAGGTGATTTTGGGCTGAGATGATAGGGTCTTCTAAATATACAATCATGTCATCTGCTAATAGAGACAATTTGACTTCCTCTTTTCCTAATTGAATACACTTTATTTTTTTTCTTGCCTGATTGCTCTGGCTAGAACTTCCAATACTATACTGAATAGGAGTAGTAACAGAGGGCATCCTTTAGTGCCAAATTTCAAAGGGAATGCTTCCAGTTTTTGCCCATTCAGTATGATATTGGCTGTAGGTTTGTCATAAATAGCTTTTATTATTTTGAGACATGTTCCTTTGATACCTAGTTTATTGAGAGTGTTTAGCATAAAGGGCTGTTGAATTTTGTCAAAGGCCTTCCCTGCATCTTTTGAGATAATCCTGTTGTTTTTGTCTTTGGTTCTGTTTATGTGGTGGATTATGTTTATATACTTGCATATGTTGAACCAGCTTTGCATCCCCAGAGTGAAGCCTACTTGATCGTGATGGATAAGCTTTTTGATGTGCTGTTGCAGTTGGTTTGCCAGTATTTTATTGAAGATTTTTGCGTATATGTTCATCATGGATATTGGCCTGAAGTTTTCTTTTTTGGTAGAGTCTCTGCTGGGTATCAGGATGATACACTTTATGATCTCATAAAGTGATTTGGGAAGGATTCCCTCTTTTTGGATTGTTTGGAATAGTTCCTGAAGGAATGGCCTCAGCTCCTCATTGCACATCTGGTAGGATTCAGCTGTGAACCCATCTGGTCCTGGACTTATTTTGGTTAGTAGGCTACTAATTGCTGCCTCAACTTCAGCTCTTGTTATTCATCTGTTCAAGGTTTTAACTTCTTCCTGGTTTAGGCTGGGAGGGTGCAAGTGTTCAGGAATTTATCCGTTTCTTCCAGGTTTGCTGGTTTCTGTGCATAGAGTTGTTTGTAGTAATCTCTGATTGTAGTTTGTATTTCTGTGGAGTCAGTGGTGATAGTCCCTTTATCTTTTTTTTTTTTTTGTATGGATTTGATTATCTCCCTTTTCTTTTTGATTAATCTGGCTAGTGGTCTGTCTATTTTTTGATCTTCTCAAAAAACCAGCTCCTGGATTTATTGATTTTTTTGAAAGATTTGTTGTAATCTATCTCCTTCAGTTCTACTCTAATCTTAGTTATTTCTTGTCTTCTGCCAGCTTTTGAGTTTTTTTGATCTTGCTCCTCTAGCTCTTTCCATTTTGACAATAGGGTGTCAATTTTAGATCTTTCCTTGCTTCTCTGGTGGGCATTTGTTGCTATAAATTTCCCTCTAGACACTGCTTTAAATGTGTCCCAGAGATTGTGGTATGTTGTGTCTTCGTCCTCCTTGGTTTCAAAGAACATGGTTAATTCTGCCTTCATTTCATTGTTTATCCAGTCAACATTCAGGAGCCAGTTGTTCAGTTTCCATGAAGTTGTGCAGTTCTGAGTTACTTTCGTAATCCTGAGTTCTAATTTGATTGCACTGTCGTCTGAGAGACTGTTTGTTATGATTTCTGTTCTTTTGCATTTGCTGAGGAGTGATTTACTTCCAATTATGTGGTCAGTTTTAGAGTAGGTGCCATGTGGTGCTGAGAATAATGTATATTCTGTGGATTTGGGGTGGAGATTTCTGTAGATGTCTATTAGGTCTGCTTGGTCCAGATCTCAGTTCACATCCTGGATATCCTTGTTAATTGTCTGTCTCATTGATCTGTCTAATATTGACAGTGGAGGGTTAAAATCTCCTACTATTATTGCGTGGGAGTCTAAGTGTCTTTGTAGGTCATTAAGAACTTGCCTTATGTACCTGAGTGCTACTGTATTGGGTGCATATATATTTATGATCATTAGCTCTTCTTGATGCATTGATCCTTTTACCATTATATAATGCCCTTATTTGTCCCTTTTGATCTTTGTTGGTTTAAAGTCCATTTCATCAAAGACTAGGATTGCCACTCTTGCTTTTTTCTGCTCTGTATTGCTTGAAAATCTTCCACCATCACTTTATTTTGAGCCTATGTGTGTCCTTGCATATGAAATGGGTTTCCTGAATACAGCACACCAATGGGTTTTGACTTTTTATCCAGTTTGCCAGTCTGTATCTTTTGTTTGGGGCATTTACTCCATTTACATTTAAGGTTAATATTGTTATGTGTGAATTTGATCCTGCCATTTTGATGCTAGCTGGATGTTTTGCCCGTTAGTTGACACATTTTCTTCATTGTGTTGATGGCCTTTACCATTTGGTACGTTTTTGGAGTGGCTAGTACTGGTTGTTCCTTTCCTTGTTTAGTGCTTCTTTCAGGAGCTCTTGTAAGATAGGCCTGGTGGTTACAAAATCTCTCAGCAATTGCCTGTCCATAAAGGATTTTATTTCTCCTTTGTTTGTGAAGCTTAGTTTGGCTGGATATGAAATTCTAGGTTGAAAGTTCTTTTCTTTAAGGATGTTAAATATTGGCCCCAACTCTCTTTGGCTTGTAGGGTTTCTGCAGAGAGATCCACTGTGAGTCTGATGGGCTTCCTTCTGTGGATGACCTGACCTTTCTCTCTGGCTGCCCTTAGCATTTTCTCCTTCGCTTCCATCCTGGTGACTCTGACGACTATGTGCCGTAGGGTTGCTCTTCTTGAGGAATATCTTTATGATGTTCTCTCTATCCTGGACTTGAATGTTGGCCTGCCTTGCTAGGTTGGGGAAGTTCTCCTGGATAATATCCTGAAGATTGTTTTCCTGCTTGGATTCATTCTCTCCATCACATTCAGGTACATCTATCGAACATAGATTAGGTTTATTCACATAATCCCATATTTCTTGGAGGCTTTGTTCGTTTCTTTTCACTCTTTTTTCTCTGTTTTTGCCTTCTCATTTTATTTCATTGAGTTGATCTTCAATCTCTGATATCCTTTCTTCTGCTTGGTTGATTAAGCTATTGAAACTTGTGTATGCTTCGCAAAGTTCTCGTGCTGTGTTTTTCAGCTCCAGCAAGTCACTTATTTTCTTCTCTAAGCTGTTTATTCTAGTTAGCATCTTATCTAACCTTTTTTCAAGGTTCTTAGTTTCTTTGCATTGGGTTAGCACATGTTCTTTTAGCTTTGAGAAGTTTGTTATTACTTACCTTCTGAAGCCTGTTTCTGTCAATTCACAGATTCATTCACCATCCGTCTTTGATCCCTAGCTGATGAGGAGTTGTGATCCCTTGGAGGAGGAGAGGAATTCTGGGTTTTGGTGTTTTCATCCTTTTTGCACTGGTTTCTTCCCATCTTAGTGGCTTTATCTACCTGTGGTCTTTGTATTTGGTGACTTTCAGATGGGGTCTCTGAGTGGACATCCTTTTTGTTGATGTTGAAGCTATTTCTTTCTGCTTCTTAGTTTTCCTTTTAAGTCAGGCCCCTCTGCTGCAGGACTGCGGGAGGTCGACTCCAGAACATGCTTGCCTGGGGATCACCCACAGGGGCTGCAGAATAGCAAGGGTTGCTGCCAGTTTCTTCCTCTGCTATCCTTGTTCCAGAAGGGTACCCACCAGATGTTGGCCTGAACTCTCTTTTATGAGGTGTCTCTTTGGGTATATTGCTTGAGGAGTTTGTCCTTTATAGGAGCTTAAGGTGTGTGCTGGGAGCTTCATTATTCTGTGCAGAGCTGCTGGGCAGGTACCGTTAAGTCTGCTGTAGCTGGACTCATAACTGCCTCTTATCCCAGGTGCTCTGTCCTGGGAAGGTTGGCTTTAAGTTCCTGCTGTGCTGCTGCCTTTTCTCATAGATGCCCTGCCACACACATAGTCTAGTCACAGTTGGCCAGCGGAGGTGTTACTGAGCTGCCGCAAGCTCTGCCCAGCTGCTGTTTGTACTGCCTCAGTAGTGGCAGACTGCCTTGGTAGTGGGGGACTGCCTCGGTAGTGTGGGATGCCCTTTCCCCCACTGAGGTGGACCATCCTGGGTCCAGCTGCGCTTGCTGCAAAACTCTCAAACCAGAGCATTTCAGATTGCTTGTTTTGTGGGGGTGGTACCCTCCAAGCCAGATAGTCTGGCTCCCTTTTTCAGTCCCTTCCCTTTCAGTTGAATGGGTGGCTCTGTCTCCCCGGTGTTACAGGGGCCAGTTGAAATGGCCACCCAGACTTGTGTGAGTTTCTGTGCGCCAACCCAGCACTGGTTGAAACCACTGCACTGAAAACTTGTGGCGCTTTCATACTGGTAATCTCCTGGTCTATGGACAGTGAAAACTTGTTTGGAAATGCAGTGAGCACTCACCCTCTGTTCTGTTCTCATTTGGAACTGCAGTCTGGAGCTGTTTCTATTTGGCCATCTTGGATCCTTTCCCTAACTTACATTCTTACCAACAGTGTTTGGTGTGCAATAGTTCTCTTTTCTCTACATCCTCTCTAACACTTACTTTTGGCTTTTTGTTAATAGTCATCCTAATAAATGTGAAGTGTTTTAATTTACAGTTTTCTGATGATTAGTGATTTTGAGGATATTTTATATACCTGTGGGCCATTTTTATGACTTCTTTTGAGAACTGTTCATTCAGATCCTTTGCTTATTTTTAAAAATAGGGCTGTTTCCTTACTATTGAATTGTTTGAGTTCTCTGTATAGTTTGGATAATCACCCCTTAGCAGATGTATGGTTTGCAAATATTATCTCTCATTCTGTGTTTTTTTCTTCACTATATTGATTGTATCCTTGGCTGTGCAGAAGCTTTTTTGTTTGATGTGATCCATTTGTCTATTTTTGCTTTTGTCACCTGGGCTTTTAGGTTTATGTCCAAAAAATCATTACTCAGACCAATGCCATATATATGGAGCTTTTCCATGCCACCTCTTACGAAAGAGTGGGTATGGAATTGCTGAGTGCAAAGAAAAATTAAAAACAAAAAACAGAACTAGTGTAGGATAACATGTGAGAAGAAACCATAGATTCAAACAGAAGCTGGGCTATATGCAACAAATCTTGGGTTACATTATAAAGCTATTCCATGATTTATATAACATCACATCACAAACTAATGTTTTCCTTTTGCTGATGTCATTTTCTGTACTACTTGTAAAAGTTATGTTGTCACATTAGATCTTATGGAGACTCTCTGGAAGGATGTTTTTTCTTTCTGAATTTTTGTGCTATTTCACTTGCTTAGTTTCCAGTGCAGGTCACCTGGGCCTGGATACTCTAAAACCAATTTCTGGGCAATTGGGCTGAAGGTCAACCACATTTAGTGCAAGATCTCCACACTGATTCTAAGTGGTTACTGGACAAACACCTGTGACAGAATATATTAATGAATTTCCAAGAAAAAAACTATAATGGTTGCTATCAATTGTTTTATAACTAGTAACTTTAAAGTTTAATGGCTTAAAGAAACTATATTACCTCACAGTTACCATAAGTGAGGAATCAGGCATCTTTGGTTCCAGGTCTCCTCTTAAAAGTTTTAAGGGATTGTCTGAAGCTGTAGTCATCTCAAGGCTTGACCTAGGAGAATCCACTTCCAAACTCATTCATGTGGCTATTAGTTGGAGACATCAGTTACTTGCCACGTGGGGGTCTCTATAGAGCGGCTCACATGGCAGCTAGGTTCCTTCAAAGCAAGCTAGCAAGTGAACAAGAAGCAATGTTCTACAAATAATTTATAATTTTATATAATCTAATATTGGATATTGGAAGTGGCATTCCTTCACTTCTATGCTATTCTGTATCTTGCATGCACATAAATAAATCCAGCCCATACTCAAGGAGATGGGATAACACAAAAGCATGAATATCAGTATATTAGGATGCTTGGGATATCTAACATGGTGCCGATGAATGTTTAATAACTAAACAGGTAAAAGGATAAATTTTAAAATGTATCATACAAGTGAACATGTATCAAGCTTTCCATTTAACTCATTAATTCATGAGAAAATATTTTATAAACTGCTCAAGTGAAAACAAAGTACCAGTTATTGTCAGATCAGAAATGATGAAATGACTTTTATAAGTGGCTATTGTATTAATCTATTTTCATGCTGAGATAAAGACATACCCGAAACTGGGCAGTTTACCACAAAAAAAAGAAAAAAGAAAAAAAGAAAAAAAAAGGTTTAATGGACTTACAGTTTCACACGGCCTAACAATTATGGCAAAAGCCAGGAGGAGCATGTCACTTCTTATATGGATGGCAGCAGGCAAAGAGAGAGCATGCTCAGGGAGACTCCTTTTTTTAAAGCCATCAGATCTTATGAGACTTATTCACTATCACAAAAATAGCACAGGAAAGACCTGCTCCTGTGATTCAATTACCTCATACGTGGTTCCTCTCATGACACATGGGAATTGTGGAATTCACAATTCAAGATGAATTTGGGTGGGGGCACAGCCAAACTATATAATTCTGCTGCTGACCCCTCCCAAATCTCATGTCCTTACATTTCAAAACCAATCATGCCTTCCCAACAGTCCCCCAAAGTCTTAACTCATTTTAGCATTAACCCAAAAATCTGCAGTCCAAAGTCTTATCTGAGACAAAGCAAGTCACTTCTGCATAAGAGCCTGTAATACCAAAAGCAAATTAGTTACTTCCTAGATACACTGTGGATACAGGCATTGGGTAAATATAGCTGTTCCAAATGGGAGAAGTTGGCTAAAACAAAGAGGCTACAGGCCCAATGCAAGTCTGAAATCCTGCAGCGCAGTCAAACCTTAAAGCTCCAAAATGGGCTGGAGTCAAGATGGCTGAATCGACACAATTACAGTGCACAACACCCAGTGAGAGACACACAGGAATCGAGAGATCTCCTAGCTCCAACTGAGGTACCAAGTTCATTTCAACGGGTCTGGTCAGATGTTGAGCAAAGCCCAGACAGGGCAGACTGAGGCAGGGAGGTTTGTTGCTTCACCCAGAAAGTGCATCTGACTGATGAGTCGGAGGCTCCCTTTCTGGCACTCCGGTCCAGTTACAGCGCTTCCGCCAAAGCCCCAGCAATACACAGAACAGGGGATCTTTGCCAGTCAAGTGCTGGGAATTTCAAGCTCAGAGTTGAATGATAACCCAGGACAGTGTCCCAGATTGGCACACAGATCTAAGCAAATGCATAAGCCCATAAGCCAACCAGGAGAGCCTGAGGACCGAGCTATCACCCCCTCCCCTTGCCCAGAGAGAGAGGGAGCTGAAAGCAGGAAGACAGATGGAGCAGCTGGGCGGCTTCCTCACTCATGACCAGAGAGAGAGGGAGCTCAAATCAGGGAGACAGACAGTGCGGCTGGGCGGGTCTCTACCCTCCCCCATAAGCCTCAGAGGGCTGAAGCACTAACTCTAGTGGGTTATGCAGCCAGTGCCTCAGTCTGAGCTGAGCCCTGAATGATCCAGCCCTGTGGAGTAAAGATGCAACCGACCATTAAAGAGGCAGGACTAGACTTCATATTTTAACAAAAAACACAGGAAGCCTACGTAGCAACGGGCAGTGTTCTTGACCACCCAGCAGTGCCTCCAGGTCAGCAGAAGAGGCAGGCCTAACCTCCCAGTGTAAACAAAAAAAGTCACAGGACGCTTACCTAGCAAACTGAAGGAGTCCCTGGAAACCAAGTAGCACCTCAACAGGCAGACAAGTGACCTCATCAAGCAGCTCCAACTCCCTGAGATCAGAACTAGATAAAGCAACCAAGGTGGGAAAAAAAAACAGTGCAAAAAATATGAAACCATCAAGGGCCAGAACACCTCTTCTCCCTCAAGGGATCATAACTCCTTATCAACACGGGAACACAACATGATTGAGAAAGAATGTGACGAATTGACAGAAACAGGCTTCAGAAGGTGGATAATAACAAACTTTTCTGAGCTAAGGTAACATGTTCTAACTCAATGCAAAGAAACTAAAAACCTTGATAAAAAGGCTAGACGAAATGCCAACTAGAATAACCAGCTTAGAGAAGAACATAAATGACTTGATGGAGTTGAAAAACACAGCACGAGAACTACATGAAGCAAACACAAGTTTTAATAGCCGAATTGATCAAGCATAAGAAAGGCTATCAGAGATTGAAGATCAACTCAATGAGATAAAAAGGGAAGGCAAGGCAAGAGAAAAAAGAGTGAAAAGAAATGAACAAAGCCTCCAAGAAATATGGAATTATGTAAAAAGAACTAATCTACCCTTGATCAGTGTACCTGAATGTGACAGAATGGATCCAAGCTGGAAAACACACTCCAGGATATTATCCAGGAGAACTTCCCCAGCCTAGCAAGGCAGTCCAACATTCAAATCCAAGAAATACAGAGAACTCCACAAAGATATTCCTCAAGAAGAGCAACCCCAAGGCACATAATTGTCAGATTCACCAGAGTTGAAATGAAGGAAAAGTACTAAGGGCAACCAGAGAGAAAGGTCAGGTCACCCATAGAGGGAAGCTAATCAGACTCACAGCAGATCTCTTGGTAGAAACCCTACAAGCCAGAAGAGAGTGGGGACCAATATTCAACATCCTTAAAGAAAAGAACTTTCAACCCAGAATCTCATATCCAGCCAAACTAAGCTTCTTAAGTGAAGGAGAAATAAAATCCTTTACTGACAAGGAATTACTGAGAGATTTCATCACCACCAGACCTGCCTTACAAGAGCTCTTGAAAGAAACATAAACACAGAAAGGAACAAGTACCAGCCACTGCAAAAGCACACCAAATGGCAATGAAGACCAAAAATGCAGTGAAGAAAACGAGTCAGCTAATGGACAAGGAAACCAGCCAGTAACAAAATGCAGGATCAAATTCACACATAACAATATTAACATTGAATGTAAATGGCCTAAACGCCCCAGTCAAAAGACACAAGATTGGCAACAAGGATAAAAAGTCAAGACCCCTCATTGGTGTGCTGTATTCAGGAAACACATCTCATGTGCAAAGACACATATAGGCTCAAAATAAAGGAATGGAAGAAGATTTACCAAGCAAATGGAGAACAAAAAAAAAGCAGGGGTTGCAATCCTAGTCTCTGATAAAGTGGATTTCAAACCAACAAAGATCAAAAGGGACAAAGAAGAACACTACATAATGGTAAAAGGATCAATACAACAAGAAGAGCTAAATATCCTAAAAATATATGCACCTAACCCAGGAGCCCCTATTACATAAAGCAAGTTGTTAATGACCTAAAAGGAGATTTAGACTCTTACGCAATAATAGTGGGAGATTTCAACACTCCACTGTCAATATTAGATCAATGAGACAGAAAATTAACAAGGAAATCCAGGACTTGAATGCAGAGCTCAAGCAGACCTAGTAAACATAGACAGAATGCTCCACCGCAACCCACAGAATATACATTCTTCTGAGCACCACATCACACTTACTCTAAAATTGACCACATAATTGGAATCAAATCCATCCTCAGCAAGTGCAAAAGAACAGAAATCATAACAAACAGTCTATCAGACCACAGCACAAGTTAGGACTCAGGATTAAGAAACTCATGCAAATCTGCACAACTACTTGGAAACTGAAAAACTTGCTTCTGAGTGTTGACTGGATAAACAATGAAATGAAGGCAGAAATAAAGATGTTCATCAAAACCAATCAGAACGAATACACAACTTACCAGAATGTCTGGGACACCTTTAAAGCAGTGTCAAGAGGGAAATTTATAGCAATAAATGCCCACATGAGAAACAAAGAAAGATCTAAAATCGATACCGTATCATCAAAGTTGAAAGAGCTAGAGGAGCAAGATCAAAAAAACTCAAAAGCTAGCAGAAGACAAGAAATAACTAAGGTCAGAGCTGAACTGAAGGAGATAGAGACATGAAAAACCAAGAAATCAATAAATCCAGGAGCTGGTTTTTTGAAAGATCACCAAAATAGACCACTAGCCAGACTAATAAAAAAGAAAAGAGAGAAGAATCAAATTGATGCATTAAAAAATGATAAAGGGGATATCACCACTGATTCCACAGAAATACAAACTACCATCAGAGATTAATACACACAGCCCTATACACACAAACCAGTAAACCAGGAAGTAATGGATAAATTTCTGGAGACTTGCATGCTACCAAGACTAAACCAGAAAGAAGTTGAAACCCTGAATAGACCAATAACAAGGGCTAAAGTTGAGGCAGCAATCAACAGCCTACCCACCAAAAAATGTCCAGAACCAGATGGGTTCACAGCCAAATTCTACCAGACGTACAAAGAGGAGCTGGTTCCATTCCTCCTGAAATTATTCTAAACAATACAAAGGAGGGAATCCTCCCTAACTAATTTTATGAGACCAACATCATCCCGATACCAAAACCCGGCAGAGGCTCAACTAAACAAGAAAACTACAAGCCAATATCCAGGATGAACATTGAAGCAAAAATCTCCAATAAAATACTGGCAAACTGAATGCAAGAGCACATCAAAAAGCTTATTTATGACCATCAATTAGGCTTCATCCCAGAGATGCAAGGCTGGTTCAACATATGCAAGTCCATAAACACAATCCATCACATAAACAGAACCAAAGACAAAAACCACATGATTATCTCAGACCTGCGGAGAAGGCCTTCAACAAAATTCAACACCCCTTCATGCTAAAAACTCTCAATAAGCTAGGTATTGACAGAACATATTATAAAATAATGCAAGCTATTTATAACAAACCTACAGCCAATATCATACTGAATGGGAAAAAGCTGGAAGAATTCCCATTGAAATCAGGCACTAAACAAGGATGCCCTCTCTAACCATCCTAGTCAATTTAGTATTGGAAATTCTAGCCAGAGCAATCAGAAAAGAAAAAGAAATAAAGTGTATTCAGTTAGGAAAGGAGGAAGTCAAACTGTCTCTGTTTACAGATGACATGATTGTATATTTAGAAGACCCCATCATCTCAGCCCAAAATCTCCTCAAACTGATAAGGAACTTAAGCAAAGTGTTAGCATACAAAATCAATGTGCAGAAATCACAAGCATTCATATACACCAATAACAGACTTAAAGATAGCCAAATCAAGAACAAACTGGCATTCACCATGGCTACAAAGAGAATAAAATACCTAGGAATACAACTAACAAAGGATGTAAAGGACCTCTTCAAGGAAAACTACAAACCACTGATCAACAAAATAAGAGAGGACAAACAGATCGAGAAACATTCCGGGCTCATAATTAGGAAGAATCAATATTGTGAAAATGGCCATACTGCCCAAAGTAATTTATAGATTCAATTCTATCCCCAACAAGCTACCAAAGACCTTCTTCACAGAACTGGAAAAAAATACCTTAAACTTCATATGGAACCACAAGAGAGACTGCATAGCAAAGACAATCCTAAGCAAAAAGAGCAAAGAAGGAGGCATCACACTGCTGGACTTAAAACTACACTACAAGGCTATAGCAATCAAAACAGCATGGTACTGGTACCAAAACAGACACGTAGACCAATGCGACAGAACAGAGGCCTCTAAAGCAACACCACATATCTGCAACTATCTGATCTTTGATGAACCTGACAAAAACAAGGAATGGGGAAAGGACTTCATGTTTAATAAATGGTGTTGGGAAAACTGGCTAGCAATGTGCAGAAAGCAGAAACTGGACCCCTTCCTGTCACCTTACACTAAAATCTACTCCAGATGGATTAAAGATTTAAATGTAAAACCTAACACCATTAAAACACTAGAAGAAAACCTAGGCAAAACCATCCAGGACATAGGCATAGGCAAGGACTTCATGACTAAAACACCAAAAGCAATGGAAACAAAAGCCAAGATAGACAAATGGGATCTAATTAAACTTCAGAGCTTCTGTATAGCAAAAGAAACAATCATTAGAGTGCACTGACAAGCAACAGAATGGGAAAAAATTTTTGGAATTTACCCATCTGACAAAGGGCTAATATCCAGAATCTACAAAGAACTAAGATATACAAGAAAAAAACAACCCCATTCAAAAGTGGGCAAAGGATATGAACAGACATTTTTCAAAAGAAGACATATATGAGGCCAATACACATATGAAAAAATCCTCATCATCACTGGTCATTAGAGAAATGCAAATCAAATCCATATTGAGGTATCATCTCACACCAGTTAGAATGGTGATCATTAAAAAATCTGGGGACAACAGATGTTGGAGAGGATGTGGAGAAAAAGGAACACTCGTATACAGTTGGTGGGGGGTGTAAATTAGTTCAACCATTGTGGAAGAGAGTGTGGCAATTTCTCAGGGATCTTGAAATAGAAATTCCATTTGACCCAGTAATCCCATTACTGGTGTATACCCAAAGAGCTATAAATCATTCTACTATAAAGACACCTGCACACCTATGTTCATTGCAGCCCTGTGTACAATAGCAAATACCTGGGACCAACCCAAATGCCCATTAATGATAAACCGGACAAAGAAAGTGTGACACATACACACCATGGAATACTATGCAGCCATAAAAAACGATGAGTTGGTGTCCTTTGTAGGGACTTGGATGAATCTTGAAACCATCATTCTCAACAAACTGACACAAGAACAGAAAACCAAACACCACATGTTCTCACTCATAGGCAGGTGTTGAACAATGAGAACATGTGGACTCAGGGAGAGCAGCATCACATACTGGGGGCAGTTGTGGGGGTCTAGAGGAAGGACAGCAAAGGTGGGGAGGGATAACATGGGGAGAAATGCCAGATATAGATGAAGGGGGAATAGAGGCAGCTAACCATCTGGTTATGTATGTACCTATGCAACAACCCTGCATGACCTACACATGTGTTCCACAACCTAAAGTAAAATAACATATTTTTAAAACAAAATGCTCCAAAATTATCTCCTTTGACTCCATGTCTCTCATCCAAATCACACTGTTGCATGTGATAGGTTCCCATGGTCATGGGTAGTTCCACCCCTGTGACTTTGCATGGTACAGCCTCCCTCCTGGCTACCTTCATGAGCTGGCTTTGAGTGTCTGCAGCTTTTCCAGGTGCACAGTGCAAGCTGTCAGTGGATCTACCATTCTGGGTGTGGAGGACAGTGACCCTTTTCTCGTAGCTCCACTATGCAGTGCCCCAGTGGAAACATTGTGTGGAGGCTCCCACCCCACATTTCCCTTCTGCACTGCCCTAGTAGTGGTTATCCTTGAGGGTCCTGCCCCTGTAACAAAATTCTGCCTGGGCATCCAGGTGTTTCCATACAGCCTCTGAAATCTAGGTAGAGGTTCCCAAACCCCAATTCTTGACTTCTGTGCACTTGCAGGCTCAACACCACATGGAAGCTGCCAAGTCTTGGGGCTTGCACATTGTGAAGCCATGGCCCAAGCTTTACGTTAGCCCCTTTCAGCCACTGCTAGAGCAGCTGAGACGCAAGACACCAAGTCCCTAGGCTACACACAGGACAAGGACCTTGGGCCCAGCCCACAAAACCATTTTTCCTCCTAGGCCTCCAAGCCTGTGATGGGAGGGGCTGGCATGAAGACATCTAGCACTTCCTGGAGACATTTTCTCCATGATCTTGGGGATTAACATTTCAATCCTCATTGCTTATGCAAATTTCTGCAGCTGGCTTGAATTTCTCCCCAGATTTTCTTTTCTATCACATTGTTAGTCTGCAATTTTTCTAAACTTTTATGCTATGCTTTTCTTATAAAACTGAATGCTTTCAACAGCACCTAAGTCACATCGTGAATGCTTTGTTGGTTAGACATTTCTTCAGCCAGATACCTTAATGATCTCTCTCAAGTTCAAAGTTCCACGAATCTCTAGGGCAGGGGCAAAATGCCACCAATCTCTTTGCTAAAACATAACAAGAGTCACCTTTGCTCCAGTTCCTGACAAGTTTTTCATCTAAATCTAAGATCATCTCAGCCTGAATTTCATTGTCCATATCCTTTTCAGCATTTTGGTCAAAGCCATTCAAAAAGTCCCTAGGGAGTTTCAAACTTTGCCACTTTTCCTGTCTTCTTCTGAGCCCTCCAAACTGTTCCAACATCTGCCTGTTACCCAGTTCCAAAGTCCCTTCAACATTTTCAGGTATCTTTTGAGCAGCACCTCACTCCTGGTGCCAATTTACTATATTAGTCTGTTTTCATGCTGGTGATAGACATACCTGAGACTGGGCAATTTACAAAAGAAAGAAGCTTAATGGACTTACAGTTCCACATGGCTGGGGAGGCCTCACAATTATGGTGGAAGGCCAGGAGCAGCAAGCTACGTCTTATGTGGGTGGCAGCAGGAAAAGAGATCGTTGTTCAGGGAGAGTCCTGTCTTCATCAGATCTCATGAGACTTATTCACTATCATGAGAATATCATGGGAAAGACCCATCCCCCGATTCAGTTACCTCCCACCGGCTTCCTCCCACAACAGATGGGAATTGTGGGAGTTGCAATTCAAGATGCGATTTGATTGGGGCACAACCAAACCGCAGCTGTAAAACTGGCAAAATTGATCACTATCTATAGGGCAATTATCAGTGATATTCTACTGGATGCAATTTACATTTCTTTGGACAGAAATTATTCTCATTACTCCCAGTTTTCTACAATTAACTTCTATCTCTACAGTGTTGTAAAATAATATCAGCAAAGGCAGAGATAACCTGGATTGCTGAAATAGACAGTATTCCAACTAAATTTCAAAATTTTCTATAATTTTTTTCTCAGAAATGCATGGTACAAACTGGGAGAATGTGCATACCAGGAAAAGTCCAGGGAAGAAAATTGTTTTACTTCTTTTCAAATTTATACAGTGTTTAGATCACTTCACTGGAAAACTATAATCCTTGATCTTTAGAATATAAGATTTTCTGAGTATATTAGAGTATCTCAGTGTATCTCTGTACCTTCACAATATGTTCCTGGCTTCTTATACATCATTCTTAACCTTGTAGAATATAGAATATCTCTGATGAGAGAGATTGAAACTAAACCATGTCAATGATCCAGGGAGTGATGGGCTCTTGCAGGTAGATCCCGAGTTCTCATTGCTAAATAAGAACCAGGATTCTATTAGTAATTGCCAAACACAGGTGGGCCAGCTACATCAAAATCCTCTGTGGCAGGAGTAGGGAGATAGAGTGAATTTTTGTCAAAATTTTTGACTCTTGGACTCTATCCTGGACATACTGAATTAGTATGCTTTGATGAGGCCTGGATAATCTTATTTTTAATGTATTCTTCAGATAATTCTATTTGGCCAGTTTTATGATTCACTAGCCTAGATAACTTCTTGTTAAAGGCTTTGACCAAAATGCAACTTAAAAGTTTATTGAGGCCTCTGAATTACCACAGAGGGGTTATAGCTGGCCTTCTTCCTGAATTTCTCCAGGTGACTATGGAGACAAAGATTTCTCCTCTTCTGGGTCATTAATAAAGAAAGCTCAACTTTGAGAAAACATATACCTTGCTACACACTGAGCTCTAAAATCATCACGGAAAAAAATAAAATAACAAGAGATACAAATACACAAATGTTTTCCTATATCCTCAAACCATAGACTATGGTATTATAGAATTACCTAATTTTCTTCTTCATAGCCTCAATAAAAAAGAGTCTTTTGTTTTTAGCATCAATCAGTGAATGTTTCAATAGATATTTGCAGTGTCCTGCTGAGTCCTATTGGAATAAGCGGAAAAACAATTATGTACACTTTTCCTACTATGCAAATTTTGCTGAATCGGTTCACTACATTTGAAAAGCTGCAACTATTTGAAATTCAAATGAACATTTACCATCTGTGGTCTTCATTAACATTATAATGGGCATCATGATTTCAGACATTTCTGTTGATGAATATTAGTTTTCTTGAGTCTTATACCGCTACTTTTAATTTTGTAGTCCATAAAATATAACAGGTAATCTGTGATTTATTATATATAAATCATTGAGTGAGAAGAGACTTTAGAAATGATCAATTCCAATGTCACTATTTTACAAGAAAGGAAACCAAAATTCAGAAAGGGGAACTCTTATGAGCTGAATTGTGCTTCCCCCCAAAAAATGTGTATGTTGAAGTCATAACCTGCAGTACCTCAGAATGTGACTGTATTTGGAGATAGGATCTTTAAAGGGATAATTAAACTAAAATGAAGTCATCAGGGTGAACCCTCATCCCCTATGATTGATGTCCTTAGAAGAAGAGGAAATGTGGACACGGAAATAGAGGAAAGATGATGTAAAGACACATGAAAAAGGCAGCCATCTATAAGCCCAAAGATAAGCCTCAGAAGAAGCCAACCCCTTCAGTTCAGACTTCTAGCGTCCAGAACTGTGAGAAAAAAAACTTCTGTTGGTTAAGCCACTCAGCCTGCAGTACTTTTTTGCGGCATCCCTAGCAAACTAATACAGGAACCAAACTGGTCAAGGTTATAGAGCTAATTTGTTGTAAAACTGATATTAAAATCCTGGTAGGTCTTTCTGCTTTTCAGTTTTATACACGATCATATGCTATATAATGATGTTTTGGTCAATGATAGACCACATATACCATAATACACAAAAGATTGTCATGGAGCTGAAAAATTCCTATCACCTAGTGACATTGTAGCAGTGATGTCATAGTACAATAAACTGCTCACATGTTTGTAATGAAGCTGGTGTAAACAAACCTGCTGCACTGCCAGTTGTATAAAGGTCTTGCACATACAATTAAGTACAGTACCTAATGCTTAATAATGATAATAAAAAACTATGTTATTGGCTTATGTATTTATTATGCTATACTTTTTTATCATTATTTTAGAATATACTCCTTCTACTTATTTTTTTTTTTAAGTTAAACTGTAAGACACCCACACGTACATCCTTCAGCTTAGGTTAACGTGTGTGTTTGTGTCTTAGTTTTTTTAACAAAATCGTTTAAAAGTTAAAATATTTAATAAAAAATTTAATGGAATAAGGATGTAAGAAAGAAATTATTTTTGTACAGCTCTACAATGTGTTTGTGTTTTAAGCAAAGTGTTATTACAAAAGAGTCAGAAAGTTAAAAATTGTTAAGTTTTCAGATTGAAAAATTATAGTAAGTTAAAGTTAAACTACTATTGAAGAAAGAGAAAATTTAAAAATAAATTTGGTGTAGCCTAAGAATTCAGTGTTTATAAAGTCTATACTTGTGTAGGATAATATCCCAATCCTTCACATTCACTCACCACTCACTCACTGACTCACCAAGAGCAACTTCCAGTCCTGCAATGTCCATTCTCAGTAAGTGCCCTGTATAGGTATACCATTTTTTATCTTTTATACCATATTTTTACTGTTGCTTTTCTATGTTTAGATATGTTTGAATACACAAGTATTTACCATCATGTTAAAACTGCCTACAGTATTTAGTACAGTAATATATCTACACATGTAGGCTGTATGGTACATCCTGTTGCTCCTAGGCCACAAGAAGCAACAGGCTGTACCATACAGCCTACATGTGTAGTAGGCTATACCACCTATGTTTGTATAAGTATACTCTTTGATGGTCACACAACAACAAAACCACCTAACAACACATTTCCCAGAATGTATCCTCATCCTTAAATGACACATGACTCTATTTTTTTCTGTCACTAGACTATATGAAAGATCAATTCTCAAAAATTCTGTTATGCAGAATTATAGTACTATCACAGAGCAGTCTGAAGATTGTTCTTGTTCTTCACTTGCCTTGAAAATTAGATCATCTCATTGAATATTGTATATTAGCATAGGTTTGAACATTAGTTATAACACATTTATGTCCTGAAATCCAAACTAAGGATTCATATCACAACAATACATGACCTGTAAGACATGAAAACCTCTGACTCTTGTTATTATAACTATAATAATCTCATCTTTGGCACCAAATCTCCACCCCAATCTCACAGCTGTCTTCTTACATACTATGCGTAGTGTCTGCAATTCCATGTCTCTTTCTATATATAGTTTGATTCCAGCTGTCATTCTACCATGACAGATAGCTTTTAGCCTACAGTTGTAGCTGAAGCCTTACAATTTGGTGCTAAGAAATTAAAAATAACAAAGTTTTAGAATTCTTTGATAGAGTCATAATTTTTAAATCTATTTGTAATTTTGCTTTTTTTATACTTCACCTATAATTTGTCTACCAAACTAAAGAACCTAAAGTAACTATTGTATTCAGTTTTGTAAAGTGATTGGCATCTTTCGGATGAAGAATAATAAGCAAATAGAAAAATCTTTGTTGTTAACATGGAGCCACAAGTCCTGTAGCACAGATTTTATGTAGGATTGCTTAATAAGACATAGGACACCCTGGAATATTTGGGACACAATTATAATTTGAAATTATTTATTGTTTCCTTTAAATTTAAATTTAACTGGCTGTCCTGTATTTATATTTGCTTAATATGGCAACCCTAATTTTATGAACTTTGATGATAGATTGAGTACCAAGATTTCTCCTTTTAATGAAAGGCCCCAGGACTTTTTCTTGCTAACGTGTGCAGAAAAGATCATGTTAAGCACATTCGATCCTCAGTTTTTCAAAACAGAGTCCTGTTTGTTGAAGAGAGAATGATCTAAATATAAAACGGATTATCCATTACCATCTATCAGACTAACCCATTTATAAAGGAAAACCAAGTTTATTTCTTATTGCGCTATGATAGGTCACTAATATTGACTGTGCTCTAGTAGTGACTTAGGAAGACAAGGTGAAAGACAGCTGTTGGTCAGAGTTGGAGAGTCTGGTTTAAGGTGGGTCTTTCAATGTGGTATGAGGGTTGAATGAGATGCAGCAAAGTTTACGAAATAATAGTTTAGGATTGGTGGACCCAGCAAAGCAAGGGTTTTGAAGTTGGTCTTGAAGAATAAACAGCCTTTGATGAGACCAGTGAATGATCTGTTACCCTGATGGGGGCAAGTTTAGTGGTTGAATATTTGGACAAGCAGATTTCCAGAACACTCTTGTAACAAATTATAAATAACAAAAGAATTAATAACAGTAACAAAACAAATGCTAAAGTTATTTACAACTTCATCTTCCAGAGCAAGAATTTTGTGGCATAGTTAAGTCATGTTAATACAGACTGTCTGTTAACAAAACAATCTAAATATAGACAGTAAACTATGTGGCTATAAATCAACAATTCTCTAAGTGCGGTGTAAGGACCACTCAGATCCTGAAATCTTTTTAGTGGGTACACACGTTTGTTTCTTTTCCAACTATATGTCTGTGCGAGACCAGATTTTCCTCATATATTTCAACCAAAACAACATATTGTAAGAAGAAATTGAATCAGATATGAGAACTTAGCTCTCAACTACTAAGCCAGACATTAGAAATTTGCAAAAAAACAAAATTAATGCTACTTTTCTCATTACATCATTTTGTTGTTGAAAATATAGTTAATTTCAAGAGCTATACGGAGTATGAGGTTTTACACTATTTGCAAGTTAACAAATTAACTTACCACAGTTTACTGGAGGCTAACAAAAGATGTAAGACTCCAGTATCGGAGTTGAAAGACTGTTATCACAAAACCGGTAGCTAGCGTGTCCATATGTTTACACCTGTTTCCCCCAGTCAGTACCAGTTCCGCCGGGGAGGCACAGATGGACTTAGCTAGATGCAAACACACACAGTGGGTTGCATGATAGGAGAGGAGGTCTGAGTTTGAAGAACCTGCTATTTCTAGCAGGTAGTAAGCAAGCCTGCTCTTTGTCCTGGCAGGAGACCCCGCCTTCTCTCTCAAGGCTGCCTGCTGCCTTCGATACCATGAGAAAACTTGGGTCAAGAGCAAACAGACCGTTGAATTCTTGGTATATATTGCAAGATGTCAGGGCATGAGACACCTAGGCAGACAGGTCACTCAATAGTTATTTTTCATAAAAATATATCATTTATGGCCACATGCCCTAGATATATATTCTTGTTATTTTAAGTTAAGTAATATTTAAACTTTTTCTTGGTTTTGTTATTGGTAAATATCAATAGTTATGATGGATTTGAACAAGCTCTCTGGGGTCTCAGTAATTTTTAAGAACATAAATACATCCTGAGCAAAAGTTTGAAAACCACTGCTGTAGATGTTTCACTTCTTACCTTCATATTCCTTTCAGTTGTTTCCCTTCCCCTTAGTCCTAGAGATAAGTTATTACTGCTGGTAGGGGGACAGTGTATGCTCTGGAATAAACTTTTAAAAATGTTCTCTTGATAACTCACCACTGCTAATCCTCACTGCACTGTTTGCCCCAGAGTACATAAAGAGTTAGGTGGTTTCTGACCTAGATGGTAATACTTTGCAGAAGGGCTTCTGGTTTTTTTCATTCTCCACTCCGTGATTTCAGGTTGGAAAAAGTCAGTTCTGAACCTTGGCTGACTGCTGTGTGTACCATTAGTTAATCTTCAGTTATCTTTTATTAGAAATCTTAGGAACTGTTTTTTTTTTTCTTGAAAATTCATTGTTCTTCTTTGTGTTTATTCAATAAACATTCCTTTTCTTTTAAGTCTGTCCAGCAGAAACATTGGACATTCCTTGATTATATATGTTTATATTGTGACAGCACAAGGTCTTAGTTGGCTTCACGTCCTTTCTTATTTGTATTTTCTTAGGACAAGACATTCCAGATTCTTATTCCAAAATAGCCACTTAATGATTCTTTAGACTGTCTAGAATATGGTCAAACTGAAATATCTTATCATTGCAAACAATAGATGACACAGGTACAGAAAATTTAGTTTCTACCTTAGACACTTCTGTAATATTTCTTTAGTAATGAGCAAATGCTGCTTTTTAAAATAAAAAAATTGCATTTAATTATAAAAGTAGAGGAAGCTAGATCTCTTAACATAATAATTAGTCAGTAGCACAGACTGTAAAGCTGATGCTTCCATTCAAATTCAAATGGAATATAGGCCATTGGACTGCAGGCTCCTTAAGGTCATGAGTTACATCTTATTCATCTTTCTATCCTGAAAACCAACAAAATATTTGAGCACCCTATAGGTACTCAGTAAGTGTAGTATTGAAGAGATGAATAATAACACAAGCATATTAAGTGTTAATATCATAGAAATTGTAGACATTCCCATGGAGTTACCTGCTTTGTATATCACTCATTCCAATCTCCAAATTCCTGAACATAATTTTTAATAGATTTCTACCATAACTGAATATATCCAGCTTTTCTGTTAAACCACATAAAATTCATGTTTTTGTAGAATGGTCAAATAATAGCTATTTCTAGTGGCTTATCCTAAATAGATCTAGGTTAATGTTAATTTTTTGTTATATATATAATTTGGTAGGGGTGAAGTAAATGAAACAGGTGGATGTTCCCTCAAATGAAATAATCTCATCCTGTTTCTACATTGCTGGAAAGTGGTTGGATTCAGGGTGAGGGATACTATCACTTTTTAGAGCTACGGGAGACATTTGTGAGTGGATCAGCAAACCCTAATCAGACATATTTTGTTTCTGAACCACTCATGCTCATGTTAATGTCAGTCTAAAGGGAAGAGAATGTGAATTTGGATTAGAGCTCTGAAATGAATGCAGAATTCTATAGAGTTATGTAGTTCTCTCTGAAAATTGAAGCAAATATATACACAGTATTTCATTTTGTACTTGGGATTTTAAAAGACCCTACATAGTTCAATTTATCATAGGAAATGCAATCCGAGAAAAGGAAGTTCTAATTGAATCAGTGATTACCATTCTGGCCAATGATTACTCAAGTAACTGGCCAATCTCTTGGTTTTAATTATCCCACTGAAACCTTTTTTTCTGTAAATAATATGCTTTACACAGGCATTGTCTGGATTCTTAGAAATGTTGGATTTTCCTACCATTTATCTCCAAATAAATGTGTGACTATTTTCTTGGTGAAAGCAAATGCTGATACAATATATGCAAGTTTCTGGGTGGCTTGAGGCAGCAAATGTGCTTGCAACAATGTATTTCAAACTTTTTTAGCTGCTAAACCTCAATAGGAAATTTATTGCGTATCATGATCCCAATACACACACACACACACACACACACACGCACACACAAACTGAAGCAAAAGTTTCATAAAGTAATATTTACCTTTGATATTCAGGATTCATATTCATAACATTAGTGCGAATTAGTGTTTAGTTTTATTTTATTCTATTTTATCAAAAAATAGCCACAACCTACTATATGTTTCCTAAAAGCACCATTAATTCCCCACCAATAATTGGGAAACAAGAAACAATTCATATGTAAACCCATAAAATTTGTATTTCAATAAGAGCTGATACAAAAAATGTAAACAGGTACAGTTGTCTACAGAAATGAAAACTTGTGGGAGAATCCCCTTAGTGGAACAGAAAGCCTCAGCAATATTTTTTGAACAATGGAGAAAATTTAGAAGGACTGCCTGAGGGTGGGATTTTATTGTTGATTAATCTTTGGTGTTTGGAAGCAGATGCCTTCTATAACTTCTATTTACTATGTTTTAAATCTATATATGCAATGTTATTTTGATTATTTAAAAAATGTATCATCTATTTTCTGAGACCTTGTTATTACTAACCATGGTTTTAATAATCATATTGTTTTTCAGAAATGCAATTCTCATGGCTGGCAAAGGATTACTAAATAAATATAAAACAATCTATTATTGACTGTGTCTGTACATATGTATACAGTCAGCCCACAGTATCTAAAATGGGATTGGCTCCAGGACCCTTGCAGAGAGTAAAGTCTGCAGATACTCAAGCCCCTATGTAAAAAGGCGTGGTATTTGCATGTAACTTACACCCATCCTCTCAGATACTTTAAATCATCTCTAGATTGGTTTTAATACCTAATACAGTATAAATGCTATGTAAGTTGTTGTTATATTGTATTATTCTGTTTGTATTATTTTTATTGTTGAATTATTATTTATTTTTATCTTTATATTTTTAATCCTCAGTTGGCTGAATCTTCAGTGGTTGAATCTGGGTTGGCTGAATTCACAGACCTGAAACCCATGGATATGGAGGGTTGCCTGTATGTATATCTATATTTATATTTTTCTGTATATTAAGAAATATATATATATCATATTAAATGGTCGTAAGTCTAAAGGTAAAGCGGGAAAAGGACATAGGGAACACTGGAGGGAAACAGTTGCAATCTTACAGTGATGAGAGAAGGTCTCAATGAGGTCACATTTGCATTAAGATCTAAAATGAGAAGAGCAAGCCATGTGAATGAATATCTTGAGGAAGAACTTTCCACGCATAGGGAACTGTGATTGCAAAGAAATTGATACAGAGGCTGTCTACTGTGTTGAAAGAGGAGCAAAGAGGCCACCTTGGTGAGGCAGAGTGAATGAAAGATGAGTAATAAGAGATATCACAGAGGTCACCTGGACCAATTGTACAGGACCCTGTGAGTCACAGTAATGATTTTGGCTTTTATTTGGAATAAATTGTGAAGCCTTTGGAGAGTTTTGAGCAGAGGAATCATAATTTGTCCTACAGTTGGACAGAATCTCTGGCTGCTTGTGTGCTCTATAGACCGAATAAGGGATAAGGGCAGTATGGGAGAAGGGAGACCATTTCCTTGGCCTTGCAAGAATCTATGCTAAAGATGACTTGGCTAGGTGGTAGCAGTGAAGTGGGGAGAAGTGGTAGAATTATGGATTTATATTGAAGGTGCTGCTGAAAATATTTGCCTACAGATTGAAGGTACGTGTAAGTAAAAGAGAAGAGTCAAGGATGACTCCAAGGATTTTGACTTGAATTGCTGAAAGAGCTCTGGATAGATCAATTAAAAAATAATGAACACCTCAATGACAAAATGGGCCAGAATATAATTGAAATTAAACACAATGTGATTTTTCTCTTTAAGCAGTATGTTTCTAGTACATTTTAATTGAGAAAAAGTGCAAGATCATAAGTATACAGCTGAATGAACTTTCACAAAATAAATAAAACATAGGCATGTAGCCAGAACCTAGATCAAGAAACAGAACATCACCTGCACCCAAGAAGCACTCACTCCAAAAAGTCACTATTTAAAAAATTAACTCTGTATTTATGTTAAACCTTTTCTAAACCGCAGTTGAGGTTGAGCAACAAACCACGGAGCAGAGGAATCATCAGAAATCGGGGGAAGAAGTGTTAAAAAAAAGTCACCCTGCAATCCTGTGATAGGAATTAGTCACACGCTTCATCTCATGAAATTCGTACTGAAAAGTTCTTTCCTAATAATACAATGTGAGACAGACAGATGGTAAAAATAGATACATTTTTCTGAATAGGTTTCAGAGTTAGAAAGTTCACAGGAGTTGCTAAAAAGAAAAGAACCCTGAGTTGACAAAAAAAAAAAAAATCTTTTAAAAAGTGAAGTTGAATATACTAAGGTCAAATGATTTTTATTTTTAAAGTAAAATATTTTCTAGAAAGGTTGGTAATGATGAGCATCTGAATAAGAAGCTTTAGATGCTCACACTAAAAACAGAACATGCAACACAAAAAACTATGGTTTTCTCAGAAGTTATATATGAAAAAAAATCAGCCAAATTGGGTGTGTAAGAGGCTGGGGAGAGAAGGACAGGAAAAAAAAAAGAAATAAAATTAGTTCCTAGATGACTATGGGAGTTTTTCCCACATTAAAATGTAGTTTGGAAATAAAAATCTTACATTTTGAAATTTATCTCTTCTGTAGATGCTGAAAATGCAAAATGATTATAGGAATTTATCATTTCCTTATTTTGGTAGCATTGAAAATATTAAGTACATCTAAAAAGTTATTGTTTTTATTTTTGGTTAAAAAATATGACTGTCAAAATACATTCATGTGACCTTTCAGTCAACGTTGGACTGAATATAGGATGGTGGGCCCATAAGGTTATAATACTATATTTTTACTGTACCTTTTCTATGTTTACATACACAAATACTTAACCATTATGTTATAATTGCCTTCAATATTTAGTACAGTAACAAGTTATACAGGTTGGTAGCCTAGGAGCAATAAGCTTTACCATGAAACCTATGTGTGAAGTGGGCTATCCTGTCTAGATTTGTGTACATACACTCCATAATGTTTGCACAATGTTGAAATCACCTAATGACACATTTCTCAGAATGTATCCCCATCATTAACTGATCCATGACTATAATAGAAATGTAGTATTAGGAAGAGCAAATCTTGATCCCTTTATTTAAAAAAACCTAAGAAAATTACACAGTACAATTATTATATTGGAATTTTTATTTTTGTTTATTTATTTTGGCCTCCCAGTACTCACTAACCCTTCTTTGGGTAAGACATCCCTATTTTGTCCTGAGGAAATTGTTTATTCCTGATTGTGTACAATCTGTAAGGGGGAAGTTAAAGTACTTTAAACTCCCTTGTCAGCAAGTTGACCTGTGCCCCAAAGGAAGCAAATTATGCTATCTCTCTCTCCCTCTGGAATATTAATTGTGAGCTAAGTGACAAGAAAAAGAGTATGTGATTAATGCTGATTCATTGGAGAGGTTGCCCCACAAAGACAGTGTCCTCATTTCCTGAAGCTACCCTGATTCCCATTCTTTTTGAGATGGATTCTTCAACTTCTCTTTCACCTGTGGGAGCCACCTTATGTCCTTTAACTTTCTTTTTTGCCCAAGATAATCAGAGTTGTTTTCTATTTCTTGCAATCAAAGAATACCAACTGATAACAGTCTAATGCTATTCATCAGAGAAGGACTCCCTTTTCAAAATTTAACTAACAACAACAATTTGGTTGGATGTTGAATGAACATTTAGAAGAAGATAAGGAAATATTTTATATTTATAAATAGAAATGTTTTAAGGAAAAATATTCATTAGTGACATCCTATTTGAGATACATACTTAAGAAGAAATTTGATAATTACTAATTTGTATGTATACACATGTGTATGGATATGTGTGTATAGTAAGTGCAGCTGTGAAGTTTTTCATTTTAAAAAGACTATAAACAGTATGAATTATATTGTTTTTATACTACCACAATTTATAGAGGGCAAGGTCTACCCTGCTGTTTACGCATAAGATTTTGATGTTTATTCTTTGATGGTGATAATGATATCGAAACTAAACCATAATCCTGCCAGAAAAAAAATATCCCTGTTAGATGTTTTTGGAGTCTATTTCTTATAATGACTGAAACTTGATAAATATACTATGAAAGTATTTCAAATAACATGCAAGCACTCATTTAAATTTTTGTTCAAAACAAAAGTTTTTTGGGCAAGTATATGAATTTTGAAGTAAGAGACTTAGGTTCAGATCCTTATTCTTGTCTGTCCTGGGCCCAAGTTTCTTCAACAGAAAAATGAGAACACCTACCTTATTTCTAACATGTCCTTGAAAAATGATCACTTGTTATTTTATTTTATTTATTTATTTATTTATTTTTTGAGATGAAGTCTCACACTGCTGCCCAAACTGGAATACAGTGGTGTGATCTTGGCTCACTGCAACCTCTGCCTCCCAGGTTCAAGTGATTCTCCTGCCTCAGCTACCTGAGTAGCTGGGATTACAGGTGTCCACCACCACTCCCAGCGAAGTTTTTGTATTTTTAGAAGAGACAAGGTTTCACCATGTTGATCCAGCTGATCTTGAACTCCTGACCGCATGATCCGCCCACCTCAGCCTCCCATATACTTGTTATCATTACTAATTATATTGACAGACAAAAATTAGTATTTCCAGAAGCTACTTGTATCAGAAATCAGTTTATAAAATTTGCATGTTTGGGGGATAAACTTTGAAGAAAAAAAGATTTTCATATTTAAATTCAAACCATGGCTATATAGAAGTTGATTTTTTTTAAAGGAGAGTGTTTATTTTTAAAACAATTTAGAAAATTACTTATTTCTAATTGGAAAAAAGACATCTGTAAGTATTTCATGCTGACAACACAGGATGTAGATATGCAAATATAATGTTTTTATCATTCTTCTCAGGCTATGTAGAAAAAAAATTGTTAGAACACTGAGAGATGACTAGAAGCATTGAAAAGCCAAGTGAGGTCCTTTCAATAATTGGCAGACAGCGATAAATAAGCCTGTGGATTACAGCCAAAGAAAGACTCCTTCATATTGATTTAAATATGTATTGATCTTATTCTGCCTAGAAAGATTACTCTACTCGATATACCTAAATATTATTGATATTATCCTCCCTTAATTTTACAAGCTGTAGTTCTATTACTTTAAGTCTGATGCTCTGTCTTTTGATGTGAGTTAACATACTTGACAATTCACAACTGGAAAACAGAGACATCAGATATATCATGCCTTGCCAAATCATCTAGGTATTTTATCTTTAAAAAGCCAACTTCGAGGATCATAGATCCAAGATGGCTGAACAGGAGCAGCTCTGGAGTGCAGTTCCCAGCGAGAACAACACAGAGGGTGAGTGAACACCGTATTTGCAAAGGAGTTATTACTGCCCATAGACCAGGAGATTCCCAGGCTGAAAAGTGCCATGAGTTTCCAGCGAGGCTGTTGCAGCTGGCGCAGTGGGTTTCCACAAAAAAACACACAGACATCTGGGCGGCCATTTCAACTGGTGCCTGGAACTCCTGGGAGATAGGGTCATCAATTCAACTGAAAAAAAGGGGTCTGAAATGGGGAGTCAGGTGAACTGGCCCTACTGGTCCCATGCCCACAAAGGCCAGCAATCTGAAACACTCTGGATTGAGATGTTTGCAGCAAGCACAACTGGACCTGGGACAGTCCAGCTATGTTGGGGGAAGGACGTCTGCCATTACTGAGGCAGTCCACCATTACTGAGGCAGTCCACCACTACAGAGGCAGACCTCCACTATAGAGACAGTCCTCCATTACCGAGGCAGTCCACTCTTACTGAGGCAGTCTACCACTACAGAGACAGTCTGCCACTACAGAGGCAGTCTGCCATTACTGAGGCAGTCCACCATTACTGAGGCAGTCCACCATTACAAAGGCAGTTCTAACTATACCTCTATAAACAAAACCACAAGGAAGTTCATACAGCAGCTGGGCAGAGTCCATGGCAGCTCAGCAACAACTCTGCTGGCAGACTGTGACTACGCTACCTCCTTGCTGGGCAGGGAAGCTCTGAAAAACGGCAGCAGCATGTCAGGAGCTTACAACTTATAACTTTTTCCCAGGACAGCACCTGGGAAAAAAGGCGGTTATGAGTTCCACTGCAGCAGACTTAAATGTACCTGTTCAGCAGCTCTGAACAGAACAATGGAGCTCACAGCTCAGCACTTGAGCTCCTCTAAGGGACAGACTGTCTCCTCAAGCAGCTCCCTGACCCCATATATCCAAAGAGTCACTTCATAAAGGAGAGCTCAGGCTGACATCTGGTGGGCTTCCTTCTAGGACAAAGATAATAGAAGAAGAAACTGGCAGCAACACTTAGTGTTCTGTAGCCACCACAGGTAATCCCCAGGCAAGCAGGGTCTGGAGTGGACCTCCAGCAGTCCTACACCAGAGGAGCCTTACTGTTAGAAGGAAAACTAAAAAATAGAAAGAAATAATTTCATCATCAACAATAAGGACGTCAACTCAGAGACCCCAGCCAAAAGTCACCAAGTACAAAGACCACAGGTAGATAAATTCCACAAAGATGGGAAGAAACCAGCTCAAAAAGGAAGAAAACACCCAAAATCAGAATGCTTCTCCTCCTTCAAGGGATCATAGCTTATCACCAGCAAAGGAACAAAGCTGGATGGAGAATGAGTCTGATGAATTGACAGAAACAGGCTTCAGAATGTGGGTAATAACAAACTTCTCTGAGCTAAAAGAACATATTCTAACCCAATGCGAAGAAACTAAGAACCTTGAAAAAAGGCTCTTAGTTCTTATAAATGAATTAATGGAGCTGAAAAACGCAGCGTGAGAACTTTGTGAAGCATACAAAAGTTTCAATAGCCGAATCAACCAAGCAGAAGAAAGGATATCAGAGATTGAATATCAACTCAATGAAATAAAACAAAAAGGCAAGATTAGAGAAAAAAGAGTGAAAAGTAATGAACAAAGCTTCCAAGAAATATGAGACTATGTGAAGAGACCTAATCTACGTTTGATAAGTGTACCTGAATGTGACAGAGAGAATGAATCCAAGCTGGAAAAGACTCTTCAGGATATTATAAAGGAGAACGTCCCCAGTTTAGCAAGGTAGGCCAATATTCAAGTCCAGGAAATACAGAGAACACCACAAAGATATTCCTCAAGAAGAGCAACCCCAAGGCACATAATTGTCATATTCACCAGGGTTGAAATGAAGGGAAAAATGCTAAGGGCAGGCTGTCCACAAAGGGAAGCCCATCAGACTCACAGCAGATCTCTTGGCAGAAAACCTACAAGCCAGAAGAGAGTGGGGGCCAATATTCAACATCCTTAAAGGAAAGAACTTTCAATCTAGAATTTCATATCCAGCCAAACTAGGCTTCATAAGCAAAGGAGAAATAAAATCCTTTACGAACAATCAAATGCTGAGAGATGTCGTCAACACCAGGCCTGCCTTACAGGAGCTCCCGAAAGAAGCACTAACCATAGAAAAGAACAACCAGTACCAGCCAATCCAAAAACATAGCAAATGATAAAAAGCATTGACACAATGAAGAAACTGCATCAACTAATCAGCAAAACAACCAGCTAGCATCTTAATGGCAGGATCAAATTCACACATAACAATATTAACATTAAATGTAAATGGGCTAAATGCCCCAATCAAAAGACACAGACAGGCAAATAGGATAAAAAGTCAAAAACCATCAGTGTGCTGTATGCAGGAAACCCATCTCACCTGCAGGACACACAGAGGCTCAAAATAAAGGGACGGAGGAAGATTTACCAAGCAAATGGAGAGAAAAAAAAATTAGGAGTTGCAATCCTAGTCTCTGATAAAATACTCTTTAAACCAACAAAGATCGAAAGAGACAAAGAAGGGCATTACATAATGGTAAAAGGATCAATGCAACAAGAAGAGCTAACGAACCTAAATATATACACACCCAAGACAGGAGCACCCAGATACATAAAGCAAGTTCTTAATGACCTACAAAGACACTTAGACTCCCACACAATAATAGTAGGAGACTTCAACACTCCACTGTCAATGTTACACAAATCAATGAGACAGAAAATTAACAGGGATATCCAGGACTTGAAATCAGATCTGGACCAAGCAAACCTAATAGACATTTACATAACTCTCCACACCAAATCCACAGAATATACATTATTCTCAGCACCACATCACACCTCCTCTAAAATTGACCACATAATTGGAAGTAAATCACTCCTCAGCAAATGCAAAAGAATGGAAATCATAACAAACAGTCTCTCAGACCACAGCGCAATCAAAATAGAACTTAGGATTAAGAAACTAACTCAGAGCCTCACAACTTCTTGAAAACTTAACAACTGGCTCCTGAATGTTGACAGGATAAACAATGAAATGAAGACAGAAATAAAGGTGCTCTTTGAAACCAATGAGAATGAAAACACAACATACAAGAATCTGTGGGACACATTTAAAACAGTGTCTAGAGGAAAATTTATAGCAATAAATGCCTACCAGAGAAGCAAGGAAAGACCTAAAATTGACACCCTATCATCAAAATTGAAAGATCTAGAGGAGCAAGATCAAAAAAACTCAAAAGCTAGCAGAAGACAAGAAATAACTAAGAGCAGAACTGAAGGAAATACAGACACACACACACACACAAAAACCTTCAAAAAATCAATAAATCCAGGAGCTGGTGTTTTGAAAAGATCAACAAAATAGACAGACTCCTAGCCAGACTAATAGAAAAGAGAGAATAATCAAGTAGATGCAATAAAAAACAATAAAGTGGATATCACCACTGATTCCACAGAAATACAAACTACCATCAGAGATTACTACAAACAACTGTATGCACATAAACCAGTAAACCTGGATGAAATAGATAAATTCCTGGACAATTGCATCCTCCCAAGCCTAAACCAGGAAGAAGACAAAACCCTGAATAGACCAATAACAAGGGCTGAAGTTGAGGCAGCAATTAATAGCCTACTAACCAAAAAAGTCCAGGTCCAGATGGGCTCACAGCCAAATTCTACCAGACATACAAAGAGGAGCTGATACCACTCCTTCTGAAACTATTCCAAACAATCCAAAAGGAGGGAATCCTTCCCAAATCATTTTATGAGACCAACATCATCCTGATACCAAAACCCGGGAGAGACTGAACAAAAAAAGAAAACTTTAGGCCAATATCAATGGTGAGCATAGATTCAAAAATCCTCAATAAAATACTGGCAAACTGATTGCAACAGCACATCAAAACGCTTTTCCATCATGGTCAAGTAGGCTTTATCCCCGGGATGCAAGGCTGGTTCAACATACGCAGGCCTATAAACATAATCCACCACATAAACAGAACCAAAGACAAAAACTACATGATTATCTCAATACATGCAGAGAAGGCCTTCGACAAAATTCAACAGCCCTTTCTGCTAAAAACTCTCAATAAACTAGATACTGACAGAACATATCTCAAACTTATAAAAGTTATTTACAACAAGCCCACAGCCTATATCATACTGAATGCGCAAAAACTGGAAGCATCCCCTTTGAAATCTGGCACTAGACAAGGATGTCCTCTCTCACCACTCCTAGTCAATATAGTATTGGAAGATCTAGCCAGAGCAATCAGGCAAGAAAAAGAAATAAAGGATATTCAGTCAGGAAAATAGGAAGTCAAATTGTCTCTATTTGCAGATGACATGCTTGTATATTTAGAAGATCCCATCGTCTCAGTCCAAAATGTCCTCAAACTGATAAGGAACTTCAGCAAAGTCTCAGGATACAAAATCAATGTGCAGAAATCACAAGCATTCCTATACACCAATAACAGACTTAAAGAGAGCCAAACCAAGAGTGAACTGCCATTCACAATTGCTACAAAGAGAATCAAATACCTAGGAACATAACTAACAAAAGAAGTAAAGGACCTTTTCAAGGAGAGCTAGAAATCACTGCTCAAGGCAATAAGAGAGGACACAAACAGATGGAAAAACATTCCATTCTCATGGTTAGGAAGAATCCATATTGTGAAAATGGCCATACTGCCCAAAGTAATTTATAGATTCAACACTATCCCCATCAAGCTACCTATGACCCTCTTCACAGAACTGGAAAAAACCACCTTAAACTTCATATTGAAACAAAAGAGAGCCCAAATAGCCATGACAATTCTAAGCAAAAAGAACAAAGCTGGAGGCATCACACTACCTGTCTTCAAACTATACTACAAGACTACAGTAATCAAAACAGAATGGCACTGGTACCAAAACAGAGATGTAGACCAATGGAACAGAACAGAGGTCTCAGCGGTAATGCCACACATCTGCAACCATCTGATCTTTGACAAACCTGACAAAAACAAGCAATGGGGAAACGATTCCCTGTTTAATAAATGGTGTTGGGAAAACTGGCTAGCCATGTGCAGAAAACAGAAACTGGACCCCTTTCTGACACTGTACACCAAAATTAACTCCAGATGGATTAAATACTTAAACATAAGACCTAACACCAAAAAAAACCCCAGAAGAAAACCTAGACAAAACCATTCAGGACATAGGCATAGGCAAGGACTTCATGACTAAAACACCAAAAGCATTGGCAGCAGAAGCCAAAATAGATAAATGGGATCTAATTAAACTCCAGAGCTTCTGTACAGAAAAAAAAAAAAAAAATCATTAGAGTGAACCGGCAACCAACAGAATGGGAAAAAAAATTTGCTATCTACCCATCTGACAAAGGGTTAATATCCAGAATCTACAAAGAACTAAAACAGATTTACAAGAAAAAAAAAACAAAAAACCCATTCAACGGTGGGTGAAGGACATAAACAGACACTTTTCAAAAGAAGGCATTTATGAGGTCAACAAACATGAAAAAATGCTCATCATCACTGGTCGTCAGAGAAATGCAAATCAAAACCACATTGAGATACCATCTAACACCAGTTAGAATGGTGATCATTAAAAAATCTGGAGACAGATGCTGGAGAGGATGTGGAGAAATAGGAACAGTTTTACAATCTTGGTGGGAGTGTAAATTAGTTCAACTATTGTGGAAGACAGTGTGACAATTCCTCAAGGACCTAGAATTAGAAATTCCATTTGACCCAGTAATCCCATTACCGTGTCTATATCCAAAGTACTGTAAATCATTCTATTATACAGACACATGCACGGGTATGTTCACTGAGGCACTGTTTACAATAGCAAAGACCTGGAACCAAACCAAATGCCCATTGATGATAGAATGGACAAGGAAAATGTGGCACATATACACCATGGAATACTATGCAGCCATAAAAAATGATTAGTTGGTGTTCTTTGCAGGGACGTGGATGAATCTGGAAACCATCATTCTCAGCAAACTGACACAAGAACAGAAAATCAAACATTGCATGTTCTCACTTATAGACAGGTATTAAACAATGAGAACACATGGACACAGGGAGAGATGCATCACACACTGGGGTCTGTCATTTGGGGAATAGCGGAGGGACAGCAGGGGGTAGGGAGACTGGGGAGGGATAACATGGGGAGAAATGCCAGACATAGGTGATAGAGTTGGAGGCAGCAAACCACATTGCCACGTATGTACCTATGCAACAGTCCTGCATGTTTTGCACATGTACCCTAGAACCTAAAATGCAAAAAATATATGTATATAAAATAAAATAAACAAACACTTGGGGAGGAACCACCCAGGCACAAATTATGAGCTCTGATCTGGATGTGTTAAGTATGAGGTCCTGGCCGGGCGTAGTGGCTCACGCCTTTAATCCCAGCACTTTGGGAAGCTGACGCAGGCAGTTCATGAGGTTAGGAGTTCGAGACATGCCTGTCCAACATGGTGAAGCCCCATCAAAAAAAAAAAAAAAAAGCCATCTATAAAGATATTCATGCTTGGAATCCTGGATTCCTGAAATTAGGTTTCCAGAAAATGAGAATTCTAAATTGTAGACAACCATGATCACTTACTTAAGTGATTTCAAGAATCACCTAAATAAGATATTTATTATGTAGAAGGTTTTATATTCAGGATATTTTTCAGCAGTTCTAAACTTCGTGGTTTGCTTTACCCATTTAAATGATAGTTGTGGCTACACATTCATATACGATTTTATTGCAAAAGCATAATTGTCAACAGATATTTTAGGTATCTTCAGTGGATGTCTACTCACCCTCAGGTATGTTCATGGGTTTATCCAGGCTTCTTTTATTGTTATTGTCCTAATCACCTTTATAAGAGCTATCTTTCTGACACTAGAGTGGCCGATGTGTTCCATGACTGCAGGAACCACACTGACTTTGTTTACTGCCGTATTCCAGCTAATAACCATACAGTCTGGCACAAAGTTGGTGCTTAATCACTATTTTTTGAATGATATATTTCAAACTTGTGGAAGCCCATGCACTTGGTGAGAAACCAAGGATGACAATACCCCTAGGTTTGTCTTTATTTTCCTCAGCAGTTTTCTGATGTTGACAGTATCCACTTACAGCATTCTGTCAGGAGGCCTATATGATGACTGGAACACATGAAGGCTTTAATTACCCAAACTCTGCTTGCCAGATATTCTTATACCAAGCCTAGCAATTTACCTGGTTCTGCCTCAAATATTCATGTGTTACTGCTGACACATAATGGTGTGGGTTGGATTATGTGCGAACATGCTTTTGAATTGTTGAACTATGAAATATTTAAGTGCAATTGCATTCACCCATCCTTCGCTTAGTCTCAAATATATCTTAAAAAATGTAGTCTATTTTATAGTCACATAATTTCTATCAAAAATTAAATAAATAAAAGACACAGAGGGTACCTTACTGTCCCTATATCCAACTCTATACATTGTCTGATATAAAGAACAGGAAAGAAAAGAAAAGAAAGTAAAGGAAAAAGGGAAGGGAAGGGAAGGAAGGGGAAGGAAGAGGAAAGCAGGGGAAGGGAAGAATGGAGGGAGGAAGGAGGGAGGGAGGAAGAGAGAAAGAAAGTGAGATAGAGAGAAAGCCAGCCAAAATCATACAATGAACATTTTTAATGTTTTGAATTTCTAATATTCTGCTGTCTCCCTTCCCCCAATTATTCCTCAAGAAAGGAAAAGGGGATACTCAATATTTAAGTGTCCCTATGTGACAGATGCTTTATGTGTAGGATCTACTTTAACACTTACAACAATGCTGGCATATAGATATTACTTATACTAATTTATACATGAGACTACTGGAAATAAAGTGAACTTCCCAAGGTGCATTTAATTAGTGAACATCAGAGTTAGGATTTAGTCTTTGCCTGTTTGATTTTAAAACCAGTGTATTATATCTCAATATAGTAACTGTGCACTGAAATTTATACACCCGTAAAGAACTATCAGATCTGTTTAACCATTTTTTTTTCTGTGCTGTTTTCAGACTTTTTCATGGTGAAAGTGGAATAGTTTGGGAGACCTCATTAAGGGAACTTTCAAAAAGGGAATTTATAATGTGTAGCTAAAAACTATGTTTAAGTGTTTAAGTATCTACTTTGCTACTTCAGTTTTACAGCTTATTTAGTTTCAAATGGCAGCATTATTGAAGTAAACTTTTCACTGTGTAGAAATGTTTTCTCACAAAAAATGTTCCTTGCTTTTGAGGGTATGATATTGGAGCAACCTAAAGCGTCCTACAGAAGCCTGTTAGAATAGATTACCTGAGTCAGCAACTCCGTACAGACAATCTGAAAAATTTGTGAATTTGGGTAAACACTTCTCAATACCAAACATTTCTGGGTTCCAGCCTGGTTTAGGGGCATATTTTAAATAAACAGATACCATTCACTGCTCTTTTCTATCTGTGACTGTAATTTTTTAAACTGTTGAAAGAATAGGCTAACCTTTACACAGAGCACAAACATAATCATTCCCCATGAGTTATTTGGGCTGGGGATTAGATATAATTTTGTTGTCTATTATTTCATAAGATTCAGGTTAAAAACCAATAACAGTATGTAATATGATGATTGCCTCTAAATGTTTCCTGGAAGGGGTGGTGGAGGAAGAAAACAGCAAAGTCGTGGTAAGTGGGGAACATTTTATGTAAAATCAAACTCTTAACAGAGTAGGATAATAAGTGGTCAAAAAATATGTATGTGGTTATATGTTTATACCCTGAGGGTGAGTCAGTGCCAGATTAGCCATTTGAAAAATGTTTAAATCCTGTAGACATTAGACATTTACAGTTAAATATATTTTTATTGAATGTTTTCTTCTACACAAGCATGAAGAAGCAAGCTTACTTTTTATTCTAATAATAAAATGTTATCAAAAATAACTCATTCATATTTATGTCCACTTTGCATTATTTTTGACTCATAGTAAGTATGCAGTATATATTTAATTGAATTATAATTTTATATTTTGTCATAGTTGTACACACACTACAATCCTTTCTACTCTAATCAGATATACTACATCTAAAGCTGAATGAATTTTGTGTATTTCATTAATTGCCTTTGCACATATAGGGATTTACTTTAAATTACATTTGGAAACCAAGACATTAATAGTTTTTTTACTATTATTTTACCTTCTAGCAAGAGGAAAGAAATGAAATCCAACTTTTATTGAATACTTTTATGTGCTGTTCCAAACAACTTGCACAAATATTATCAGTCATAGCATTGTTCATATACCAGTAGATGGTGCTATTATTACCTAACTTCACTAAAACCATACCATCTTGCTTTTTCTTACATTCATTGCAGTGGGTTTTACACTGCAAATCATATACATCCAAATAATGATTACCTATTTTGTTAATACAAAATAAAAATTATATTTTAGAACTATGGATTTTAGAATAGTGTCCAAATAGCAACCTATGTCTTGAATTTTCTTCATGCAAATTCTTCGTAATAGGAAGAGGCAAGAATTTTCTGCCTCTAAAATCCAGCCACTAGTCCTGAATTTATCCCTGGGGTCATGTAGAAAAAAATCTGTTCATTTATTATTCAGTAATTATTCATGGAACATATTCGTTTCCTAGGGTTGTTGTAATAAAGTACTACAAACTGCGTTGCTCGTAACATCTATTTATTTTCTCCCAGTTCCAGAGATTAGAAAAACAAAATAAAGAGGTTAGCAGGGCCATCCTATCCCTGAAGGCTGTAGGGCAGAATCTGTTCCATGCCTTTTTCTTAGCTTCTTGTATTCCCAGCATTCCTTGGCATTCCATGGCTTATAGGTACATCACTTCCATTTCTGCTTCCATCATCACACAGTGTGTGTCTGGGCGTTTCTCTTCTTATAAGGACACTAGTTATAGTGGATTAGGGTGCATCCTAATGATATCATCTGAACTTCATTACCTCTGTAAAGATCCTATTTCCAAATATCACATTCACAGCTATTCTGGATTAGGATCTCAACATATTTTTTTCAGAGACACAATTTAACTCAATGCATGAAGCCTCCATTCTATTACATGATTTAGAATAGTGAGGAGCAAAAGGAGAACATAAAGATGAAATAGCTCCACTTTCAAGGATCTCAGTGGAAAGAAAAGTCCATAAATGATTAGTACATGTTTAAAACAGATAAGCCAAAATGTTATGAGAATATAGAGAAAAAAGTAACCCAGATTAACTAGGTAGGTGGACTAAGACCTCACAGAGGAGGTTCATTCTAGCTGGGTTTTTCTTCCTTTCATTAATTTTCTGCTTAAGTATAATAAAGTTTGTATTCAACATTTATCATTGGAGAATAAGAAAAAGATAAAGCAAACAAAAATCATGTATTAAACTTTCACCCAACAATACAATAGTTACTAATTTAGTGAATATTTTTCAATGTTTTTTCTATGCATATATAAAAACTTTTATGCAAAAGAGCCAGATTTAACACAATGTTTTGTCAGCCTTTCTTTTAAATTTAATAAGACCACAATAATATATTTGTTAATTTGTAAAATATTCCTTTTAGATGTTTTTTGAGTTATATAGTAGTCTGTTTTGCAGATAGATCTCAATTTACTTAAACTGTTACAGAAACAAAATATTGTTTTAAATTTTTTATTCTTAAAAATAATGCAGAACTTTTCATCATGATCAAAATATTCCATGCACCACTGAATGTTTTCTAAGAGTAAACTATAAGCAATTGAATTATTGGATAAAATAATTTTTAAAATTATTAGATAACTATTACCAAATTGTCCTCCAAAAACTACCTCTAATTTCTCTTACTGGTGAAGTTTCTAATTCACTATGTTGTCAACATTTTGTATGTTTTAAAATCTTGGATGTTTGATTGGTCAAAAATTGTATATTGATTTGATTTTCATGTCTTTGATTTTACTGAGGAAATTTTTTTCATGTCTGTTGGTCATATGTATTTCTGCTCTTCGCAATATTTCAAAAGATAAGATTCATGAAGTCAAATACTTTATCTGTCTTTCTAAGCTTCTGTACAGGAAAAGAAACAATCAACAAAGTAAACTGACAACCTGCAGAATGGGAAAAATATTTGCAAACTATGCATCTGATGAAAAGCTACCATGTGGAATCTATAAGAAACTCAAACAACTCGACAAGGAAAAAAAACAAATAACCCCATTAAAAAGTGGGCAAAGGACGTGGACAGACATTTTCCAAAAGAAGACATACAAGTGGCCAACAAACATAGGAAAGAATGTTCAGCATGACTAACCAGAGAAATGCAAATTAAAACCACAGTGAGATACCATCTTACACCAGTCAGAATGGCTATTACTAAAGAGTCTAAAAACAATCGATGTTGGTGAGGATGCAGAGATAAGGGAATGCTTATCTACTGTTGGAGGGAATGTAAATTAGTACGACCTTTGTGGAAAACAGTATGGAGATTTCTCAAAGAACTCAAAAAATAGAACTACCATTTGATCCAAGAATCCCATTACTTGGTATATATCCAAAGGGAAAGAAATCATTATATCAAAAAGATACTAGCATTCAGATGTTTATCAGAGCAGTATTCACAATAGAAAAGATATGGAATCAACGTAAGTGTCCATCAGTGGAGGACTGGATAAAGAAAATGGGACACACACACACACACACACACACACACACACACACACCATGGAATAGTACTACTCAATAGAAAATAAAATCATGTCTTGTGCAGCAACATGGATGGAGCTGGAGGCTATTGTTCTAAATGAAATAACTCAGAAACAAAAAAATCAAATACCACATATTCTCACTTATGAGTGGGAGATAAACTGGGTACCATGGATATGCAGGGTGGAATAATAGACACTAGAGACTACAAAAGGTGGGAGGGGTCATGCCCAGTGACTCATGCCTGTAATCCCAGCCCTTTGGGAGGCCAAGGCAAGCAGATTACTTGAGGCCAGGAGTTCACAGCCAGCCTGGCCAACATGGCTAAATACTATCTCTATTAAAAATAAAAAAAATTAGCTGGGCATAGTGGCATGCACCTGTAATGCCAGCCACTAGGGAAGCTGAGGCACAAGAATCACTTGAACCTGGGAGGCAGAGGTTGCAGTGAGCCAAGATTGCACCACTGCGCTCCAACGTGGTTGACAGAGTGAGACTCTGTCTCAAACAAACAAACAAAAAGGTAGGAAAATGAGATGGTGGGAAGGTAGTGAGGGAGTGAAGATTGAACAATTGCCTACTGGGTATGATGTTACTATTTGGGTGATTGGTACACTAAATGCCCAGGCCTCACCGCTATGCAATATATGTGTGTAAGAAACCTGTACTTGTATCCCCCAAATAAATGAAAATTTTAAAAATTCAAATATATGTAAATAGGGAGCTGGAGGCCATTTTCCTAAATGAAATAACTCAGAAATAAAAAGTCAAATGTCGGGCCGGGCGCGGTGGCTCAAGCCTGTAATCCCAGCACTTTGGGAGGCCGAGGCGGGTGGATCACGAGGTCAAGAGATCGAGACCATGCTGGTCAACATGGTGAAACCCCGTCTCTACTAAAAATACAAAAAATTAGCTGGGCATGGTGGCGCGTGCCTGTAATCCCAGCTACTCAGGAGGCTGAGGCAGGAGAATTGCCTGAACCCAGGAGACGGAGGTTGCGGTGAGCCGAGATCGCGCCATTGCACTCCAGCCTGGGTAACAAGAGCGAAACTCCGTCTCAAAAAAAAAAAAAAAAAAAAAAAATAGTCAAATGTCACATATTCTCAGTTATGAGTGGGAGTTAAACAATGGGTACCATGGACATGTAGAGTGGAATAAAACATTGGAGACTACAGACAGTGGGAGGGGCCAGGCACAGTGGCTCCGGCCTGTAATCCCAATAGCAGGCATACTACGTTTATTGAGCAAGTGCTAAAAAATATTTATTGAATGCATTCAGGCATTACTTAATTTCATTTTTAAGAAATTAAAAAATATATTTGGATTTTTAAGCAATGTGTTTATATTTTTCTTATTAAATAATAACTTCTGTGTATGTTTTACAAACAGTTAAATTCCCAATTATGTTGTGAATATTTTCCCCACATTTTGGTTTGCCATTAATTTTTGCTTAATATGTTTTTGACTGATTAAAAATTTTTATTTTTATTTCTGTGTAGCAAATCAAATAATATTTTCTCTATGTATCATGTCTTTGGTGTTTTCTGAAAAAGACTTTATTCTGAGTGTAACTATTCACTATCAATTGTAGGAAGTAATTTAGAAAGTAACGGTCAAACTCATTTTCTCTCAAATTCTTGATATTGTAGGGTCATTTCCCAAGTGATTTAAAATTCCAACTTCATTATATCAAAGTAATACTTTGATAATAGTAATCCTAAAGCTAGGAATTATTGGTGCTTATTGTGTTAATCATTTAATATGCATTAGCCTGCTTAAAAATTATAATGCTTTTAGTATCTTGTATGATGTGTTATGTCATCATCATTATCTCTGCTTTACAACCAAGAAAACAGGAGCTAAGAGAAATTAATGAAACTCATATATATTGTTTGTTTCTGAAATCATGCTTTCTGATCATTGTTGCATGAAAACATTGATTATTAAGTGCTTTGATTATTATAGCTTCATCATTTTCACATCAAGTAGAAGGATGGACCAACTTTTTGAACATAGGTTTTTGTTTGACATGTTCTCCACACACAATCTAATCTAGTCTTCATCCCTGGTGTTTTTGTTCACATTTTTCCAGTTGAAATAGCAGCTTAAAAACTCCAACAGAGCCAATCACAGCTACTTTTGAATTTGTTGAGCTCTCATAGCAAAAGAAATTCTTGGAGGTCTGCTTCTTGTCTGTATCATGAGGAACGCCTTGGATCTCCTCGACTCGCTCTCTGAAATACCAGCTACCTTAAAGGAGGAAAGTGGCAGGTTGGTTTTGGTGATTTATCTTTACCTGTGCCCACATGCAGTATATGTAACAGACATCCCTAGAGTTTCTAGCATGTATGAACTATTCATCCCTATTTTCCAATCCCAAGGTATTTGTTTTTTAATTTGTGTATTCTTTTGGTCATTTCCGTGAGGGTTTGGGTGTACAATAGAAAATTATATGTTTATATAAATACAAAATTATCTTTTAAGGATGAGTAAGTGTAGGCAAAAAAGAGGATAAGGCATTCTAGGTAGGAAAATAATACATGGCAAAGTGTAGGAGTAAGAAAGAAGTCTGGAACTGATGTGGTTGCAATTAGAAACACATAATTTGGAAAACTGGAATCAGCTTGTAATTTTCTATGCCCAACTGAGATGTACGGGCTTTGTTCTTTAAGAAGCCGGGAGCCATCACAATCTATTCTCTCTACAAATGGCGATCCTGCCAACACACAAAACAGTTATCATATTTCCCTTGAGATTTTCTTGGCAAACTAATATGCCTGCTTTCTTTCTTTTTCCATCACATAATATAATTTGATTTCTTCATTTTTTATAGTTCTCCTATAAACATACTTCAGCTTATATGTGACAGTTCCTATAGTTTATCCTGTATCCCTCTACATTTTAAAAATTCTGCCTTCTCATATAAAATATCTTGGAAACAGAGGCTTTTTTTCTCTTTTTTTATTTTCTCTCTCCTCCCATCACACATAAAATACCTGAATTATCTTATTAACTGAGTAGACATTTTATTAATTATTGTTCAATGAGTAAAGAAGTGTTTTATTGGTAATATTACCAACCAATTTATACCTAGTAGTGATGCTGCAAACCTCTTATTCTTTTTCTCTTTGTCCAACAAAGCAACAGAGTAGATGTAAGTGTCTGAAATGAGGTGATAATCAAAGATCAAAAGTAGGAGAGAGTCAAGCTGTCAGTTGGGCCTGTCACTTAAATACTGACTTCTAACATTCCAGATTTTTTACCCTGAAATCAAAATGATAATGTTTTAGAAATTTTAAATATTTTATTCTACTGTTTTCTGAAGGCTGGGCTTATAGCAAAACTAAATTATTACCGTGCATTTATTAAATCAAAATAGAAAGAATTCAAGTTTCCAGAAAAATTTTCTGCTTGTTACATTCCTTAAATTGTCTCTAGCCATGCAGAGTATCCTTAATGACTTTGTTGTTAACTTGGACATGGCATGGAAAAACTTTTGCAAATGTGCCAACTTAATTAGGAAAAAAAAACAATGGCTAACTGTGATACAAAAAGGCAGGGTAAAAACAAACACACCCCAAATACTCTAAGCAAATTTCCTGAAGGTCAGCCAATTGAAATTTGGAATGTTGTCTAATTATGTAAGTGCAACCATTCTTGTTCAGAGGTAAAATGTAACATATTAGAGTGATATTTTTGTTTTTGTTTTTGTGCTCTGAGACAGCGTCTTGCTCTGTCACCTAGGCTAGAGTGCAATGGTCTAATCTCGGCTCACTGCAACCTCCGCCTCCCAGGTTCAAATGATTCTTGTGACCCAGCCTCCTGAGTAACTGGGATTACAGGTGCCTGCCACAATGCCCAGCTAATTTTTGTATTTTTATTAGAGAAGGAGTGTCGCTGTGTTGGCCAGGCTGGTCTCGAACTCCTGACCTCAAGTGATCCACCTGCCTTGGCCTCTCAAATTGCTGGGACTAAAGGCATGAGCCACCACACCTGGCCTAATTCTGTTAAAGTGATCTTTTACTGAAATACCTGGATCAAGAATAACTTGGAGACAAATAAAAATCTCCTTTCGAAAATTAGTAAGGAAAGACATACTTTAGGAATAGTTGGCAAGTATTCTATAGCAAAGGATAGCTCCCTGAAATTTCAAGTCATCTCTGACTGTAAGAGATGCTATGTGAGCACATGGGGGTGGAGAGGAGTCTTGACAAACACCTCACTCTGCTGTCCTATCATGGTCAGTGGGTGGCATCATTTTTGATAATGAAGCTTGTTAATATAAGCAAATGAGAACACTGATAAGAAAAAATTCAACAAGGGATAACAGAACACTGTGAAATCTGAATTTTAAAAAGAATGTAGATGAATGTGATTATGATTGAATGTTAAAATAAAAGTACTTGAGTCTTAGCTTTGGCTGAGTCCTTAATAGATATGTGCAAACTACTGGCTTCAAAATGAGATGTGAGATTACTAGATGAGGCTTGCAAAGGATGTGGTCAAAAGCTAGTTTTCTGTAGGCATTCACCCACATTGAAGATACAAAAGGGCTGAAACGGAAATTAAAAGAGGTTTTATTGGAAGGACTATCGGAGAATTGTGAGTCCTCTACCTCCTACCTCCTTATTCTGCCCAGGAAAATGGGCATCAAAAAACAAAAACAAAATAACAACAACAACAAAAAAAAAAAAAAAAAAGAAGAAGAAGAAGGAGGAGGAGGAGGAGAGAAGAAAGAGGAAGAAGAAGCAGAATAATAACAACAACTACACCAAGAGCTTTGTAATGTCCTTTGCTGCTTGGAAAATACAAGACAGTCTCAGGCCAGACAAATTGAAGGATAGCTGGCCGACTGTGACTGGTTGGCTGACTGGCTGCTGGGTAGAGGAACTAACAGAAGCTGATACATTGGGGTAGATTATTCTTCCAGAATTTGTTGAGGAAAAGAATGCATAAGAGTCTCTCATCTACCAGATAAGAGGAGTGAGAGAAGGAGAAGCAGGTTGAGTAACATTGATCTTCAAGAAGATTGCCTGGAGACATGATCGATCTAGAGAAGAGAGAAGCAGAAAGTGTAACATAGATTTTTAGGAGCTGAAGGTGTGCATTGCCCTGCACAAAAGGAACTTTGAATAGATGATTCTCAGCAGTGGGATTCTCTCTAGAGAATCTTGAAAAGCATCTCAAAAGAGAAATAGAGCTTTAAACACCTGCCAAGCCCAGAGAATGTCAGTTCCAGTTCTCTATGTCATTGTCTGACAATCTAAACATTTTCCCTTCCTTCGTCTTTTCCCCAAACCCCAGCGACTTCACCTTGAATGGAAACCATGGGTTACCAAGCTGGGAGAAGAGACATAGAAGCATAAAACACAAAAATGGAAAGGAAGCTGACCCTCCCTTGAGCAGGTTCAAGCTAAGGAAGAGAGAAGAGTTGATACAGATGTAACTGGAAGTTGTTACAACTACACTGAGATTGGTCATATCAATATGAGAACTGTGACTTAGGAAACTAAAATGACCAGAGGTTTTTCTGAGAGTGACCAGAAGTCAACATTATTTATTCTAAAGCACATTTAAAGCTAGACTCAAACCAGCCTCACAGAATGGGTTTGAATGAGCAACGTTTCCTGGTTGCAGATGAATCCATTTTGTTCAGTATAATGTGATTAGCTGCCTGCCTCTCATTAAAGCCTCCTAGGTTCTGGATGTGAGGCCAGTTGGCTTCCATTCATGATCTCTACATTCTTCTAGACCCAAGAATAAAAGGACCCCTGCATCCCTGCATAGTTCAGTAGCTCAGGACCCAGTTACCTTATTTATCTAAGGGAAATATTGCTCTAAGGTTCCTCTAACCTTGTTCCTTACACCTTGTCTGAATAGCCAGTCTTTTGCATCCTTCCTTGTCACCAAGCCTCCATCTTGTTTTCCAAATCTAAGTTCAGTTTTTATTTTCCCTGACTTTCTCCAGCTATTCTTACTGAGGCCTAAGCTTCAGTCCCCCAGGCTAGACTAACACATGTTGCCAATCCACCTGCCAGTTGGCCCTCCACACAGCTTCTTGAGCTCTGCAGAGTTCACCTACCAGGACATCCTACTCCCTTACAAACCTCCCTGATAAAAGATTTCTGCCCAAACTTCTCCCTGACCTGACTCTACCTTCCATGTCTTTACCAAGGCAGACTCTTTCTGCATTGAGCCTCTCTGACACTCTTCACGTGATACTTAAAAAGCCCAAGTTACTGTCCCATGACAATGTTTCTACTTCTCCTGGCCCAAGAGTCCCTAATGACCAAGCACAAGCTCCTTCCTTCAGCCTGCTATGCTTTGATTAAGGCCATGTAAGACATTTTCTTCAATTTAAGAAATAATTAGTTAATCCTTGGTTTAGTTGTTTTGGAGTAACAAAGAAATGTATCCTTGAGTGTCTTATATGACAGATGACCACTTATGCATATGTAAATTGACTGAAAGTTCAATTTAAATCAAAATCTACTTCTTCATTAATTGTTCTTATGCTTTTCTATGTCTTTCTTACCCAGCCCTCCTGAATGACAGTTATAACAAAAAGAGGCCTTTTCTATTATAACAGGCCAATTTACCAAGTACCAGGAAAATAATCCTCTTCCATATTGAAGGCTGTTTCTAGGCAGCAGTGACACATTGGAGAACAGGTATATTAACATGTTTAGATTTTATTGTATACTCAGATTTGTGATTTATTACCTACACCAACTTGATCAGCAGGAGAAGCAATATATCTGTAATACTAAAGATGTCAAAAATATGGGTTTGGATTTACACATTTGTATCAAGCAAATTCTCCTTCTTTTTGTTCTCTTTCTGTTCCACTCAGATCCTATCCAATACTTCTCTGTGGCAGTTGTATAGCAAAGCCTGCCCTGAAACTATATCCCACATTCTGGGTTCCTTCAGTTCTCATAGCATTTGACAATAAAGTGCTAGAACAATATTAAATTCTAATGATAAGGTTTGGCTGCAAGAAGTGGGAAAACCAAAACAACAGTGGTTTAAGCAAGATGTTTTTATCTCACATGTGTTCTCCATGAGTACTATGATGACTCCATGATCATCAGAGATCCAGGCTCCTCCTGGATTTTTGCTTTGCCATCTTCAATACCTAGCTTTCATCTTAGGTGCAAGGTGGCTGCCTAGGTTCCTGCCATGAGATCCACAGTCCAGCTGGCAGGAAAAGAAATGACAGAGCATATTCCTCCCCTTTAAGGACATTTTCTAGAAGTCACACAGGACACTTTTGCTAAATTTCATTCACCAGAGTTTAATGATGTGACCCCATCTGGTTGCAAAGAAAGCTGGGAAGTATAACCTTTATTCTGGAGGAACACATGCTTGATAAATTTGGGGGTTTTATTACTAAAATGGAAAGGGAGGAAAGGTACTGAGGTGACAGTTAGCAGTTCCTAATACAACTTTCTATTTTACATTTTGGCAGAAATCTGTTTTACTTAGATTACTTTTTTATTTATATCTACTTGCTTATAAAATACTACCAGACTTTTAGTTCTCTTCTTATGTTTTATTTTATACTCATGAATTGAATATCATGTCAGTAATGATACAATTATTTTGAATTTTATTGTCACCATAATTAACCTTAATATGATATCTTGCCTGAGTTTTAAGTAAGGAGATACTGAATAAATATTTGATTTGTTTGTAATGCAAAACATTGTATTAAGTACGCAGATATATTTATTAATAAAATAAAGCAAATTATGTCACAGTCTAGATTATCCTTCATTACTACTCACTTAGACTCTTTTAATAATTACCCATCTCAAACTCTCTCTTAAATATATTGAAAACAAGACTACTGGAAAAATTTCCCTGAAATGTAATCATGATAATGTACTTCTCCATGTAAAATGCTTTCCTTATTTCCTATAGAATAAATCAATTTTTTTAGCTTAGAATGTACTGCTCCCCATAATCTGATCCAAACCTTTGCCTTTAGGCTTGTGTTTCATTAAATCCTTTGTAAAAGACTCATCCTTGGTGAAATATTCCTTACTCCCCTTAAGTGCCTGACTCTTATACCCACTCTAACATTGCTTATGAAGTTTTTTTCTGCTTTGACTAAGCACCCCATCCCACCCCCATCACCAGTTTATTCTCCCTCTACATGTGTTATCATTTCTTTAAGGATCTGTGAAATGCCACCTTCTCTACTACGTCTCTGGCTCACCACCAATACTTCTCTTAAACTTATTACCATAAGAGTTTGCATATCTCTTGTTCTCTTACCATATCACACGTTTATTAAATAAATAAATTTCATTTAATTTTAATTCACTCCACAGCACTTTGTAGGTAAAATTTAGGCAGTAAATATTTATTGAATGAATGAATTAATAACATAATTTATTGGCTTTGTCCACATGTTAGAGCTCCTTAGAAGCAAAACCTGTATCACAAGCAATAAAGAAGCACATTTAGTCTCTCAATTTGTACTTTCAGTTTAAATTTAGTAACAGACAATAGGAAGCATTACTTCTTGATACCAAATGAACGATTCACAGATGAATTCAGAATCAGTCAAGCCTCTTTGGCAAGAACAATAACAACAAAAATACATTTCAAACTCTGAGTATTTTATCCTCATAAATAGCATATCATTTTTAGTCATGTTATTTCTTCAACATAATAGTTTAAATTTATAGGTAAATATTTTCTCAACAGTCAAAAAAGAAAAAAGGTGGAAACCATCAATTTGGACCAACCTGCTTGCTAATCAAATTTGGACAGCACTTAGCATAGATAATTGAACAAATAACTTGTGAACACTTCAAACAGAATGTGGTAGTAATCAGAAGCCAACAAGTTACAACAAATTAGACTTGCTTCCTCTTTTGATCAATTTATAAAAACAGAAAATCAGGGAAACATTATGTAGCAAGTGTATCTTGCTATCATTTAAAAATTATTTTAAAGGGTTCTTTATGTAATATAAAAAATAATACTATAACAACAATAGATATAAGAGAAACTAATATTACCCCATCTCACCATCTAATAATCACTTCTATTTTCTCAATTTCTTTCTAGTTCCTAATTCATTGCTTTATTTATTGAACAAATATTTGTTGAATATTTCTTTATATTACATATAGAATGTTTGAATGTTAACAGTTAATTTGACTTCCCAGATATATGGACAATATGGTGAAAGATGAACGTAATAATAATGTAGCCAGATTAATGCCCAATTTGTTAAATCACACCTAAAACATGTAGATTAGTTACTGATTCAATATCAATCTGAAGGAATGCCAAAATTTCTATTCCTAACCAGTATGTTCACCATAGTCTCAAATGTTGAAAGAAATAATGCTTATCATGTATGCAGATGTGCAGATGAAACAAAATTTTAAGAGATAGGTAACATTATAGTAAATAAAATGGGAATTCAATTTTTCTCTTATTATCATGTTATAAGCCTCAGTAATTGGGTCTATATTATTACTAATAATATTGGTGGTAGAATGCTTTTAAAATATAACTAATTATGTATCAACCATTGGGCTAAATATTTTATAAATTTTATTTCATCCTTACTAGAAATTTTGGGGTGTGGTAACCATTTCATAGATGAGGAAACTAAGGATCAAATTGGTTAGGTAACAAAATTTCCAGCTAGTCATGAGCAAATCAGGATTCCTAGTCTGATCTGTTCAGAAAGTCTATCATACTTTTTCTACAATGTCTTTTTATCTGAATGCACCTAAAAAGTTCTCTAATTTCTCAGTTTTTTCCCGCAATCTTTAATTCATTCTGAAGGGTTTCTGCTCTACCTATATGATATTTACAGATCTCAGCCTTCTTGACCTTTAAAATAAAAAACAAAAGGATGAATTCAGCACAGACCTCTCTATGTAGACACCAATGACTTCAGGCATTTCTCTCTCTCCTCTCTCTCTCAAGGGATTCCTTTGTAATGGTGTTCTAACTCCTTCTTACTCTCTTTAATCCAACATGGGTGACCACAGGTGTCAGTCTAGTTTCTTTAAAGTTTTTGACTGTTTACTTTTTCAAAGACTAGTGACCTTAATACCTATGCCCAATACAAGCTTTCTCGACTGCTATATATTCTAAAATGTCATGGTCCCAAGGTTTCTCTCAGTTTCTCTTCATCAACCCTCTGCAGCCTTTGTAACTGAGCTTATTGCTTTTTCTAAAATCTGAAAAATAAAATTGTTTTAAAGATAAGTCCTACATTTACCAGATGTACTGATTTTTAGCAGGATGTAGCTTTAGAAAATGCCTGGGCCATTAGCTTTTTCCATTAGGCATACATTTTGTTTCTGGAAGAGCTTTGTGATTGCCTTTGGCAGCACCTTCCATGTCTTCCATCTGACTAGGTAGTCCCAGTTCACAGTCCTTGCACCATAGCATCATCATTCATTTTTATCTTCATCAAGATGTGGTCCTCACTTCTCTATTCTTAGAGGACATCCAAAGTTTCTTTCAAAACCAAGATTCTATTATTTCTGTTTTCTACCATTAAAAGCATATCACTAAGGGGACATGTCTTGAAGGGATAACTTTGATATTTATTTATTTGTGGGTTTTCTTCTTAAATAATAGTAATCATTGTCAATTGTATAATTATGGTAGGACAGAGGAGTAGTACCTGCAGACTTATCTTAAATATTTTAAACAGATTGCTGCTATTTATTAATTCCATCTATACATGTAAATATTTAGTTGAATTTTCCTAAATGAACTTTTCAGAGAATAACAAAGCAGCCTCTCCTTTATTAAAAAGAGACCAAGTTTCATAATGTCATGAATGAACCCAGAATTTAACTCCAAACATCCTTGACTCAACACAAAGAACTAATTATATGTCCTTTCGTAATTCCTGTAGCAGAAAGTGCAGGTTAGATGTTACTATTGACAAGATCCTTTTCTATGCAATTTGGATAGCCTTACTCAATCAACAATGAAGGAATGAAAAGTACCTGGAAAATGAGAATTATTTTTGATATTTAAAAAATGTTGGTTCAATATCAATTGAGTTCATAGATATACAAAGAACTGTTTCCAAAGCAATGGTAACTGAATTGCCCCTAGAAATTCAACTTTTGAATTATTTATTTTTCAGAGAGTTTTCAGTTGGGATAATAAAAACAAGTCCACAATAGCCATCCCATATATTACAGCAGCTGATATTTGAAAGAAAAATGTCGCATTTAGAAGAAATAAATATCCTGAACCACTATGATTTGACATGATTCTTCCTATTTACCTCATTTTAACAGTATAGAAAAGTATGTACAAGAGGAGAAGTAGATGTTGGGCTTTTTATGTCATGCACAGGTTAAGCAGGCATATTGTGTTCAACAGAGATACAAAGCTAATGGGGAGTAAAATATCTAAGCACCATTCCACCAGCAAGCCTCTCTATTTGGGTGGAGAGGGAACTCTTATTCTCCATGAAGCAGGGCCATTTTGTCCACTCTACCTACTGATGAATGGGCAATGATTCAATAGGTATTAGACAACAGGAGCGAGGGAGGTGATTTCACCACCTGAGGCCAAAAAGATCCAAGTTTTAGATACATTTAAGCAACCTGTGATAGCTATCCACCATCACTGAGAGATGAGATTTTTCTCTATAGTCCTTCCATGAGGTCCCTCAGAATGATCTCTGAGAATATATTTTTTGTTTTGGGGTCTATTTGTGTTTTGTTTTTTTTGAGACAGTGTCTCACTCTGTTGCCCAGGCTGGAGTACAGTGGTGTGATCTCAGTTCACTGCAACCTCCGCCTCCCAGCTTCAAGCGATTCTCCTGCCTTAGCCCCCAAAGTATCTGGGACTACAGGTGTGCATCACCACGCCCAGCTGATTTTTGTATTTTTAGTAGAAACAGGGTTTCACCATGTTGGCCAGGCTGGCCTTGAACTCCTCAAGTGATCCACCTGCCTCGACCTCCCAAAGTGTTGAGATTACAGGCATGAGAGACCCTGCACAGCTGAGAATATATTTTATTCTCGTCAAGCCTGAACTTTTGTTCCTTTAAACCTGCATTCCCCATATGCAAAGCTGAGCGATAGTGCTGAATATTTAGCATTTCCTGTATTAACACCCCTTAGGCATACTTAAAATGTTAGTCTTATAGCTGAACATCTCTTTTCTCTCAATCTGTAAGTCTAACACAAATTATATTGCAGCATGAGGCTTTCTATTTAGCTCAGTTTTCTGACAAGGACATGAACATAATGCCATGCTTTCCCCAGGCTGTTAAATGGCTCTCATTCAGCTCTGTTACTGGTTCAGTGTTCCTAAGAAAAATAGATATTAAAGGCCGATTCAATGGCTTCAGTCTTGGTGTTCTCTTTTGTACAGAAAAAAGCAAAGTATGATGGAAACACAGCATAGCTGCTCAGAAACATCTAATACATATGTTGTCCTAAAAAATGTAGTTGAATTGAGGACTTCTGCCAAGATGGCCAAATAGGAACAGCTCCAGAGCATGGTTCTCAGCAAGAGCAACACAGAAGGTGAGTAATATCTGCATTTCCAACTGAGGTACCAGGTTCATCTCAGTGGGACTGGTTGAACAGTACATGCAGCCAAAGGGGGACAAACTGAGGCAGGGTGGGGTGTTGCCTCACCCAGAAAGTGCAAGGGACCAGCAGACTCCCTCTTCTACCCAAAGGAGGCCATTGGGGACTTTTCCATATACTCCAGCACTCTGGCTCAGATACTGCGCTTTCCCCACGGTCTTTATAGCACACAGATCAGGAGATTCCCACCAGTGCTGTGCAGGCTTCCAGCACAAAACTGGGTGGCCATTTTAGCAGGCTCCTGGAACACCTCTGCAATACAGAACTACCCATTCCCCTTAAAAAAGGGGGGCCGAAGGCAGGGAGCCAAGTGATCTGGGCTGGGCAGGTCCCACCCCTACAAAGACCAGCAAGCTGAAACCCACTGACTCTAGATTTTCACAGCCAGCACAGCAGTTTGAGCTTGACCTGGGATGGTCAAGCTCAGTGGGGGAGGGTGTGTTGGCCATTACCGAGGCAATTCTAACCTTGCCTGTATAAACAGAATTGAAAGGAAGTTTACACAGCATATGGCCGGAGCCTGTGGCAAGTCAGCAAGGCCTTTACAGCCAGGCTGTGACTAGACTCTGTCCTTGCTGGGCAGGACATCTCTGAAAAAAAGCAGCAGCCCATCAGGAACTTATAAATAAAGCCCCTACTTCCTGGAACAGAGCATCTCAGAAAAGAGGTGATTGTGAGTTTCACTGCAGCAGACTTAAACGTCCCTGCCCAGCAGCTCAAAAGGGAGCAACGGAGCTCCCAACACAGCACTTGAGGGACAGACTGTCTCCTCAAGTGGCTCCCTGACCACCGTTTATCCCAAGGACACCTCATGCAGGAGAGCTCTGGCTGACATCTGGCGGGTACCCTTATGGGACAAAGCTACCAGAAGAAGGAACTTGCAGCAATCCTTGCTGTTCTGCAGCCGCTGCAGGTGATTCCCAGGCAAGCAGAATCTGGAGTGGAACTCCAGTAGTCCTGTGGCAGAGAGGCCTGACTGTTAGAAGGAAAACCAAAAAACCAGAAAGAAATGGCTGCAACATCAACAGAAAGGATGCCCACTCAGAGACCCCATCCAAAAGTCACCAGCTTCAAAGACCAAAGGTAGATAAATCCATGAAGATGGGAAGAAACCAGTGCAAATGGGCTGAATTAATCAAAAACGAGAACACCTCTTCTCCTCCAAGGCATCAAAACCCCTCACCAGAATGGGAACAAAACTGGGTGGAGAATGAGTCTGATGAATTGACAGAAACAGGTTTCAGAAGGTGGTAATAACAAAGTTCTCTGAGCTAAAGGAGCATGTTCTAACCCAATGCAAAGAAACTAAGAACCTTGAAAAAAGGTTAGACAAAACCCTAACTAACCAGCTTAGAGAAAAACATAAATGACTTGATGGAGCTGAAAAACACAGCATGAGAACTTCATGAAGCATACAAAAGTTTCAATGGCCAAATTGACCAAGCAGAAGGAAGGGTATCAGAGACTGAAGATCAACTCAATGAAATAAAATGAGAAGGCAAGATTAGAGAAAAAGGAGTGAAAAGAAATGAACGAAGCCTCCAAGGAATATGGGATTATATGAAAAGATCTAATCTATGGATAGGTGTATCTGAATGTGACAGGGAGAATGAAACCAAGTTGGAAAACACTCTTCAGGATATTATAAAGGAGAACTTCCCCAGTTTAGCAAGGCAGGCCAATATTCAAATTCAGGAAATACAGAGAACACCACAAAGATATTCCTAAAGAAGAGCAACCCAAAGGCACATAATTGTCAGATTCACCAGGGTTGAAATGAAGGAAAAAATGCTAAGGGCAGCAAGAGAGAAAGGTCAGGTTACCCACAAAAGGAAGCCCTTCAGACTCACAGAAGATCTCTCAGCAGAAACCCTATAAGACAGAAGAAAGTGGGGGCCAATATTCAACATCCCAAAAGAAAAGCATTTTCAACCCAGAATTTTATATACAGCCAAACCAAGCTTCCTAAGTGAAGGAGAAATAAAATCCTTTATGGACAAGCAAATGCTGACAGATTTTATCATCACCAGGCCTGCCTTACAAAAGGTCCTGAAGGAAGCACTAAACATGGAAAGGAACAACAAGTACCAGCCACTGCAAAAGCATACCAGATGGTAACGACCATCAACACAATGAAGAAACTACATCAACTAATGGGCAAAACCACCTGCTAGTATCAAAATGGCAGGATCAAACTCACACATAACAATATTAACCTTAAATGTAAATGGGCTAAATGCCCCAATCAAAAGGACAGTTAAATTGGATAAAAAGTCAAGACCCATCAGTGTGCTGTATTCAGGAGACCCATCTCACATGCAAAGACACACATAGGCTGAAAATAAAGGAATGGAGGCAAATTTACCAAACAAATGGAGACAGAGAAAAAAATCAGGAGTTGCAATCCTAGTCTCTGATAAAATAGACTTTAAACCAACAAAGATCAAAAGAGGCAAAAAGGGTATTACGTAATGGTAAAGGTATCAATGCAACTAACTATCCTAAATATATATGCACCCAATACAGGAGCACCCAGATACATAAAGCAAGTTCTTAATAACCTAAAAAGAGACTTAGGCACCCACACAATAATAGTTGGAGACTTTAACACTCCACTGTCAATATTAGATCAATGAAACAGAAAATTAACAAGGATATCCAAGAATTGAACTCAGATCTAGACCAAGCAGACCTAATAGATATCTACAGAACTCTCCACCCTAAATCCACAGAATATGCATTCTTCTCAGCACCACATCACACTTACTCTAAAATTGACCATGTAATTGGAAGTAAATCACTCCTCAGCAAATGCAAAAGAATGGAAATCATAGCAACCAATCTCTCAACTACAGTACAACCAAATTAGAACTCAGGTTTAAGAAAGTCACTCAAAACTACACAACTACATGGAAACTGCACAACCTGCTCCTGAATGACTACTGGATAAATAATGAAATGGAAGCAGAAATAAAGATGTTCTTCAAAACAAATGAGAATGAAGACACAATGTACAAGAACTTCTGGGACACATTTAAAGCAGTCTCTAAAGCGAAATTTATTTCACTAAATGCCCACATGAGAAGCGAGGAATGATCTGAAATTGAAACCCTAACATCACAATTAAAAGAAGTAGAGGAGCAAGATAAAACAAATCCAAAAGCTACCAGAAGGCAAGAAATGACTAAAATCAGAGCAGAACTGAAGGAGATAGAGACATGAAAAACCCTTCAAAAAATCAATGAATTCAGGAGCTGGTTTTTTGAAAAGATCAACAAAATAGATAGACTGCTAGCCAGACTAATAAAAAAGAAAAGAGGGAAGAATTGAATAGATGCAATAAAAAATGATAAAGGGTATATCACCATTGATTCCACATAAATGCAAACTACCATCAGAGATTAATACAAACACCTCTATGCACATAAACAAGTAAATCTAGAAGAAATGGATAAATTTCTGGACACTTACACCCTCCCAAGACTAAACGAGGAAGAAGCTGAATCCCTGGATTGACCAATAACAAGGTTAAGGCAGCAATTAATAGCCTACCAACCAAAAAAAGTCCAGACCAGACAGTTTCACAGCCGAATTCTACCAGAGGTACAAAGAGGAACTGGTACCATTCTTTCTGAAACTCTTCCAAGCAATACAAAAAGAGGGAATCCTTCCGAACTCTTTTTATGAGACCAACATCATTCTGATACCAAAACTCACAGAGACACAAGTAAAAAATAAAATTTCAGGCCGATATCCATAAAGAACATTGATGCAAAAATTGTCAATAAAATAGTGGTAACTGAATCCAACAGCACATTAAAAAGCTTCTCCATCATGATCAAGTAGGCTTACTCCTGAGGATGCAAGGCTGGTTCAACATACACAAATCTATAAATGTAATCCATCACATAAACTCAATCAAAGACAAAAGCCACATGATTATCTCAATAGATGCAGAGAAGGCCATCAACAAAATTCAACAGCGCTTCATACTAAAAACTCTCAATAAACTAGGTATTGATGGATCATATCTCAAAATAATAAAAGCTATTTATGACAAACCCACAGCCAATATCATATTGAATGGGCAAAAACTGGAAGCATTCCCTTTGAAATCTGGCACTAGACAAGGATGCCCTCTCTCACCACTTCTATTCACCATAGTATTGGAAGTTCTAGCCAGAGCAATGAAGCAAGAAAAAGAAATAAAAGGTATTTGATTAGGAAGAGAGGAAGTCAAACTGTCTCTATTTGCAGATGACATGATTGTATATTTAGAAGACCCCATTGTTTCAGCCCAAAATCTCCTTAAGATGATAAGCAACTTCAGTAAAGTCTCAGGATACAAAATATATGTGCAGAAATCACAAGCATTCCTATAAACCAGTAGTAGATCAACAGAGAGTCAAATCATGAACAAACTCCCATTCACCATGGCTACAAAGAGAATAAAATACCTAGGAATACAACTAACAAAGGATGTAAAGGACCTCTTCAAGGAGAACTACAAACCACTGCTCAATGAAATAAGAGAGGACACAAACAGATGGGGAAACATTCTATGCTCATGGTTAGGAAGAATCAATATCGTGAAAATGGCCATACTGCCTAAAGTAATTTATAGATTCAATTCTATCCCCATCAAGTTACCATTGTCCTTCTTCACCAGAACTGGAAGAAGACACCTTAAATTTCATAGGGAACCAAAAAAGAGCATACATAGCCAAGAGAATCCTAAGCCAAAAACAAAAACAAAGCTGGAGGCATCATGCTACCTGACTTCTAACTACACTACAAGGCTGCAGTAATCAAAACAGCATGGTATTGGTACCAAAACAGAGGTATAGACCAATGGAACAGAACAGAGGCTTAGGAAGTAATGCCACATATCTACGACCATCTGATCTTTGACAAACCTGACAAAAAGAAGCAATGGGGAAAGGATTTCTTATTCAATAAATGGTGTTAACAAAAGTGGCCAACTATATGCAGGAAGCTGAAACTGGATCCCATCCTTACACCTTATACTAAAATTAAATCAAGATGGATTAAAGACTTAAACATAAGACCTAACACCATGAAAGTCCTAGAAGAAAACCTAGGCAATACCATTTAGGGCATAGGCATGGGCAAGGACTTCATGACTAAAACACCAAAAGCAATGGCAACAAAAGCCAAAATAGACAAATGGGATCTAATTAAACTTAAGAGCTTCTGCACAGCAAAAGAAACTATCATTAGGGTGAACCAGCAACCAACAGTATGGGAAAAATTTTTTTACAATCTACTCATCTGACAAAGAACTAATATCCAGAATCTACAAAGAACTTAAACAGATTTACAAGAAAAAAAAACAACCCCATCCAAAAGTGGGTGAAGGATATGAACAGACACTTTTCAAAAGAAGACAGTTATGCAGCCCACAAACATGAAAAAAAGCTCATCATCACTGGTCATTAGAGAAATGCAAATCAAAACCACATTGAGATACCATCTCATTCCAGTTAGAATGGCAATCATTAAAAAATCTGGAGACAACAGATGCTAGAAAGGATGTGGAGAAATAGGAATGCTTTTACACTATTGGTGGGAGTGTAAATTAGTTCAACCATTGTAGAAGACAGTGTGGCAATTTCTCAAGGATCTAGAAATAGAAATACCATTTGACCCAGCAATAGCATTACTGGTATATACCCAAAAGATTATAAATTGTTCTATTATAAAGACACATGCACACATATGCTCATTGTGGCACTGTTTATGACAGCGAAGACGTGGAACCAACCCAAATGCCCATCAATGATAGATTGGATAAAGAAAATGTGGCACATATACACCATGGAATACTATGCAGCCATAAAAAAGGATGAGTTCATATCCTTTGTAGGGACATGGATGAAATTGGAAACCATCATTCTCAGCAAAGTGACAGAAGAACAGAAAACCAAACACCACATGTTCTCACTTATAAGTAGTTGTTGATCAATGAGAACACATGGACACAGGGAGGGGAATATCACACACCAGGGCCTGTTGTGGGGTGGGAAAGCTAGGGGAGGGATAGCAGGGGGTGGGGTATTGGGGATAACATTAGAAGAAATACCTACTGTAGATAATGGGTGGATAGATGCCATAAACCACCATGGCATATGTGTACCTATGTAACAACCCTGCACAATCTGCACATGTACCCCAAAACTTAAAGTATAATAATGAAAAAAATGTAGCTGAATTGAGCAAAATGCAACCTATATCTGTCCTGGATCTGTGTACTGGAAATACAGGGAAACCATTAAAAGTAATTTCAATATTTTGTAATTGTTCTTTAAAAAACTGCCTTAAAGATGAAAAATACTTCCTTTCTGTGAAATAGAAAATTGACATTTAAGAAAGTTTGGACTTCCTGTTTGTTTCCTCAGGTGACATTCTCTTTATATTTAATTTTGCAAAATGTGTTTATTGATATTTAGCAATTACTTAATCAGTTGTGATAATTTGAGTAATCAGTCTCCCTAAAATGATGATAAATAGTTGTTCTTAAAATGGAGTATACCAGCAACAATATTCCATTGAAATTATATGACTTTGACACTTAATTAAAAGGCAGTAAATGAGCAGCTATTTCACTATTGGCCTAGAACTCCAAAAATTAAAAACTTCCCAAATTTCAGCATCTAGTTTTCCTATAAATTCTGTGGGCTGAGTATCACAACCCAAAATAATCAGTTCTCAAATAGTTGCTATCCTCTCTAGATGTTTCTACTCCTAGACATAGTATCCCAGTATTAATTATGAGAGAGCAAAGATCTGAAAACATATTCCAAATATTTTGCCAGCAATGCATCAATATAGACATTGCTTACAATTGTCATAAATACTTTCCTGTACTTGTCTCATTCCAATAAGATTTGCATGGATTATTTTATAATCACTGAGGAGAGGAAGAAGGAGGAATGAATAAAAGCTGATTACAATTAGTTGCCCAATTTACTACCATTTGGCTGCCACAAATATGAAGAAAAATTGTTTTAATTTAATAACCTGAATTAGTTCTGTGCTCAGCTAAGTACAGTATTTGAGCACAGATTAGTGCTTAATGGTGGAAAGAATGTCCACTCTTGGATACAGGAATGGTGGAAAGAAGAGGTAAGGGCTCCTGGAAAGAGAAATGGAGCCACAGTTAGGGAATGGAGTGGGAGGGTTGCCAAAGGCATCCTTCCCCTGCTGAAAACTCTTGGCTTGGGAGAGAATGGGGAGTCATATTATGGCGCATATTAATCACAGTTAAGAATATTTCATAGAAATATGATAAACCCAAATGTAAATGAAAACCGTATTTGTTCACTTGAATTTCAAACTTTGTCATTTTTCTGTCCATCCTTAAATTTTATTCATTGTATGTTTGCAGTAAATTCACATGTTCATTCATTCATTCATATATTTTAAGAGACTTACTGTGTTTCGGGAATTGTGCTAGACACAGGAAGTAGGGAAACTGTGTTCGCCTAAGGTTTTCAGTAAGGTAAAAATGTTATAGTAGAGATCAACAAATAGTGGTGGGAATAGGGGGAGCAATCCAGGAAAATTTAACTTAGGAGGAAATATACGAACTGGTGAAGAAGAGTTAAGAGAGAGGAAGAGCATTCCAATCCAAGAAAACCACAGATGAAACCCCAACTCCATAAACATGATGTGATGGGGGAATACACTCAAGGTACAGTTACTTGGCAGGTTTAGGAGCATAAGAAGGAGAAAGAAAGAAGATGCCACTGGAAAGGTTGGCTGAAGAGAAAGGACTCTGCAAGTCAGGGTTTGGCATTTTATCATTTGGGCACTAGGGAGACCCTACAATTTTATAAAGCAGAGGAATAAAATGGTAAGATTTGTATTTTGGGACAAAAGGTAGACTTGAAAGAGGAGAAAATTAGTGAAAAGAAACCAGTAGTCAGGCTAATTTTTGTGTGTGTCTTATTTGGTGCAGTGTATAGACTCAGTGGACGACTGAGGAAGGAGTGGATACTTACTGGGAAATTAAAAATACAGATGTGAAGCACAGAAGAAAGTTGGAGATATATAGGAATGGCTGACTATATCAGTTGGGTGAGATGCCTAGAAGAGAAAGAAAATACAGAATAGGGCTCTAGAAAACACCAATATATAGCAATAGGCAAAAAATGAGAAATTGGCCAGAGGTCTAATGGAATGGGGAAAATCAGGAGAATTTAGTGCTCATGAGCCTAATGGAAGCAAATTTTAGTAAAGAAAAATCAACAAAATAAAATGGCACAGCAAGGTCCAGTAAGATGAGTGTCAGTTTAGTTTTTGAAGGCCATTGGTGACCATAATGATAGTGGCTTCAGCAGAGTGACAACAGAAGGAAGCCACCTGTGGTGACGCAGGTAGGAAAAGAAGGTGAAGGTATGTATAGTGGAGGGGGAGAAAAATGGGAGTGCAGCTGAAGTTGGAGAGAGTGTTAAGTAGCGTGAAGGCTTTTTAAAATTTAACATGAGAAGAGCTGGACTTGTTTACAAACTGAGATAAGTGGTCAATGGAAAAGGAATAGCTGAAGAAGAGAGAGAGAGAGACAGAGGCAAAGACGGAGTGATGGAGAGAATAATTAAATTGATGGATCAAATTTCAGAGAAGGCCATATACTTACCAAGCAACTAACTACCACTAAATTGATTGAAAGATGTTTTATGATAAGGATATCAGCTTTAAAAAATGTTGAAAATGGAGGAGGAGTAGGGGGCAGAATTGAGCCATGACAATGTATTCATACATCTGACATAAAAAAAGTTGATCTAAATTGAATTCCTAATCTTAGTAAGAAGGGTAAAACACTCAATTTGAATGTCTGTTTTTTGAATCTTATTAATTATTGGTAGATTCGTCGATTTTAGGTTTGAAAGAGACTTTAGGGGATCTCTTAAAGCTCCTGTCAGGTGAGAGAGGCATTGGTAATGGAGGGAAACCATGACTTTAGGGCCCCTTTCTTTTTTTTTTTTGAATCTTGCTTCTAGTTTGCCACTGTTGATGGACAGGGGAGGTGCTCCTCTCTGCTTTTTCCTGTTGTTCTGGTAGCTGCAGGGAGGTCCAGATGGTAGGTGGGAGAGGACAGGGGCTGAGATCTGTCTGGATCTGCTCCTAAGTGCAATGAGGATTTCTTTTCACTGCTTTTGATTAGTGGTCTCTCTGTTGAGAAAGGGTTGCAAGAGTCCTTTGGGCCTCATAGCAGATAATCAAAACAACTTTTTAAAAACTTCAATGGGAATGAGATAATATGAAGTTATAAACTATAAGAAATTTCAGATGCAAGTACAAAGTGATGTCACCATAGCAACTCAGCTTGCACACAGGAAACTGGATATAACGTCAGGAGTTTCACAAACACTTAATATTTTAAAAAGCTAAAAATTATAGAGGAACAAAAATTAATTTTAATGTTACTTCATTAAAAATTGATTTGCATTAAAAAATACTTTTTTAATATAACTTTCAATCCTGAGAAATAATGAATGTTTAAACTGTTTCAAGATCTGTTTTTCAATTTGCAAAGAAAATAATATTATTTTTCTTGATTATACACTATAATTAAAACATTAAATATGTATTATAATAATACAAAGAACATTTTTAAAAATTGTATAAAATACCTCACCAAGAGATAAACATGATTTTTATTTAGGTATCTCCTCACATATTTCTGTAAAAGCACACATATAAACATAGAGTTATTATAATTTTACTAAATGATTCTTTAATGTTTAATGACCTCATGAAGCATTCAATAATAGAAATTCCTGGAGGATGGTGCCCATAGGTTCTAAACATCCTCAGTGTCACAGCCTATACAGAAATGTGGATATTCAGAAGCATTTGCCATGTATGAACATTTTATGTTGGTCATATTAGTAGACAGTGCTTTTTTTTTTTTTTTTTTTTTTTTGTGACAGAGAATCACTCTGTTGCCCAGGCTGGAGTACTGTGGTGCTATCTCAGCTCACTGCAGCCTCCGCTTCCAGATTCAGGTGATTCTCCTGCCTCAGCCTCTGGAGCAGCTGGTACTACAAACATACAACACTACCCACAGCTAATTTTTGTATTTTTAGTAGAGATGATGTTTCACCATGCTGCCCAGGCTGGTCTTGAATTCCTCATCTCAAGTGATCCGCCTGCCTCCGCCTCCCAAAGTGCTGGGACTACAGGCATGAGCCAGCACACCCGGCCACCACTGTTTTTAATTAGAAAGTGACCAGTTCAACAGAAGTTCTTTTGTGTTTCAAAGTGATTCTCCTCCATCACCCACCCCCGACTCTTTTCATATAAATCTTTATGATACTTTCTGTTTCCTACCAGCTGTGTTTTTCATCAGTAAACAGAAGGAAGGGCACAGCACTCAACAATGATGATATTTATTTTCCATGCCAGGACATAAAAATTGTCATAAAAATAATTGTATTTGCTTAGACTAAGAAGTTTTGTTCACAGCTTAAAGACATGATGTGGGGATACTTACTCAAAATGAAAAAGGGAATCATATTTTTGTCTGTTGAAGAGATTGTAGAAAAAAAAGTCATTATCATGTGACTTAGGAGCTGTTCTCTGCCAGACAAAAGGAGAAATCAAAAGACATCTGAGAAAGGTGGGAGAGGCTTCCTAAATTCCCAGAGAGATAATAGCGCATCCTCTTCAGTGCAGTGTTTCAGTTTAAAAGAGTCAGGAAAACAATGAAAAGTGATGGAGAGCAGGAAGATATAAAAGGAAGGAGAGACAGAGTAAAGAGAAGTAGAGATGGTACAGGGGAGCCAGGACTGTCAATTCCCAGGACCCCTAGTTCCTTTCTCTGCCTGGCAGGGCTGAGCTCCTTGCTCCAGGATCCAGCCCTGGAAACCATTGCTTTTGATCATTGGGCCACATGGATTTGCTCCATTTCTGCCAGCGTTGACAGTGTTTTGATTTGCTGTCTGTGGATTTGCTCCATTTCTGCCAGCATTGACAGTGTTTTGATTTGCTGTCTGATCTTAGATTCCTATCCGTCACTTGGCCTTTCTTGTGTTTACCCAGAAAAGTAAGATTAAAGGCCTCAAAGATGAGAATCAGGATAAAGATACCTGAGGAAGACCAGATATCATACATGGCCAGGGTAGTGACCTGTGTGCATCTCAAATTTTTTTCAGATTAAGTCTCCTGCAGTCCACTTGAGCCAAATAAGCATCGAGCAGTGACCTTTAGCCCTCCTAGATAGGATGGTGGCCAGGAACAAAGGGTAAGAAGATCATTGCAAAAAGTCCATCTTGGTTGCATACTTAGGTTATAACTCTACCACAGTTTTCAGTATTTGGTGTCACATAATTTGGCAATATATACCTGTTTGTACTATTTATTGTTTTTTTAAAAAGACTCTTGAAAGATTTTTGTGACTAGCCTGTCCTTTTTCCTATTACAGTTTCAATTGAATGGCACCTTTGAAGTAGCTTTTCTATGTGGATTTTAATCAAATCAAAGCAACAGGAGAAATAAAGTGTTTTTTAGGGTTTGCTGATATATGAAAAGAACTGGTGGTTTTGCTTTTATATAGAAACTAAAATAAAAATTTAACCCTTTGAACCTTTCCCAGGCTAACTAAATCATGCCCTACTAAAGTAAACATGCAGTAAAGCTAAAGCCCAGAGTGTAAGATTACCCCAGAGACTGGGGTGATTACACTCTGGGCTTGACTATTTCTAATTTAAGAGATGATTAAACATAATTCAGTCTACACCCTTTGCCATTCTCCTCCTTTTCTGCAGATATACAGTAATTTTTACAGAAAATAAAATGTTATGAAGTAATATTTTGTTTCAAAAAATGGCTGAAAGTAAATAAGACAATATTAGTTGTTATTTATTCTAGTTAAAGGAAATACAGGCATTGTGCTATTCTTATGCTTTTCTAAGAGTTTTAAATATTTCAAAAGAATTTTTGCTGATTTCAGTGTTTTATTTTAACATTATTTCATAATAATGAGTAATTACAAGAATAGTACAAAAGTTTCTATATACCCTTTGCTCATGTTCTCAAAAATTAGCATTTTATTACATTACCTTTATCATTCAGTCTTTATACATATACAGGTTTATTTTTCCTCAACCATTTGAGAGTAAGTTGTACATATGCCACCCTTTTTCCCATAAATATGTCAGTGTATGTTTCCTGAAGGATATTCTCTTACATAACAGCAGTACATTTAACAAAATCGGAAAATAAATACAATATTAGTATTGTGTTGAAAAAAATACTAGTTGCTAACTACAGATTGTATTCAATTTTTCCAACTGTCCCAATTTTGTTCTTTGTAAAGAAAGGAAATTCTGGATAGTAAGTGTATTTGACTTTTAAATCTACGCAGTCTTCTTTAATCTGGAAGAATTCTCCAGTCTTCCCGTGTCTGTTATGACTCTGGCATTTTTAAGGAGCATGGGCCAGCTATTTTTTGTACAATGCCCTTAAACTTGGGCTCTCAAAAAAGTTTTATTTTAAGGTTTTAGTGACAATATTTTCCTGTTTCTCAAGCTATTAAAACTGCATTTAAAATTGCATGTACTTACCCTCCACCAGAACTAATTCTCTTCTTTTTTTTAATTATACTTTTAAGTTCTGGGGTACATGTGCACGTTTGTTACATAAGTATACATGTGCCGTGGTGCTTTGCTGCATCCATCACTCCGTCGTCTACATAAGGTATTTCTCCTAATGCTATCCCTCCTCTAGCCCCCCAATTCTCTTCTATATCTTATTTCCATAAAAGGTTTTATCAGTTACCAGTTGTTCAATCCAAAAACCTAGGAATTACCCTTCTCCTTCTCATTCAGCCCTCGTAGCAGAGATTATATCTTATAAACACGGTTTTGTCATCCTCTCCTCTTCTCCCTCCCCATCGCTATTCTTGAGTTCGGGTCTGCCTCCCTTCCAGTAGCCTCTAGGTCATCTCCAGTCTGCACCAATTCACTCTGTGTCAGTTCTTCATTTCTAGAGCTTTCAAAACAAGTCTTTAAATCTAAATTAGAAGTCTTTTACTGTTTTCTTACTATTTAAGATACTTCAAAGATTATACAGAGTTCGTGGAATAAATTAAAAATGTCTTTCTAGTGCATCACAAGCCTACCTTGTTAGCTTTAACTTCCAGACCTCCCTTCATACCTCCAATGCTCCAGTCATACTGAACTTCTTGGAAATTCCCAAACAACTCCATCGGTTTATGCCTCATAGTCTTTGCATATGCTGTTCCTTTGGCCTGAAACATAATCATTCCTCCCTACCCACACATTCTGTTTTATTCAGCTGTTTTTTCTATTAAAACTCAACTCAAGTAGCACTTTCTTAGCCAGGATTTCCCTATCTTCATCCTCTACCTTTAATCCATCCAATGCAACAGAATCTTGTCCTTTTTTCTCTGACATCTGGCGGGGGAGAGGGAGCAAGTTTATGACAAGTACAACCATCAAAAAATGCTTCCTAGCAGATGAAACCATTCCTGAACCAAACTAACAATCCACAAGCCAGAACTAACTGTGTCACCCTAACAAGCATAAAGGGTTTACTGATTTTATTCTCCCTATTTTGCCCCGCAAAAGTTTGCTTCATTTATGACTACTATAAGATATTTACCTGTATGTGTGGTTATGTGAAGTGTCTTATGATTTTGCTGTTATATTTTAAGCTCTCAAACTGACGGTTTTCCTCCTGTAAGTGGACTCCTGTTTGTCTTTTTAAAATCACATCACTTCTAGTTGTCATAGACACTGGAATTGTAAGAATAGTGAATGGTAGCAATGTTACCATTGTAAAGATTAATTACCTAGGAAAAAAATTCCATGTGATTATTATTGTCAATGTGCTTTGGAAAGTACAGTTGTTTGGTATAAATGGTTTATGGGTACCTGGATAGGCTTTCTCTACTCTAGGTCATTTTGTGCCTAGCAGACTGCCTAGAACACAATAAATATTTGTGAACTAAATAATGCCTATGTCAAGCCTAAGATACAATTAAGCCTATAAAGAAATGGAGAAACTATTATTAAAGTTTTCTGCGTCAAAGAAAAGACTCAGTGCTGTAGGCATTAAAACTAATTTTGACATACTTTCACCCAGACTCCTGAAACTGTGGTCAGAGTCTTGCATTGAGCTTGTGTTAGCTGTAAACTTACCCCAGCTTGTGTTTCATTTCAAATTATCTTTCCTGTAAGCTCCTGATATTTTGCTTTCACATGAAAATCATCTAGGATGCTTTGAAAAAATATACTGATGTCCGGGACACCCCCCTCCCCCCTGCCCTGCCAAGGTTCTGATTTAACTATCTCTAGCACTTGCATTTTTGGAAATTGAGCATTTTAATATAAAGTTCCAGTTGAAAAACGACAACTGGAAAAGAATCTATATTCTTTCTGTGTGATGTCAGAAGAAATAATCTTTTATAATTTCACTTTTATGTAAGTTGGGTTTATTTTTTAGAGTTTTCATGGGGCTACCATGCTAGTTATACCTTGCATAATCATCTTTTATGTAGATATAAACATCACTATGTTCAGCATATGATGTTTTAGAGAATAGCAACATGGAAATCCTAGAGAGATTTGACATTTAATCATTTGAAACTCCACATAAGAGTTCTGGAAAAACATCAGTGTAATTATTACATTGAAGTTATCAATGCTTAAATAAAGACATATCCTAAACTACTATGGTTTTTTTGAGTTGTACTATGAAAAACACCAATGGGCTTTTCTGAGTTGCAGGAAAAATAAAATAGCTAGGAACTCTTAGTAGCTAAGAATCTCAACACAGTTTAAAGCAGATGGAAGGCCTTTAACTGATGAATGATTGTGGAGTCATTTCGTTCTTTTTCGAGTGGTCACATATCTAATCTTTCATGAAATAAAGAGTTTTCACTGATAGAACAATAAATTAAACGGTAAACTTTTAGTTTAAACTATCAAATTGCATAGCAATTGCAAACAAAACTTGTTAAATAACACTGGTTATTTCTCTGATGTAAAGTTTAGATGTCAATCCAAAACTTGAAGTTGGAAAACATTCTTTTTATTAAATGTCATTGTTTTTCCATAGTGCAGTTGCTTTTTTTGTTTCTAAAATTCATAGTCTATTTCAGTTGGGCACATGAAAAGATTAATGAAAGTCTGAACAAATTATAGTTAAATTTGGCAAGCTTTGACACCAGATTAATGTGTTAACAAGTAAAATTAGGGTTATGAAAATGTTTGAAGTAACTGAAACTTTGTACATAGGGAGAAGTGAGAGTGCTTAAAATAATTTATAATGATCCAAATTCAAATCCCTGGTTCCAAGACACTAATGGGAAAACCATCTTAAATAATATTATTATCATTTAGGTTTAAATGAGTTGGAAATGTGTATTCTGTTTTTAAAAAAATACAATTACTAAAAGACTAGCACAAGTATAGAAGAGAACAAAGGAGTGGCCAATCTTTAATTGCCACTTGTGCACAGACAGATGCTGCTCTTGATTTGACCTTTTCAAGGGCTCAAACTTCTCAGCATAATGTTTCAGTGGAAGGACTGTTTCTAAGTATTCTCTGCCAGCAAAAAATGGAAAGCGCTGGTTGTAATATATATACTATTTACAAAAATAATGGGAAAGTCTTCAATGTATCCTATATCACCAAATTGGAATGTAATGATTGTAAACACACAATGAAAGAGGTGCTTCGTTGGTTGTGTTACTTATTTGACAATATCCAACCTGTGGGAACACTTTTGCTTGACACCCAGTTATCTTCGCCCTTTGGCTCTGACTTTGTGGTTGGTAGGTATAAGAGACAATTCACTACTAGGATTTCAATTTTTAAATCACAGCTCATTTACAAGGGGAATTGCTGTTTCTGCGGCTATTTCTGTGGCTCTGCCTGCAGAGTATTCAAATATCCCCTTTTATTTGAGTATCCAAATAGCCCCTTTACAATTATTTGTACAACAGTGATGATTATAATACAGGGAGTGAGAATTGGATTTTACTTACCAATGGCTCTAAGAACCTTATTTTATATCGTGTAAATATAACTAGCCAAATTGAAAACTTCATAAGCTATGGAGCAAGTGTCAATTGACATTCATTATGTACAAAATTACAATGCCTTCTAGGCATATGTGACTTTTAAACAACAGTGAGGTCATGCTTACATTTTTCTGCAGTATTACTGCTGCCTGGCCATGTGAATAATTGTCATGACTCCTACTTGCTGAGAGCTTCTGCTGGAGAGTACCACAGTTTCCCTTCATCCATAATCAGAGAGAATCTGATTGTCTAAGACCAGAAGCAGTATAAGTTAGTGGGTTTTGAGGGCACTCTCAGTGATGTCTTGGAGGGCTCCTCTAAAGTGTTCTGTGTTCATAGGGATTGCATGTTCAGACATGGCTTGATATACTGTTGTAGGAGATTTGAAATGAAAATTGGATTTTTTTTTTTTAAATGAGGCAGTTTTTACCAGCCAGTCTGTTTGTTCATTCCCTACCATTTGTAATACAGAGGTGAAGGGTGTTACCAGCAATACATGGGCTCATTTGCTTGAGAGAAGTAGGTACAGTTTTGGTAATTCAAATGGAAATGATTGTGTTGACATTTTTGCATAGTTGAAGGCAAAGCAGACTTGCTACCACTCAAAGAGAAAGAGGCTTAGGAGAACATTGCAGTGGGGGTGGGTTCAAATGCTAGAAGAGAAAGAAACTCCATTTTCTATCCTTCAAATCTGTAAAATGGGACAGGTTGTGTTTTTTGTCAATATTTTAAAAAATAAAATAATTTCAAAATAAAGTATTATTTTGAGGAGTCTGAGGAAAAATGTTTTAAGATTTTGTAGAAGAGTTTACATACATTGGCCAAAGTAAGGAATTACTCTTTTCAGTGAGTCACCTGAGCTACCTTACATTCATCACCATAAAACAGCTTCTCCAGCACACAGAGAAAGAATGGCTGAGCTTTCCACAAAACTCCTAGGAGTTGCTATCTGTTTTTTATCGGGTATCATAGAATTTGATTCTATTCAGCAAGGAACTATACTAACAATGGGTACTACTATATTATAAAAAAGATTTTTTAAAATTTATTTATTGCATTTTAGGTTTTGGGGTACATATGAAGAACATGCAAGATTGTTGCATAGGTACACACGTGGCAGCTGATTTGCTGCCTTCCTCCCCTTCACCTATATCTGGCATTTCTCCCCATGCTATCTCTCCCCAACTCCCCACCCCCCGCTGTCCTTTCCCTATATCCCCCCAACAGACCCCAGTGTGTGATGCTCCCCTCCCTGCGTTTTTAATAGACAAAAGACCATCACCTAAGGACTTCCATATCTATTGGTTGTCTCCTCAACACTCTGATTTTTAAAAGAAATAAATAAAACTGTTTAACAAAAAAAAAGTGCATCTTCATCTGGGCTATTTTAAAACAAACATTTATTACAGTGTGTTTTAAGTGCCCTGACTCCTCCCCACATGAAGCATCCAGCAGTATTATGAATTTGGATATGATATAAATTTGTAAATAATATGATCAATGGTTGGCCAACTTTCACCAAGCCCCTCTTTTCATTAACCTAGAAAATCATTACCCCTATGTTTGGCTCAACTGAAGTTTTTGGACTCCTCAAAATATAGGATGAGTTTTACTATATCACTAAACTATGTTTCGGAACGAAGCATGAAAACTTAGGATGTTATATGTTGCTCATTTTCCTCAAAAACATTTGGAAAGGAAGACCTAGACATAAGGAGTGTCAGATAAAGTCATCATGACTTATAGTCATTATGATTCAGATGTAGTGCTAGTGTTGTATAACTGAAACGAACTCTCTCTGAAGACCTTGTTTCCATAGATAAGTAAAGGCTGGAGGGATTGAGGATGGACATGAGAGTCCTTAATTTTAATTTTTTCTTTTTTGAGACTGAGTCTTGCTCTGTTGGCCACACTGGAGTGCAGTGGCAGGATCTCAGCTCACTGCAACCTCCCGGGTTCAAGCAATTCTCCTGCCTCAGCCTCCCAAGCAGCTGGGATTACAGGCATGCACTACCGTGCCTGGCTAATTTTTGTATTTTTAGTAGAGACAGGGTTTTACCATGTTGGCCAGGTTGGTCTTGAACTCCTGACTTCAAGTGATCCAGCCCACCTCAGCCTCCCAGAGTGCTAGGATTATAGGCCTGAGCCACTGCGCTAGGCCAATTTTTCTAATTAAAGGGAATTTTCTTTTTGAAAATGTGTCTCTTCCAGATTAGATCATCGTATTGGGAAAAACACTCAGTTTTTCATAGTTCTTTCCTCTCATTTTCCTCCTTGTCTTCCAGCCAGAGACATGTGAACATCAAGAAATTTTGAAACCTCATGGCCTCAGAGGGTTATCTGACACATGCCATCCTGGGGTGTTCTCTGGCCTCCCTGGGGTATTTTATCCCCAAGGGTCTTTACAATACTTTGTAGTAGTGGATGCTACATGTATTTTGGGCAAGTCATCCAAATATATCCAGCAGTTGTTGCCTCTGATGTCTGTGGTCCTTGCTGTGGCCTCTGGTAGTAACATCTACACTCTTCATCTTCATCTCAAGAATCTTCCAATATGCATGCCCTCTTGGCATTTTTAAAAATCCTCCCTGGGGTGAAATTCTGGACCTTTCTCTGACTTGGGGAACCCAGAGCAGATACTCATGAGACCTCTCTGCTGTTTCTACTCAGTAACAGCTATCCCATGTCGTCATTGGTTGCCAGTTGGGAGGTGAGGCATAAATCTTATCTCCCCTTAGATTCCACTGCCCCTAGTTCCCTCCCTATTCCCAATCAAGATTTCCATTCTAGAAGAGGGGCAAAACTGAGCCCTTCTCAGAAGCACCACGTTCACCTCACAGACTCTTCTCTGATCACTCTCCAAGCTGTCATCCCCTGTGTGACAAAACACTGTCTTCAGGAAAATCATAATGATTGTCCTTTCTCTTCCGCAGCTTGCAGCAAATTTCTATGCTCTATGATTTTTTTTGTATTTAAAAGGGAGCTTTAGGGAACACTTTCCCGTCCCAGGTGCAAGGCTGTTACAGGAAGCCTTTGTTTTCCTGACCATCTCTAATTAACTTGTTAGCTTATTTTAAAACATAAAGGTGAACACTATCTTCTTTGTTCTTGGTTGGTTCTGCTCATGCTCTCAAGTAATGGACACTTGATCTTTGATGAGTAAATGGCTGAGGACAGTAAACATTACTAGAATGAACAATTGTATCAGTGATGTTTTAAAATATTATTTAGAATACAATGATTAACAACCTGTAATTATTCCCCAACAAAATTATATTCTTTTCCAGAGATAAGCATGATAGGCAAGTTATAAGCAATGAAAGAACTATTTGGTGATAGATTGAAACCATCATGTGAAATAAGTTTAAGGAGTGCAGGGTTTCTGCTTCTTAAACCATATGGGCCCGGTTGAAGAGGGGAGCTTAGGAAACAGAGTGTATTAATGTGTTAGCAGGTATCACATAATTAGTTACAACAGGAACTTTATATGTCGGTCTAGTTAGTTTATTGACATTATTCTTATTCCCTCAAGATATCTTTCTGGGATCCAAATGTCTGGATTTAGTGACAGATAGCTGAGAGCAGTAAAATGAATGTCTCACCAGATTAACTTCATTAATCAGCTTCAAGCAGAGACCAACTTCCAGGCAACCATCTTTGCCACTACAACCCAGAAGTTCCCATTTATAATCAATATCAAGGTGAGGGTGGAAATAGCAAAAAACGTTTTAATATCTTATTTCTTAACCTCATTTTCTTTTAAAAGGTAAGCAACTCTGAATAGCAATTTGACTTGTTCTAAAAGAACCACTGATAGGCTGATATCTATGTTCTCTGATTGCTTCACAGGAGAAAGTTTTCTTTTTATAATAAAATTGAAAGACTTTAAGAGCAGTGACCATGTTATAGATATATTATGCATCTTTGGGAATGTCCAACCAATACTAGGCATGCTCTAAATCAATTGTTACATTACACTCAATCGATAGATTGATTTTTTTTCATAATTTCATGATGGATACTCATAGAGAAATCATGGAAATAGTTTTGCATGATATATGGAAAGTAAGATAAGACTTCCCTTGTACTTTGAACATTGATAGGCATTAAGGAGGAAGAGGACAATTATATTCAGTGAGAAGGCTGAGTAAATGCAGTGCATTATGAGAAAGTGAGCACATCCATTTGAATATAGATGGGACAAAACAGAAGTAGAAGCCGAATGTTGGAATGTTCAAATGTAGACACAAAGAATAGCGAGGTGACATGATGGAAACAGGTAAGATTCATATTTCCCACACCTCCACCTACATGGAAGATTAATGAGTCCTCAGTAGTACAAAAGAAACAAAGAAGATGCATTCTGGCTTTGGTGTCAGCTTTCCTCTCATTTAGAAAGACTCTGGGGTGGATTATGAGTAACTCTGAGTGGCTTCTTCCTGCCTATCTTGTGTTCCCTCCAACTCCCTGTGATAGACCTTACCAGTGGCTATGAGTGTCCTGCACCATTGCTAAGACATCACCTGTCATCTCTGGTGTAGACATTGTGGCACCCAGATCATGGTCATCTTTCATGCTTTAAATGTACTGCTGGTGGCCATGACACTCAGCTCCTCCTACTCCCTTTGCTGAAGTTGGATAACTCCCACTCTGTTACTTGGTCCATGAAATAACAGGTTCTCTCTCCTCAGAGTCTTGTTGAAAATTATTATCACAGCCCGTTGCTCCCTGGGCTCTGACCACAAGTTGTAGGGGATAAGTAGAAGGCCAGAAAGCAAGATACGTTTATATATACTAAACTGTTGTATTAGTTATCTATTGCTGCATAGCAGATGATCCTGAAACTTAGCAGCTTGAAACAATAAGCATTTATTATCTCATGGTTTCTGTCAGTGAGGAATCTAGGCATAGCATACCTGGGTCATCTGGCTTGGGGTTCCTTCTAAGGCTGCAGTTAAGGTATTAGCAAGGACTGCAGTCATCTCAAGGCTCAACTGGGGGAGGATCTACTTCCAAGCTTACTCACATGGCTGTTGGCAGGGCTCAGGTCTCCTATTGACCAGAGACACCAGCTCCTTGCTACATTGGCCTATCATACAATAGATCAGAACATGACAGCTGGCTTTTGTCAGAGCAAGTGAGGAAAAGAGTGAGTGAGTGAAAGCAAGCAAGAGGAAAATCATAGTTTATTTTTTGTAAATTGATCTTTGAAATGACATCTCATTTTGCCATATGCTGTTTGTTACATGCAAATCAGTAGGTCCAGCCTGCATTCAAGGGGAGGGAATTACATAGGGTATTAATACGAGAAAGGAGAGATCACAGGGGCCAATTTAGAGGCTGCCTATCACAACTATTGAGAATTTCCCTTCTTTTCAGGTGACGGACCCTTTGAAGACCTGAATTTCCTTATGTAACCACCAGACAAACTCAGACAAGTCTGAATTTGTCTAGGTGTTCACTCTCAGAACCTGGTTTTACAGTTTTTTTTCCAGAAAAAAAATCTGGCAACAAGGTACTAGATGGATTACAGAGGACTTGTGGTTGGGGAAGTAAACCAAGGGACTATTGTAATAGTCTTGACAGGAAGTAATAAAAATCTAAACCAGGATGCTGGTAGGAAACTTGAATGAAAGAGAGGGACACGAAAGAAACAAAAGCAAGAATCAAAAATACTCGTGCCAGACTGAATACTGAGAGTGGTAACAAAGGAACAACAATAACTTGGATTCCCAGGTAGCTTCAGAGTATTGGTGACATTTTGAAAAATGGGAAAGTTTAGGGAAAGAAAATCCAGGTTTGGGGAAAAATGGCTAGATGTGATGCATTAAATTGAGGTTTTATTTAAATTATGAGTGAGCAAATACAACCTCCCTAGTTTTATACTGACTGGTTGGTCTGAGACATGTGAAGACATAGAAAAGATTTCCAGGACGTTGAGGATTTTATAATGTCTAGACAGCTGAGTTGGTGCCTGAAACTATTAACAGAAGTCACAATAGGATTTTAGAGTAATTTGTCATCAATACAGAGACTTTGAGAGAAGATAAGGTAAAGGGGAATGCTCAAAGTTGCGAGACAGGAGAAAGAAGAGCCCTCACATACTACCTTAGATTCAAAATCACTTTGTGATTTACAACATACTCTAACTTACATTATTTTTTTCTTTGATAAAGCAGTTATAGTTATCTCCATGTTATGCATGAGTAGAGGAAGGATGGATCAAAGGTGAAGGAGTGACCTGCCTAAGGTCACACAATTTGTAAATAATAAGACTGGGATTTGACTACAGGTCTTTTAATGTCCTGCCCAATGTTTTTTCCACTCTCCTGGAACAACAGTTTTAAAATATGTAAAAAAAAAAAAAAAGAGAAAAGAATTTTAGCCTAATATGATGTTACAAAAAAAAAAAAAAAACAGAAAACAGAGAGGTCCTCTTGTAAAGGAGGTTATTATTAGTCACAAACATTGCAGAAAATTTGCAGATAATTATTATGAAAAAAAGATCATTGATGAAAATAAAGATTTCATTACTTGAGGAGTGAGGAGAACCTAATCTTTTACACATTCAAAAAGCAGCAGATTGGGAGTACATGGTGCAAGCTGTTAGGTCACTCTGATTCTTAGGAAAAGCAATTATTACAAAAATGTTTTCAAAGCTTTGAGTGATGAAGCCAGAATTGTGAACAGCATATTCAAGGAGTGACTGTGGGATTTGATGTTTTACGTCATAATAGAAAAAAAATCAGTTATAAGGCATATCAACCAATGGAAATTATATTTTGCCTATGTTATAAGTTCAGAGGTTGAAACATGTTCATATGAGCTAAATCCATGAATATTTCCCTTTTTTCATACTTTAAGAACTAGTGTTTCTTTTGAACATTTAATCTTCTCTGTGTCATAACTCTTACACAATTCAAGATTTTTAATATTCACAAAGAAGTCACTCATTTATTTCTTCATGGTATCAATGTTGTTTTCATATTAAGGCTCTATCAGACCATAAGAAAATAAAATAGAATTCCATGGCATTTCTAACAATGACATAATTAGAAATATCACATAAAAAATAAGCAGGAACATTTTCTCCTTCGGTGCATAAAAAGTTGCATGTAGAATTGTGTCTATAGTGTGAAGAATTAAATGCCCAAGAGTGCTGCATGAATCAGTTTCATTAAGTCAGCATGTCTTGATTTTGAAGGAATTGTCAAAATCTGGGATTCTTTTGTTAGCAAAGTAGAGTAGCAAAGCTCTTGACCCTTTCATCTTCTATTGGCCCCTCTCTCCTGCACAGACCCCCACTTCCAAATCCAGTGTAGCTCCAAGAATAAAAGGCCTCCATCTACTGATTCCTATATGATTTTTGGCATTTCATGCTACTGTAAATTAAAACATTAGTATTCTTATTTTAGAAGTGACAAAAAATATTTCATGATTTAAACAACCCAAAATCTGAACCATTTATAACTTGACTTCAAAGAACATTCACTTAATTATTCAATGCATGCAAAAAGAGAAAACAAAGCTCAGTGTGCAGCTCTAGACCACTGTTCTTCCCTATGAGCCAGTTAGCATCTGTGCAATGGCGTGGCGAAGCTGCTAGGTCAGGGTGTTACTATGCCTAGTCAGACACTCACCAAGCGAATGGATTATCAACATGACAGTGATGACATGAGCACAACCAGTGCTGCCTGGCCATTCCACCTGCCTGCAGGGAAACTAAAGAAGATGAAGAGGGGCAGAAATGCTTTATCTGAAAGAAAATCTCCAGTTTGCCATTGATAGAAAGGTTGCAGTCCTTGCAACAAAAGGGAAATAAAACAGCCCTTAAAATTTAAAAAAGGATTAAAACAACAAGCAAAAATGAAACTAACCAACCAATCAAACAAAAAGACCTAAATGGTTTTTTTTTTAATACCTCCTTAAAAGTATTAAATAATAGATAGGATTAATTTAAAAATCTGAGAACAATATTTGGATGCAGCTTGTTTTGAACTCCTCCCTACTTCTCCCCTCTCCTACCTCTTTACCTTTTTCACTGTTTTCTCTCCTGCCCCCTCATCTTCTTTCTCCTTAATTCTCCTCTCCTTCCTCCCCTGCAGACCTTTCTATCCTTCAATGTCTAATTGCCACAACCAACTAATTTTGGGGTGGAGCCTCTCAGAAGAGTGGGTGGGTGGGAGGCAGACTCGGAAGTGAGACCTTAACCATGGACCCTGGCCCATGAGGGTAAGAATCCTGAGCTGCTCCTGGCAGCTGGCAAGGAGAGAGTTTACAGATTGTTTGTTCTCTCTGAACTCATTTACAGCAGAGTTGAGCAAATGGTAAATAAAAGGTTTTCTGGAGAAATATAAACTATTATAAACTATAAATATAAATATATAAAATATTAGAGAGTGCTACAAAAGTGGAACACTTCATTTCAATTTCTCTTATAAATGGATTGTAAGTATAAGGAATATTCTTTAGAAAGCTTTTCTTAAAAAAATTGAAATCTTATAGAATATGGAAGTGATCAAAAGCATTAACATAAAATTTAATTATGAATATTTTGTAGGAAATAATTCAAAATGTCAAAAGTATTTTTAGTACAGCGTTTTTAGTATAGCAAAAACTGTGTTACAGAAATGTGTAAAAATGGAGCTGTAGATCCATAAATCATGGTGTATACATACAATGAAATCTTGTGCAGCTTCTAAAAATGATTCTTTCCAAGTTTTCAATGACAAATGGAGGTGCCTAAGTAGGAAGAAAAAAGTGTATACATTATATAGCCTGCTAAAAAATGTCATTGATCTACATGTATTGAACCAGAGCCATCTTCAAGACAGATAATGTAACAAGATTTTCATACTCACAAGCTTTGCTAAGCAAAAATATAATTTTACTTTTTTCATTCCTTGCTATAACTTCTGACTCTTATTTACCATTAGAGTTGAGGAAAATATAACCTAGTCATTTCTAGGTAACCTCCATCAAAAACAGTGATTTCTTAGTCATTTCAAGATTCAGACTCAAGCAAGTCAAGTAACTGGAGGCTAAAACTCTGCCGTGACTAACCCTGAAATACCCAGATGCTTTCACCACTGTACTTGCCACACAGCATGTGTCCATTTTCTCATGCACTCATGTCTATGTCCAAATCTAACTGCGGGTTCATCTGATTGTCACATTAAGCTACACTCCTGCCCGGTTCCAAGGGAATCTCAGAATCTAATTTGTTGTTTCATTTTACTTTCCAGCATTTCTGGTAAGTAAGGAACCCATAAGAGGTTGGAACCATTTGGCAACAGAACCATAAGTGACTTCAGCATCGCTTCAATTAAAATGGCCAGATTGGTCTCCTGTTTATAGTTACCCAAAGTGTACCAACCCCTTGTTACTTAATAATTGATATTAATGATCAAATTTGGTTATTCAATTGACTGCAAAAAGAATGACTTTAGTATATTCCTTTCCAAATATGTCAGATTTGCTCGTGAAATTATGAATCCTTCTTAGAATGATAACATTTGTCAAGTGACAAGCTTTCATTTAGCAATCATCACTATCCATTAAACAGTATCCATGTGTAAGATAATAAAACAGAAATTAATTATGCCTTCTATTTGTACAATGTTTAGATTTCATAGAAAACACTTGCAGTTTTCTTACTTGACCCTAAAGATAAGTCTGTGAAGTGTATTGGGAAGAGACCCGCATTTTATAGATGAGGAAACTAAGAAGAGTCAGAGTTGAACCACTTGCCCTATGTCAAATTGCTAATAAATGGTGAAGTTGAGACCGGAAATCAGTTGTATGTACACCGAGTACTGTTTCCAATATAACACATTGCCACATTTTCTATTGACTCTGCAAAGAGGTTTGTTCAGGAAAGGAGAAAGCCTGGGGAATGGGAAAAAAATTGTCTCTGGAATGAGGAAGGTGAAGGAAGGCACTTTTTAATAAGAGAAGCCAGTAGAGCTGAGGGCTATGCTTTCACCAATGTCCCAACATGCCCAAGACCAGCCCTGCTGGCTCTTGCTGTGAGTAGGTACATTTCC
>NW_016107405.1:6196864-6201135 GCF_001604975.1 Cebus imitator | reverse complement strand
TACATGATGCAAATATGAGATGCCACAAGATCCCACTTTCAAAACCCAATGCTTATAAAAAAGCTGTGGCACATTGGCCTTGGTGAGGGGGCTTTTCTTCATTTTCATAATAACCCAGTGACCTTCTACCTCTGGGATCTGCAAACACAGCATTCTCTTTAAAGCCAGTGATGTCTTTGGAGTGTGCTAAAAGGATGATAAAGATTGTAAACATGAGCCCTCTAATTCTGAGGACCTAAAAATTACAGTTTCCCTGATATTTATATTTTAAAGTTTGCCACAGTGGTTGCGAATAATTCAAGAAGGCTTGATTAGATTCAAAGACAGCAGGCTTTCTGAAGTCACAAGTGAGGAGTGGGTGGGAAAAAGAGAGGTGAAAAGAATAAGACTGTCTTTGCAGCATAATGTAAGCCAAAAGAGAAATGCAGTGCACCTCGTTTGCCTAGTTTTCTGTGGAAGCTCAACATCCAGTGTCAGCAAAGGAAAGGAACAAAGGGATGAAACAAGAAACATCCATCTCTTTCGTGATAGAAAGGAATGAAGGGAATCCTTATGCTAAATAATTTTAACTGTGTTCCATCAGTCTGAAGATAGAAAGGCGATCTGCCTGCTTAGAAAATCCTCCTGCTTCTCTTGATTGAGCCCAGGTATTAGTGGGGGTTCTTCCCATGCATTTGGTTTGGGAACGTGTTTTCACATTGGCGGTTATGAAGCTTAGTCAGCACATTGAGATAGTGAAGCCAAAGTCCTGGGTTTGGTTGGTTACTTGTTTATTCATTTACACCTTGTCTTGTCCCAAAAATGGTCTGAGGTGGCAGTATCCAATAATGAGTTGTGCCTTATGCCTTGTTCATACCTAGTGAGTTATTAAAAGCACAAATGATCATTTCAAAGGACACTCGGGCGAATAGAAGAGTACAGATTTATCACTATGACTAGGAAAATAAGCCAGACTAAAAAAAAAAATTAAACCCATTATAGGTCTGTAGCAGTTTCAGCAATAGATGAAGGACAGCAAATTTTAGTTAAAAATAATAAAGAGTGTGCTGTACTCTGAGGCATCATGAAGTCCTGCTGAGACCAAACTACCCCAGAAATGTACTCTTTGAGCCTCAACCTCAGAGAATTTTAACCCAAACCAGTGCCTCTTATGCCAGAAAAACTATAGTGTAGAGACACTGGATGTATCACTAAGGCCTGAAGTAGATTTTTCTATAATTACTGATAATTCTGCCCAAGCTAATTTTAATTTCATACTAACTCAGGATCTCTCTCTCTCTGGTTCAAGAACAAAACATTTATTATGGCAGAATTGTAAAATGGTTAAAAGTGAAGTCTCTATCTTTAGAGAGATGAAATTGAGGACTGCTGCACCATTTTCTATTAGTTGTATGGACTTAGACAAGTCACTTAAATTCCCAGTGCTTCAGTTTCCCCATTTGAAAATGCAATAATAAGAATATCCACTTTGTTGCCTTGTTGTATCAAATGAAACAGCCTTATAAAATGCTCAGAAAATTGTAAAAGCTGGTTGATGTTGACTATTTTTACCATGTGCCTCATACTGTCTTAGGCCTTATGGATGCTAAGATGACTAAATACAAAATACTCAGTAAACTGGTGGCATGGTATAGACAGATGTGGACATAAGTTATTATAATTGAATGAGCAAAGTGCAATAATGAAAGAATATACAAAGAGCTTTCACAGTCCTGAGAAAGAAGATGCTAATCAACCTAGGGTAGTTGGACAAGGTTTCTAGCAGTTTGCGTATTTGAACTTGCAATTTTGGGAGTTGATTTCTGTGTCCAGTGAATGGAGGGCACATAGAATTAATTCTAGGCCATTTCTTGCCTATTTGGTTGCTAGCATGCTAGTCCAAGTGACCATCATTTTCATTACATTCTTTCACTAACTTCTAACTGGCCTCCCTGCTTTGATTTTTGTGCCTGTACAATCAATCCTTCATACAGTAGCCAAAAGGAATCTTTAAATCCATAAATCAGCCCATGGTACAACCAGCTGTCAATACTCCAATAATTTTCCACAACACTGAGTAGAAAATTCCTAACACTACAATGCCCTGTATCATATGATGCTTCCTTACGTCTCCAACCTAATTTTCTGTATCTTTCCTTCTCTGTTGCTGGCTTCAGCTACACTGAGCTCCTTGGCAAGCCTGACAAACTTGCTTTGCTTTCAGGGCATTTGTTTCTCATGTGGAACATTTATCCTATAAATATTCATATGGCTGTCTTCCTCACTTCATTCAGGTCTCTGCTTAAAGTCAGCATCCTTAAATGACACAATATGCCTGTTATCAACTGATCCTTCTTCCTTTAGTTTTGCTTGTTTTTGTTATTATTGTTTTGCACACATCTAGAAAATTTCTAGTGTGAGATGATGCTTGAGTTGGATTTTTAAGAATGGGTTAGTAGGTGAGAAAGGGAGAGAAGAGAATCCTAGGTCAAAGGACTAGCATGTGAAAAGGCTCAGCAGCAAGAAACAGAATGCCACCTTGAGGAAATACAGGTGGTTCAGCTAGCAAAAAGGATGCCATGCAGGTTACTGAATGAAAGGAAGCTGGAGTGCAAGACAGGACCATTTGGTGAACATGCAAATATGGATGCCTACAGGTCCTGCTTCTCCTGCCCATGTCTGCCAGCACGACATCCTTCATTATGCTACTCTCATATTTCATGTCTTACAACAGTGTTTCTCAGCTTTTTCATATCACTCCCCACTGAGTTTATTTAAACATGTTTTTCTAATGACACCTTCTATGAAATTTTAATGCCACAAATATGCTATGTATCTATTTATGTGCTATTCATATATCTGTACTTTATACATTAAAATGATAAGATTTTTGACCTCCTCCAAAGAGCCAATTTGCACTCCTGTTGAGAATACATGTCTTGTATGTCTTACATATTTTACTGACAGCATTGTTTTGTTTCTTTCTTCCTTTCTCTCTCTGTCTCTCTCTGTCCCTTTCTCTCCCTTTCCTGGTCTCCCTTGGACATATAGTTTCTAAGGAGAAACTGAATATCACAGAAAATCATAATGTCACAAGAAGTGAGGCTTTTGCATTTAAATTCACATTTTATGGTGTGATTTTTCTTTGGCTACTATAAAAGTTTAATGGTACTTTACTAATTCTGCCCCATCTCCCATACATAGACCTGATTCTATATCAATGCTTCTTAAGTGGCATTTGAGACTCTGAAACATTCCAAAGGATATCAGATAGCAGACAATTAGAGTTCTACCTTCATCATAACCCATTTATTCAGAGATTATTCACTCTCAAAGTGACCCTCTGCTCCCACTCAGGAGAGAGCTGAAGATGCATGGCGCAGGAGGGAAGAAAAAAGGCCTGGGTGAAACCAGCCTCAATACCACACTGTCCATGCAGCAAAGTTTGTGTATTTCTTTTACCCCAATTGTTTACACAATATTTATTTACATTTACTGCACACACAACCCTATTAAGATTAGTAATCTAAACTCATGATTGAGTTGAGGTAGTAAAACAGAAAGGGCAATAAAGGGCTGATGACGCAGGCAAGCACAAGACAATGAAAAGCGGGGGCTGATGACAACCTGAACAATAAAATACAAAAACGCAGTGAAAAATCACATCTAATAATATAAAAACACACCAGTCTAAAGTCAGCTTGTATAGGGACAAATGTTCCCAAGGACCTTAATAAATAGAGCTTTACTTGTGTGTATAATAGTATTCCTAAATGATTACCATATTACCTCTAATTTAGGAATATAAACAGTGTGAAACTTATTTTCTTAAATTTATAACTAAAATGGTTAGAATGAAGTACATTGCTTAAAAGAATAATGTGGTTGAAATGAAGGAGAAAATGCTAAGGGCAGCCAGAGAGAAAGGTCGCATTACACACAAAGGGAAGCCCATCAGACTCACAGCAGATCTCTCAGCCAGAAACCCTACAAGCCAGAAGAGACTGGGGGCCAACATTCAACATCCTTAAAGAAAAGGACTTTCAACCCAGAATTACATATCCAGCCAAACTAAGCTTCATAAGTGAAGGAAAAATAAAATCCTTTGCAAACAAGCAAGTACTCAGAGATTTCATCACCACCAAGCCTGCTTTACAGGAGCTCCTGAAAGAGGCTCTTCACATAGAAAGGAATGACCAGTACCAGCCACTCCAAAAATAAACCAAATGGTAAACAGCATCAACACAATGAAGAATCTATATCAACTAATGGGCAAAACGCCAGCTAGCATC
>NW_016107405.1:6158765-6193154 GCF_001604975.1 Cebus imitator | reverse complement strand
CAAATGCCCATCGATGATAGACTGGACAGGGAAAATGTGGCACATATACACCATGGAATATTATGCAGCCATCAGAAACGATGAGTTTGTGTCCTTTGTAGGGACATGGATGAACCTGGAAGCCATCATTCTCAGCAAACTGGCACAGGAGCAGAAAATCAAACACTGCGTGTTCTCACTCATAGGCAGGTGTTGAACAATGAGAACACATGGACGGAGGGAGGGGAGCACTACACACTGGGGTCTGTTGGAGGGAAATAGGGGAGGGACAGCAGGGGGTGGGGAGTTGGGGGGGATGGCATAGGGAGAAATGCCAGATATAGGTGAGGGGGAGGAAGGCAGCAAATCACACTACCACATGTGTACCTATGCAACAATCTTGCATGTTCTTCACATGTACCCCAAAACCTAAAATGCAATTAAAAAAGAAAGAAATAAATAATAATGCTGCATCGAACTGGAAGATTTTGTTCTCTGTAAAGACTTATATAAATGGTTGGTAATCAAAGCTCCCATGAGACAAAATATAGACCTTGCTCATTTTGAATAATGATTATAGTATATGTGAGTCTAAAATGAAAAGTTTAAAAGTTATTATTATATTATTAGCTGTCACTAATTCTCTTAATAGTGATAGTGAAAACTAAATGTGTCAGAGATTTACTTATATCAATATATGTAGATGAGTTGACTCGATGATTGAGTTATGTGGCTAGCAGAATTGTGTTCAGATTAAGCACTTTGTTGAAAGGAGTGTTGGCTATAGAGATAATGAGCCATTAGAATAAATTCATATCCAAATAATCTGGTTTCTGAACTTCACTGAGAAAAAAATTAACCAATGGCTTAGTAGCAGGAGGATTGATGGTCACCATAAAGGGCATCAGAAGCAAGAATCAAAGAAAATTAATTTGTTGACGATGGTTGGATGATGGGAATGGTGTTAGGGATGCAGACACATCCTGAGCCCCAGATTAAGTTTTCTGTCATGCCTGTATTATTAACAGAAAGAGGATAATCAGTTCAGTCACCAAGAATGGGCACTTTCTCTTCTCTTCTCTTTTTTCCTTCCCTTCCTTCCCCTTCCCTTTCCCCTTCCCATTCCCTTCTCCTTTTTCTTTCCTTTCTAGGCAACCAGTTTATTTGAACTGACTTTTCTTCAAATTGATTGAGTCAGGCAGTATCAAAATAATTAAATAATTTTCTCAGAAAATAAAAAATCACCTAAGATATTTAAAAAGAAAATTGACCAAAAGCGAGGCTTAAAAACCAGTCTTCAGAGGCCAGGCACGGTGGCTCAATATAATCCCAGCACTTTGGAAGACCAAGGCTCGTGGATCACCTGAGGTCAGGAGTTTGAGACCAGCCTGGCCAACATGGTGAAACCCTGTCATTACTAAAAATACAAAAAATTAACCGTGTGGCAGCACAAGCCTGTAATCCCAGCTACTTGGGAGGCTGAGGCAGGAGAATCACTTGAACCTGGGAAGCAGAGGTTGCAGTGAGCCTAGATTGTGTCACTGCACTCCAGCCTGGGTGACAGAGCAAGATTCCATCTCAAAAAACAAAAACAAAAAACAATCTTCCTAACATAGAGCAACATGGTAAACACCCTCAGAGAGTCTCAGGGTCTCAAGGGAGAGTGATTGTAGGTGGAAAAAAGGGAACAGACCTGAAGGGAAAAATGAAGTGCTATTGGTTCTTTTTGTCCACTCTTCGAAAGTTGCTGCTTTCCTCTCCAGCCTGCTCTGCTTACCAGACATGAGATTCTGAGGTTCTAAAGAGCTTGTTTATTTGGAGGAGATTAAAAGGTAACTTTAGCCAGACATGATTGTGCATACCTATAGACCAGCTGCTTGATAGGCTGAGGCAGGACAATTCCTTGAGTTCAGGAGTTTAAGGCTATAGTGTGCTTTAATTGTGCCTGTGAATAGCCGCTGCATGCCAGCTTGGACACTATAGAAAGACCCTGCCAGAAAAAAAGAAAGAAAACTTTGAGAGAGAATGTTTGGCAATCTAACATAAAACCTTGGCAAGTATTGGCCTAAAAATTACAACCATGTTATATTAGCAAAAGGCAAATTCACACTTGTCAGGCTAATTGCCCTGATCATTTCCTTTATTTCTATTTTGCTATGATCTTTCTAAATCATAATTTTTGGAAGAAAATCCAAACTTCAAAATTTTTTAAACCCTGGAGAGTCATTCTTGTGTAGACAATCCTTAAATTCCAAGCAGTGAATTTTAAGAGGTGATTTCATGAGTTGATGTTTTGAAAATACAGAATTTCAAGCTCTGCTCATTTTTCTTAAAACTTTCTTCTCTCTGAATTACATGGCACCAATTTCTGGTTCTCTCCTCCCTCCCTGACTATTCCTGCTACTTACATTCACAAGTTCCTCATCAGAGCCCACCCATGTATTTCCCATGTTTCTATCCTTGGCAATTCCTATCTTCTTACTCTAAATACTCTGTCTTGGCAATTCAACTTTATGTTATTGATTGGACTCTTATCCATATTCTATAAGAATTCTTTACAAAAAGAAAAAAAAGGTTTCCAAAGAATATTCCTTATACTAAGTTATAACAGAAACTAGAAATGAAATATTTTCCGTTATGACATTCTATAAGATAGAAACTCCACAGTTTTTATTTATATTTATATATGTCCACAAAGCATTTAATTTACCCTGTGTTTGACTCTACTGTAAATGAGTTCAGAGAGAACAGAGAACCTATAAACTCTGTCATGATGGATGACCAGCCAATGCCCCATATACAAGTTACTCTCAGGGGGTATCCCATAGTAGAACCACATGACAAAGGCATCTGGCCTTTATTTAGATAATACTTTATTATTTTTAAAACTCAGAATCTGTCTTATTTTTCTTGATCTCAGAAACTAAAGACTTTTTTTTTTTGAAAGAGAGAAAGGAAGAAAGAGAAAGAATAAAAAAAGAAAGAAAGAAAAAATGAAGGAGAGGAAGAATGAGGAAGAAGGAGAGGGAGAGAGAACTGGGGTGTTACTTTATTGCCCGGGCTAGAATGCAGTCTAAAAATGGGTATGCCTGTAATTGTGTTTAGTAATAAAGACATGGAAAAAAAAAATGAGGGAAGAAAATAACTAACAAGCAGCCAACCAATATTTCTTTTAAACCTGTAAAAAGGTGTGATGTGGTACTAATAAGAGTGTATATTTTGTATATTTAAAGTGGAGAGTTCTATAAATGTTAATTAAGTCTACTTGTTCCCGATCTGAGTTCAAGTCCTGGATATCGATGTTAACTTTCTGTCTCATTGATCTGTCTGATATTGATGTTGAAGTCTCCTACTATTATTGTGTGGGAATCTAAGTCTCTTTATAAGTCTTATATATCTGGGTATTCCTGTATTGGGTGCGTATATATTTAGGATATTTATCTCTTCTTGTTGCATTGATCCTTTTATCATTATGTAATATCCTTCTTTGCTTCTTTTGATCTTTGTTGCTTTAAAGTCTATTTTATCAGGAAAAATTGCAACTCCTGCTTTCTATTTATTTATTATTTTCGCCCTCCATTTGGTTGGTAAATTTTTCTCCGTCCCTTTGTTTTGAGTCATTCTGTATCCTTGCATGTGAGATGGGTCTGGATGTAGCATACCAATGGGTCTTGGCTTTTTTTGCCTGTCTGTAACTTTGGATTGGGGGATTTAGTTGAATTAATAATAATATATGTGAGTTTGATATTGCTGTTTAATGTTAGCTGGCTGTTTTTCCCATTAGTTGATACAAGTTCTTAATTATGTTGATGTTCTTTATTTTTTGGTATTTTTTAGAAAGACTGATACTGGTTGTTCCTTTCTGTTTGTAGTGGTTTTTTCAGAAGCTCTTGTAAAGCAGGCCTGGTGGCGATGAAATCTCTGAGTGCTTCCTTATTCACAAAAGTTTTTATTTTTCCTTCGCTTATGAAACTTAGTTTGGCTGGATGTAAAATTCTGGGTTGAAAGTTCTTTTCTTTAAGAATGTTGAATATTGGCCCCCACTCTCTTCTGGCTTGCAGGGTTTCTGCTGAGAGATCTGCTGTGAGTCTGACAGGCTTCCCTTTATGGGTAACCTGACCTTTCTTTCTGGCTGCCCTCAGTATTTTCTCCTTCATTTCAACCCTGGTGAATCTGGTGATTATGTGCCTTGAGGTTGGTCTTCTTGAGGAATATCTTTGTGGTGTTCTCTGTATTACCTGGAGTTGAATATTGTCCTGCTTTGCTAGGTTGGGAAAGTTTTCCTGAATAATATCCTGAAGCGTATTTTCCAGCTTGGATTGATTCTCTTCGTCACATTCAGGTACACCTATCAAACGTAGATTAGGTCTTTTCACATAGTCCCATATTTCTTGGAGACTTTGCTCATTTCTTTTTATCCTTTTTTCTCTAATCTTGTCTTCACATTTTATTTCATTAAGTTGGTCTTCGACCTCTGATATCCTTTCTTCTGCTTGATCAATTCGACTGTTAAAACTTGTGCATACTTCACGAAGTTCTTGTGTTGTGTTTTTCAGCTCCATTAATTCACTTATATTCCTCTCTAAATTGTGTATTGTTGTTAACATTTCGTCAATTCTTCCTTCAAAGTTCTTAGTTTCTTTGCATTGGGTTAGAACAGTTCTTTTAATTCCCAGAAGTTTCTTATCATCCACTTTTTAAAGCCTGCTTCTGATAATGGAACACAGTCTTTCTCCATCAGACCTTGTTCTGTTGCTGATGAGGAACTGTGATCCCCTGTAGAGGGAGAGGCGTTCTGATTTTGGATATTCTCAGCCTTTTTAGGCTGGTTTCTTCCCTTCGTTATAGATTTGTCCATCTGTGGTCTTTATAATTACCGTCTTTATAGTTGGGTTTCTGAATGGACGTCCAACTTGTTGATTCCTGGCGCTAAAATCTGAGCAACACACTGTGCTGGCCAAAACAGCAGCTTTAAGATTGATGGTGCTTTTACTCTGCACCAAGAACCGCTGCACCAAGGCAGCGGCAAAACCGCCTCGCCGGTCACAAGAGTCGCACTGGCAACCCGTGGGGCTCCTCCGCTGGGAATCACCTGGTGCGTGAGCAGCAAAAATTGATCTGAAAGTGTGGCGTCCTCTCCTTCTCTGCGCTTTCAGTGGGAGCTACAATCCCGAGCTGCTAGTGATCAGCCATCTTGGATCTCTCTCTCCTTGGATCTCTCTTTAGTTTCTCCAGAAACTAAAGACTTAAAATACTAAAATTTATAACACTTTTACAAAATAAAAATATAAATGTTTAAAAATAGCTCAGTGGTTGAACTATAAAGGTGCAGACTTTTCTGATCTGCTTACAAAGACAGCCCAGATGGTGGCTCAGTGCCTGAGTCCTGGTGACTTACAGAGTGGGGTCCTCCTAGACCTGCCCATCTTTGCCTCCCTGGATGATCCCTGTTAAACACTGGACCTGCTTATCTTTCAAGTACCAGGGCCCCAAAGCCAAGCTGGGAAGGAAAAGGTTGGCACTTGATGGCTGCTGGGACCAGATCAGAATTTCTGTCCCCACCAGATTCCTGGGGATCAGAGCCCATGGTTCTCCCTCTCACACAATCTACCCCTGGAGGAGATTTAACCCAACTTCACCCACACCTACCATCTTACATTAGTTACTTGTAGGAAGTAGAGACTGAAGGTGGGGAGAGGAGGTGTGAGGAGGGAAGAGTGAAGATCAGGGAGAAGGAGAAAAAAATTCAAGACGGATAAAAACATAAGAGAGAGGAAAAACAGGGAAGGACTATGAAGAAGAATCCCCTCTCTTGTTTAATAACTTTGAGGATTGCTTGAAAACAGTTTTTGGATTTCTTGTTTGGTTGGTTGGTGAGGTTGGATTTGTGTGTATTGGTTGGTTGATTTTATTTCATTGTAAATTTTAGGAGCTGTTTTATTTCATTTTGTGGCAAGGACTGCAGGAAGTGGTTCCTCAAGCCCCATCTAATCAGATGACCTTTTCTGTGCTCCACTGGAGCGTGCCCCTAATGCTACTATGGCATTTACAGCTGTCTGTTTTGCCATGTCTCTTGTCAGTTTAAACCACCAGAAAAGCAGAGACTGATCTGTCGTGTGTGTGTGTGTGTGTTTGCTTTTTGTTTTTTATGTCATGCATTCACCAGAAAATAATCTTTTCTGCAATGTAGAATCCTGCCCATAAAAATCCTCAATACATAATATGTGAAGAATGAAACTACAAATATCTGAGGGTGTGTTTATTATCTTATAATTCAATTCTACTTCATACGAACATGTGGATATTATTGTGGCTCAATGAAAGACATGCTCATATTATATCTCTTTGGTCTTCCCTTTGAAACACTCTCTAATCTTGATAACATATTTGGTTAGTCTCTTTACTAGGTTGTGAATACTTTAAAACCGGAGAATTTTTTAAACATTAGCAGAACATCTGGGTAGTTGTGAAAATTGACTTGGGCTGAATTTGCAACTGTAGCGTCTCTTTGCTTTGTTCAAGAATGTTTGCTCCCATACGGCTGCACTTACATCTAACTCCTACCAAACCTAAATACCAAGGAATTTTACCCATAGCAGCCTTTCTTATTCCCCTTTAGAAACCCAAACACCAATCTTTCCTGCTTATTTTCTGCTTATTTCCAATCTTTTCTGCTTATTAAGCCCATTCCTGAGCCTTGACATTTATTAGTTTCTCAAGCTATAACATTCTAATCCATATATAACTTTGCTTATGTCTATAAGTTATGTCATTCTCTAATTCATTTATGCATAAACTCATTCATGTGTTCAATAAATATTAAGGAGTTGCCTTGGTACCACTAGAGAAAAAAGTAATGGCTCCTGCTTTCAAGAAATTTACTATAGGGAAATAGTCAGATACACAGTCCATTATAGTACAATACCCTAAGTGCTATTAATATTTATTCATCAAGTGGTTTCTGAGCTCCTACTCTGTGCAGACACTGTGCAAAGTAGAAGTTATGAATAGATTGCATACGGAATGGGCATTTAAATGGGGGCAGAGGGAGTCTTCAGAAGAGGTCATCCCCATGTTTGGTCCTAAATAATAAGAAGGCTTTAATCAGAAAGGTTGGGACAAGGGAGCAGGGGAGGGATGGTCATGTTCCAAACATAGAGAGCAGCACCTGAAACGTTTTAGAAACAGGAAAGATCTGCTGGGGGCATTGCAAGCTCTTGGCTGTGGCTGGCCCTTAGAGAAGTAGGAACTGAGTTCTGGGTCTTTCATAGCCACAGTGTTCAGATGTTAGTTGAATGAGGAAATAGGGCAAAATGAGGCTAGAGAGGCTAGCAAGAATGGAGTCTTACAAAGCCTCATAAGCAATGCTAAGGAGTTTGGACTTCATCTTGACAATTATAGAGATCCATTGGAAAGAATGGTAGCATGGGTGGAGCTGAGACTGTGGCTAAGAAAGAGGTGCAATAAAACTTTGTTTTAAGTTTCTTACTTTGTTGTTACTGTCAATAATGATATAGGCAAGGGAGGAGTTGGGGAGCCCAGGAATGAGGTTATTGCTGTAATCTAGATTTTAGTAACCCAAAATGTGGCCCTAGACCAACAGCATCCTTTGAATCACCCAGGAACTTGTTAGAAATGTAGAATTTTGGGCCATAGCCAGACTCTGTGAGTCAGAGTCTGCATTTTAATAAGTTCCTGTGGCGATTCAAATTCATATTAAAGCTTGAGATGCACGGGTCTAGACTTTATCATGTTAGTGGTAGGAGGGTAAGAAGAATGGAAAGAGTTGAGAGGTGTGTCATTGTAACACTTGACCAGATTTTGGGAATTAGTGTTAAGCAGAGTAAGATGGGTGGGCCAATATGATGACTCTCAGTGAAGAAGAAGGGATAGGGAGAGAGCTGATACTAATCCCTTGGGCCTCTACTTTTTTGAATTGATTTGCAATCTATACATAGTAGTAGTAAAATTGTTAAACAGCTAGTCTCTACTCTAAAAACTACAGCCAGGGGAATGTTTAGAATTATAACTTACGAAGTATCATGGAGCCAAAACATGTCAGCTCGGTAGGGTAGCATTTTTTACATTACACCTACCTCAAAACATCTCTCTTCATGGCAACACATCAGGGACTGAAATAATACTTTGTCTTGGCTCAGCTTAGCATGAGACAAGCAGATCAGAGAGGGTGAAAGAAATGAGAAAGAAATGGACCAATCAAAGTCCTTTCAAAGTCATAGCTACAGCCACCATTTTTTGGAGCATGTTGGAGAAAAGTGAACTTCCTCATACCTAAAGTTGACACAAATCCTAAATCTAAGGTAATTTCTCCTTAAAAACTGAAGGGAATTGATAAGATACCCAATGCCTACTATATCGTCATCACTGTCAATTCACATTTAATCTCATTTATTTTTCTTAACAATTCTGTAAGATAGGAATTCCTCTCCTTCCTTACAGTTAAGGAGCTTGAATATCATAAATGTGCAGGTGTTTGCCCAAGGCAGATCAGCCAATGGAATTTCAACCTCAGATTTCAAACCAGGGAGTGCACCCTTTCCCTTCCATGTCACATTGCCTTTTAAAACAACTCTTTGAATTTGACCCCCCCCAAAAAAAGAAAAAAACCCTAAAACACTTACCAGAGCTAACATTCCAGCACAGTCAAAGCAGGACATGGATACTATGTGCAGAGGTACACATCCAGCCCAAGACAAGAAGAAGATGCAACCAGACACAGTCAGACATTCCCCTTAGCCACAGAACTGCAAATTTCATGAGTTCCTAAGAGAGCAAAGGTTAGAAAAGTTAATGCTAGATCCATAATGCATATTACTTGAACTTATATATAATTGTATTTTGTTAATTATATGCCACTATCATTGCCTTGTACATTGTTAGTCTCAACATTTCCTTTTGTAGTCTTTATACTGTCTCGATGTAACACAATTCTTTTAATTTAATTAAAGCAGGTGAATTCAATTAACACTTATAGCCAGGAATTTGGAAACAGACAAAAGTAGAATGATGCCTTCACAGGGCTAATTCTTGTCTATGCTGGAAGTTACGAATTCACTCACATTTTGAGCACATTTTAGGACGAGGCATTGTAAAAGATACAAAAATCAATAAATTATAGGTTCTGCCATCAAAGACCTAGTGATCTAGGATGGAAGATACAACATGTTTAGTAATAACAATAGCGAAAGAATAGGTTGAGTACCATATGCAAGACAGAGATAAAATAAGCTAGAAAAGTGAGTTTTCATTATTAAGACTGTATTATAAGCTATCCCAAGACTTAGTGGTGTGCAATACTCACTATTCTGTGGCTCGGGAGTGAGACAGGGTAGAGCAGGGATAGTTTGTCTCTGCTTTGTGATGTCTGGGGCTTCAGGCGGATGACTCAAAGTCTGAGGCCTGGAGTCATCTGAAGGCTTGTTTGCATGTCTGGCAGTTGAGGGTGACTAGACTCAAAGAGCTGGTGGGCTGGAATTGCTGAGGCTCCTCAGGCATCTCACCCTGTCTTTTTGTGGACTCTTCACCTGTTTTCTCCAGCTTGGCATGTGTCTGGAGAGATTGCCTGGCAAAAGCTGCATGACTTCATACAGCCTTACTTAATAGTCTGACTTTATGGGAACATCTACCACATTCTGTTCATTAGTGTCAATTCACTAAGGCTAGCCCATGTTTAAAGGGAAGGGAATTATGCTCCACTTTTTTGGGAGTAGTATCGAAGAATTTGCAGGCATGTTGAAAACCACCACATTGGGGGATCAGAAAAGTTTCCTGAAAGTACTACCAGTGGATCTGGGTATTGAAAGATGAATGTAAGTTGAATAAGAAGAGGGGAGATAAGTGGAAGTAAACACGGGGATCTACGTCATCAGCAGGTAAGCAATGCATGAACCGAAAGACTAGGTAGGCCAGAGCACTGCGAGTGTAGGAAAAGAGGCTGAAAACATAGATAGGATCAAGCTGTGGGAAGGTGTTAATGCCAAGCTAAGGAGCATGGATTTGATTCACCTGGGAATAGAAAACCATTACAGTAGTGGTTTTCAACCTTGGCTACCATTGGAATCATCTGGGGAACTTTAAAAATAGGCCTGAATCCTACCCCCAGAGATTCTAAATTAGTTGTTCTGAAATACCGCCTAAGCATCAGGACTTTTTTTTTTAGACGAGTCTCACTCTGTAAATTGGCTGGAGTGCAGTGGCACCATCTCGGCTCACTGCAACCTCTGCCTCCTGGGTTCAAGTGATTCTCCTGCTTCAGCCTCCCAAGTAGTTGGGACTATAGGCACATGCCACCACACCCAGCTAATTTTTGTATTTTTGATAGAGATGGGGTTTTACGATGTTGGCCAGGATGGCCTTAATCTATTAACCTTGTGATTTGCCCACCTCAGTCACCCAAAGTGCTGAGATTACAGGTGTGAGCCCCCACGCTCGGCCTCATCAGGACTTCTGAGGGCTTCACAGGTGAATATAATCTTGGCCAAGGCTGAGAACTGCTGCGCCCAAGGATTTTGAGAAGAGTAGTGATACTATCAGAGATCATTTGGCACTTTCTCTGGAAAACCGGTAAGTAGTTTATCGTGGAGGTTTTCTCATTTGTTTGTTTGTTTATAAAACCAGACTCCTGAAGGCTCTTATGGCTGTTTGAATGAGGTGCCCCACGGGTCAATAATTCTGAATTCATTAAAATGTAGGCTTCTCCTTTAAAACATTTGACGTTATAGTTTTAATGTAGTCTTGAAGAAAAAAACCTATTCGTGTGTTGCACTTCTCCAGAAGCCAGCACTTCTGAGCAGCTCACTCTATCACCAGGACCCTGGCATATTTCCTTAGCCCTGAAAACGAAGTGCTCATTCAGTAAACTTTATACCACTGCTTGTATCACTCATGTCAGGGTTTTTAGGAATTTTAATATACTCAGGCATTTTTTTAAAGCCATCAGAATCCTCACATTTCCCCCACTTATTAGGGTTCTTCAGAGAAACATGTATTATGAGAAATTGGCTCATGTAATTATGGAGGCCGAGAAGTTCCGTGATCTGCAAGCTGGTGACTCAGGAAAGCCAGTGATGTCATTCGGTCCAAGTCCAAGGGCCTGATAACTAAGGGAGCTGATGACATATGGTTCTATGAGAGGATGATGATGAGATGTCCCAGCTCAAGCAATGGGGTAGGAAGAAAAAGATATATATTCCCCCTTCCTCTGCCTTTTGTTCAATTCAGGCCCTCAATGGATTGATTGGATGATGCCCACCCACATTTGGGAGGGCAATCTACTGTACTGAGCCCAGTGAGTCCACTGCTAATCATGTCCAGAAACACGCTCACAGACACATCCAGAAATAATATTTAATCTGGACATCCAGTGGTCAGTCATGTTGACGCATAAAATTAACCACCACACCCACCTACTTTCCAATCTAGCTCCACATTCTAAGAATAAAAGGTAACTGTGCTAAAGTACACATGGAAGAGATGCCTAGTGGTATAAAATAAGTATAATCTTAAAAGACTACAAATTGGAAAGACAATCGATGGAAACTTCAGGCACTGAACTCAAGAACCGTCAATGCAATATTGGATCATCCTCATATTCTACATGTCAGTGGTATGAAGGATATTATTTCACACCTTACATATAAACATCAGTTTGTGGTTAATATACTTTCAAGTGTGTTATATTTATTATTCAACCATTCTCTAAGGAAAGTCTCAGTATCCTTATTTCAGAGATGAGGAAAATTTAGATTTATAAAGGTTATAACTTGGTCAACATCATAGAGGTAAGTGCCAGAATGAAATTTGAGTACAGCTCTTCTGACTTTAAGTGTGTTCTTTATAGCGTAGCATACCTTATGTTTTGAGAGAATTGGAACATAATTTTTTTACCATTATAGCAATCTCAGAAATGTAGGAACATGAACATTCTTGTTTTCTTTAATATGTTTTTTAATTATGTTGTCATATTAAAATTTTATATATATTTTCAGTACATCTACTTTATAAAATGATGAGATATATAAATTTACTGTGTGATTTTGTAAGTTCTTTTTATTTGACCTGTATTTATGTCTTTTAAATTTCAAAAAATACCTTGTATTTATTACACACTGAATTTTGGGGGAGAGGAAATCCATTTGTGTTATGTGCCAATAAATATGGTATGTCTGTAAGGCTTTTCCAAAATGACTCTCTTTCTGGAGATAAAATGACAAGAAATTAATGAGGCAGGTCAGGTGAGGCTACAGCTGGTGTGACAAGGAGTTGATCAGGTTTTCTGTCTGATAGTCAACCTTACTATACTCATTTCTTAACCTCTTGATTGTCAAGTTAATGGCTTCAGTGAATGACCTTCAATGCATTTTAGATGATTTTCCTATAAGAAATTAATAGGTCAAACATACCTTCCTGTAAATCATAATTTTAGTTTTACAAGTTTAATTTTTATTTGATCCTTAATAAGTCCCATATCAAAACTATTTTTTCACTTTGCCCACTGATGCCATCTTGTGCTGTCTAGCAGCCCAAACCCGAAATAATCTGTTGTTCCTTTGAATTGGTAGAGCATGATTATATGCTCCACTTATTGACTGATTGATTGATTGATTAAGATGGTTTTGCTCTTGTGGCCCAGCTGGAGTGCAGTGGCACAATCCTGGCTCAGTGCAATCTCCACCTCCTGGTTCAAGTGAATTCTCCTGCCTGAGCGTCCCGAGTAGCTCAGATTTCAGGCGTGTGCCACCATGCCTGGCCTGCTTCACTTATTTATTTATTTATTTTTTTGAGATGGAGATTCACTCTTGTTACCCAGGCTGGAGTGCAATGGTGCGATCTTGGCTCACCGCAACCTCCGCCTCCTGGGTTCAGGCAATTCTCCTGCCTCAGCCCCCTGAGTAGCTGGGATTACAGGCACACGCCACCATGCCCAGCTAATTTTTTGTATTTTTAGTAGAGACGGGGTTTCACCTTGTTGACCAGGATGGTCTCGATCTCTCGACCTTGTGATCCACCCGCCTCAGCCTCCCAAAGTCTGGGATTACAGGCCTGAGCCACCATGCCCAGCTCCACTTATTTTATACTGACCTTATGTTGCCATTTATTTTTACACATCTCTTGATGGAGGTACTCTGTCATTCCAGCTAGACCTCAAGCTTATTATAAAGAACCATGTCAGGCCAGGCACGGTGGCTCACGCCTATAATCCCAGCACTTTGGGAGGCCGAGGAGGAGGAATCATCAGGTCAGGAGTTTGAGACCAGCCTGGCCAACATGGTGAATCCCCCCTCTCCACTGAAAATACAAAAAAGAAAATTAGCTGGGCATGGTGGCGGGTGCCTGTAATCCCACCTACTTGGAAGGATGGGGCAGGAGAATTGCTTGAACCGGGAGGCAGAGGTTGCAATGAGGTCAGATGCGCTGCTGCACTCCAGCCCAGGTGACAGTGTGAGACTCTGTCTCAAAAAATAAAGAATAAAAAAAATAAAGGATCATGTCTTGGGTTTCTCTCTGTCCTCAGCATCTGGCTCAGTTCCCAGCACACAGTCATCAACCAATAAAAACTTATTGGTGGTAATCTTACATAATACCATGAGAATCATTTAAATATTATTGATAGTATATTTGAGAGCTGCACTTTCTGAATGTGTTGACAAGAGCATCATTTCTTCATTCATAAGGAAACCAGCCTTGTGACTCTAAACACTAGCTAATGAATGGCCAGAAGTTGAGTCTGTTGAATATTTTGCTCTGGACATCAAAAGGTTTTAGTAATTGTCAAAATGACCAGTACCAATTACCTAGTAGATTTCTCAGAACTTACATGTTTTGTAATTCTGAAGGTATTAAATGCCACCAAGATCCCTAACTGTAGATCTTCCTTTATGTTAGTAAAAGGAAATTTAAAACAAAAATATGTTATATTTACAGAATATTTTACATATGTTTATTTAATATTTACAACAACTCTTTGAGGTAGTAATAATATTATTGCCATTTTATAAATGAAGAAACAGAATACAGAATGGTTAAGTAACTTGCTCAAGTTAACACAGCTGATGAAAAAAGAGAGCTGGGCTTTGACTAGGCAGCCTGACACCGGAGTCTGTGCTCCTAACTACAACATACTGCCTTTGAGAAATAAAATCAAGGATTTAATTCCCATCCTTGAGAGACTCATAATGTAATTAGGGTAAAATGAATATACCATGAAATATTTTAGTTTCTCATCTTCTAGAATGAATGGCCCAATATGAACCAGCAAAATTTATTAAATAAATTTGAGTATTAGGTAGGTGCCTTTTTCAGTTGGAAATGAAGATCACGTGAGTGGTAGAAAAAAACCAAAAGACCCTGAGAGGAAATGCATCACACCAGCTCAAGGTCATCCTGTGGTACTCAGTTACTTTCCCATCTTTAAGTTATTTTCCATCAGTGTGAAAGCAGAAACAGGAGCCCTGGCTGAGGTGAAGAGAGCCTTTCATCTTCCCAGGCAGGGGACCACTTGGGAAGGCAGGCTGATGAGAGCTGCGGGGGAGCTGAGCCATTTTAAAAACACATGAAAGTAAGAGCTTAAGAGTGAATTTTTATGAGGATGGCAAAGTCGAGGGTGTACGCTTGTGCACGCATGCAGGAAACGTGGGTTAACACTGATCAGTGATTAAAATTCCTTAGACCTTTAAAATGCAAATGATTTGAAAAATGTCATATATTTGAAAAGTAAGCATTCTTGTTTATGGGAGATACAACATGGCACTCTATTTTAGAGAAGATTTGAAGTTGCATGAAATTCACCATGGCTTGAGTACAAATTATCAGATAAAAATATTGCCTGCTGGGCTTGGGAAGTAATTCTATTAGTTTATCATCCTTACCCTTTTTATGCTTCAGAAAGTTGTGGGCAATTAAACTTTTCCTTTTTTAACCTTTATGCAGATAATGGCATGACTGCTTCAGTATAAATTGGGAAGACAATGTCACAGGCCCCTGCTCTTCAAAGCAAATTTCAACTTCCTGCTTTGGTTTCTTGAAGATACCAAGAAACACCTTGGTACACAACATTTTCAATGCCACCCTTTTTTAATTTGTCCTTCTGCATTTGCTGCTGCAGTTTTCTCTAACTAATGCATGCTGCTAGCCAGGTTCTATGTGAATAGCGACTACTCTGTCTCTCTCACTGGGAACCTCTAATTACAAGGCTAAGTTTGAAGATTTCAACTTATTTTGTCACACAGGGTGGTGACTCAAGATTTAATTCTCTCCTCAGGCTATCTAATTAATAAAACTCTGTAATTTTTGTCAGGATACATTCAGCAGGGGTTTAAATAACTAGTTCTGAAAGAGCCATATTTTGCTATTGTCTAAAACTGTTCTTTAGATCTGCTAAAAATATCTCAGAATACAGTAAAAGGAATGCACAGCTTCTTCCCCTTATGAAAATATGGAGAGTTTCTTTGCATTTGGCTGTTTTAAATATATGTCAAGAGGAGAGGGAAGAGGAGGTAGGGAATTCTGGGCACCAAAAACTATAGGGCTCAAGTGACTAAAGTTGTCCATCATCCAAAGGAGTTGGGAGAAGAGTTTTGAATTTCTAGGTGCGTCCTTTCTTCCTTTCTCTCCTCTATTTGAAATCTGCACATTCTACCTGAACAAATGATTTTCACCAAAAAAAAAAAAAAATTAAGTTGGAGTTGCATTCTTCTTTCAAGAAATAAGGTAGGGAATTTTCCCTTTGGTTTTGCTTTAACTAGATTCTACTATAATTAGCAGTCAAGGATAGGAAATCAAATCAATCACTGACCAACAGAAATTACATGTGAGGGTCAAGAAATATACTATCATTTTGAAAATATCTACATTATGAAAAGATTCCAAATCATTATGGTCCTTATGATTCTCCTGCAGAATGATATGCTCTGTGGAATTGCAGTAAAGCAAACAGCATTTTGTTTCTCTGGTTCACTGCAATGAAATTGGTCCATGTATATTTCTTAAAATTCATCTTAGGGAAAGAATTCATTAATATAATGCATATTTATTGAGAATTTTATATGTGCCAACAGTAAAATTTGGCTCTTATGCTATTTTATTTTAGAAAAGTTGTCCATTCAATGAATATCTATCGAACATCTATATAACTGACATTATTCCCGGTGCTGAGAAACAACAGAGAATGAAACAGACAAAAATCCCTTCCTCTGGAAGAGGCAATTAACAAGCAAGCCAAATACAAATTAATATTAGATAGTAACAACTGCTAAGGAGAAAAAATAGGGAATGGGAAATACAAAGTGTCTTAGGGAAATGTAATTATAGATAGAGAGGGTTGCCAGAGAAGGTCTAGCTGAGAAGTTGACATTTAGATGAAAACTGGAAAGAAGTGAGGGGAAGAATGTTCCCTGCAAGGGAACCACTGTAAAGACCCTCTGAAGTAGGGGCAAGCCAGGCAGTCCCAGACACATCAAGGAAATTGTGATTGGTGCAAAGTGAGCAAGGAGAGGAGAGGGGATGAGTCAGAGAGGTGCTGGGGTCCCTGTCACGAGGGTTTTATACATAATTATGAGGACTTTGTCTTTTGCTCAGAGTAAGATAAGATTTTTGAGCAGATGGAGGTTTGATGCAGAACAATATGATCTGACAGTTTTTAATAGGATTGCTCTGGCAGCTGTTTTGAGAATAAGGTGAAGGTAGGGCGGGAGCAGAAGCAGAGAAAGCAGATTGGAGATTTCTGCAATAATTCAGGTGAGAGATGTTGATACATTGGACTAGTATGGATCAAGGGAGATGGTGAGATGTTATATATATAGTGAAGTTATAGATGACAGGCTCTACTGATGACCAGCAGTGATGAGGTAGAATGAGTTAAGAGTGGCCATGGTAAACCAGAAAGACAAGATTGCCTTATTGAAATGAACTGCAAGAAGAACAAGTTTTGGGGAAAATGTCAGTAGCACAGTTTTGGAAATGTTAAATTTGAGAGATTCCCATCAGACATCTGAGTGAATGAGATATTAAGACTGGAGTTCATGTCTTCAATATAAAGCCAAAAGGTTGAATCAGATCTCCAAGGGAATGAGTATGGATGGAAAAGAGAAGTCTAAATCCTGGGTCATGTCAGCACTTTGACTTCAGGAAGATAGAGTCACCAGTCAAAGAGACTGAAATGGGGTGATGAGAGAGGTAGGGGTATGTCAGGCAAGTGTGATGGGTTAACCCAAGTCCCCTGTGCAGAAGCCAAGACAGAACTAAACATGCAAGTATTTTATTAGGGAAGAGGCTGTGAGAGAAAGTGGAGGAGAGAACACATAAGACTGGGATATCTGAGAGACTGTACTGCAGGTCTGACCATGAGTGATGAAGAGAAGAAAGAAAGTTGAGCAGATGCAGTTTAAAGAAGGTTTGGTGAGATCACTGGAAAGTCCTGAAGCCAAAGTCATCCATCTGAGGAGCGCTGTGCCTCCCAGGAATGGGTCTGCTGAATACCCTGCCATATGCAGCCATTTGGAAGCTTAGTCTTGATGCAAACATGATCGTGTATTTCAGAGGCAGCAGTTTGGGGCCCTTGGCCAATTAAGCTTCCTGTAGTTGGAGGCATGTCTTCAGGCCTGCCAAATGTGGTAACCTAATTATTTGTTGCTGTGTGATAAACCAACTCAAAATTTTGTGTCTTAAGCCAAAAATTTGTTATTGTATGTGAGGGTTCTATTAATCGACTGGGCTCAGTTAGGTGATTGTTGCTTTAGATGCCTGTCATCCCGTTGCAGTCAGATATTGGCTGGATCTGGAGTTATATGACCCAGCTGATCTGGGCTGAAAGGCTGAAATGGCTTCTCTATCCACATATCTAGCACCTCACATGTGACTCTTCCATGTGATCTCTTAGCTTTTCTACATGGCAACTCAGGGATACAGAAGGCAGGAAACAGGATCTTTTAATCCTCTTAAAGGCTAGCTCTGAACTTAAAATGTTATTTCCACTGTATTCTATTGCTCAAAGCATAAACAACCCAACCCAGATTTAAGGGAGTGGAGGAAGGCACACCATTTCTCAATGAGGGTGTGGTGGGAAAGAATTGATCATAGCTATCTTTAGAGATAAGCAACCTCAGAAAGTAAAGAAAATGTTTGAAGGAAGAAGAAAGTAATTATGTCAAATGCTACTGAGAGGTGGTTAATAATGAGGCAAATATGTATTCTGCAATGTAACTTTGTTAAGAAAGTATTCCAAGTGATAATATAGGTTAAAGTTGACTAAAGTGGCTTGAAGAGAATATAGAAGGGGAAAAATTGGAGGTAGGTAGTATAGATGACTTTTTTTTAAGAATACTGTAATTTTCTTTATTATACTTTAAGTTCCGAGGTACATGTGCAGAACGTGCAGGGTTGTAGGAATTTTGTTGTAAAAGGAATGAGAAAAATAAGACAGTGCCAAAAACAGGAAGAGGGATCAAGAGAAAGTTATTTTAAACTTTGAGAAATAGCATCACGTTATGCCCATGGTAATGACCCAAGAGGGAAGGGGAAATTGACAATGAAGAAAAAGGAAAAATTGCTAACTAATTTTTTAAGCAGGCCAAGAGGGTAGAACTAAAGTGCAAGTGGAAGGTTTGGCCTTAGGCACAAGGACAGCTTATGAGCACAGATGTAGGTAGTTGGGTAGATGTAGCTGAGTTGCTGGGGGATTTCTTTTCTGATTACATCTATTTTCTCAGTACAATAGGAAGAAAGGTGATCCATTGTGAATAAGGGTGGAGAGGAGGTGTTGAAGTTTTGTGGAGAGAAGAGAGACATGAAAGTTATCCAAAAGAGTGAGATAAAAAATTGTTTAGGAAATAGAATGATTGCTGTGCAAACTTACAGACACTCTGAGGTTCATGAGATGAGGGGGTGACCAGTCAGCATAGGTTTGTATTTTACTCATGCAAATCAGAAGGACAGTGCGGGCATGGACTAGTAAAAAAAAAAAAGTAGACTTAACCATGGTTGTGGCTTAGCCAAGGGAGTAAGGAAAAGCTAGCGAGAAGCAAGAGAATTGTACGTACATGCAAAATGGTGAGTATAATGATTGTGCAGTGTAAGATATTGACTTTTATCACCAAAGTTGCGTCCATCTGAAAATGCTATACTTGTTTGCTTGTGACTTTTTACATTTTGCCTGTGTTTTATTTCTTCCTTGAGTGAATTAAAACCTCCAAACAACTAAATGAACGTGCCCAGCAGGCAATGACTTACTTAGCTTTGGAAGTATCCATGCAGAAACTCAGCAGATGCCTTGTGTGAGATAGTTAAAAGAATTTGTATTTCAGAATAACATTCGATTGAAACATTTTTAGGAGTTTCCTGGGGTTCAACTCTGACAGTCTATGTTTCCCCTAAATATTGTGCATCTGTTATGTGTAGCTCTCTATGGCAGGGGAAGGGTGCTACCAGGACTTACAAAGATATATTGGATATACTGTTTGACCACAGAATGGTAATTATTTAGTATTTTTAAAGTAAATTTATAATATTATTATACTTAGGTATTGAGCAGCTGATGAATGTTGATTACTTATCTATTATTTCTGCTCATATGCAGCTCCCATGGTGGGTTAACCCCATGTTTGCCCTGGCCCTGCCACGTTATTAGTAAACTCCAGAGTTGAGTAATTTTGCCTACCAGAAACCTAGATCTTGGCAGGGGGGTTGGGGAAACTGGCTGGTTTTACTTTAAAAATGTGTCTAAAAAATCATAGATTCAAAGGATTTGTTCATGCTTTGGCAAATGTGAAGCACCCTGATGACCCTAAGAAGGAAAGAACATCCTCCTTTCACTGCCATGTAAACAGAATCATAGTCTTCTTTGTATGGGAAAAAATGTTGGCAGTATCTAGGCCACTTCTATATTCAGCCCCTGCATTGAACTGGGGCACAGCTGATGCATTCATTTCAGACAGTACCAATTGCTGCAGATGGACTTTTCATTATCAGTTGGCATATTCATTAACTTGGCAGAAATGATTGGTTTAATTGTGCCACATTCTGGTTGCTTTATGTATAGAGTCCTGGTGTTACTTTAGATCCATTGGACCTTCAGGCAGAAAACATCATCAATGTAGAAGTTTATTACTCTTGACATTTGTATCATCCAGAAGACACCAATTTGGTACTAAATACAGTGTATGCTTGTAGAACTGAGGATCTGTCGAGAGGGCTTTCTCCACTATATAGAGGTTTTATAGTAACAAGTACTATAGCCCAGTTAGGTTGTAATTATTCTCTTTCTGTAGACAAGAAGGATTATCAATGACAGAAGTTATTCTCAGGTTACTGGCATCTTCTTCTTTAATAAAATCCACTCTAAATGTATGCAAAATATACATTACAGGGAAATGATTCATAGTATAAAAGAATCATTTATAACGTATAAATATTTACCCTGGAAAGCCTATAAATATTCTATTAGAGCTATATTTTTAAGTTTCCCAATTTACCAAAAAATAGATTTTTATATTTATTGCATAACATGAATTGCAGGAGCATCGAATGTCATACTTATTACTTGTAATTGAAACTTTAAGAAAAATGAGATGCTGTGGGTTAAATTGCACACTGCAAAGTTCATTCTATTAAAAATCATAACGTGTCAGAAAATCAGATAAAGCCAGATCCATAGTTCAGGCAAGCAGGTGGGCAGGCAGGCAGGTGGGTAAGTGGGTGGGCCCAGTAGTGAAGAGGCAGATATGTAAGTTGGCAGACTGTTCCATCCATGTATGAGGAAGGTTTGGTAGGCAGGGTCCAGAGAGTGGCAAGACAGATTGGCACCCAGAGAAGCATCAGAAAATATGGTTGGTGGACATTAATATTAAGATAAAGGTTATTTGCTTTGTGCCTGCTCTGTGTGGGCAAATCACCTGCTGTGTGTAGGCAGTCCTGGCCCACAGGGTTACAAAGAGTCAGAAAATGTCAGGAGCTCAAGTGATTTCTACCCATGATAGAGATACTAAAATTATCCCTAAAATATCTTTGTGATTGAGAAGGAGTGGATCACTAACATAACTCTCCCTGTGCCTCTGGGAGTTGATGATAGCAGAAATAACTCTGCGTTGTCTACCAGGGACTTCAGTCATACAACAGGTATGAGGAATTTCAGTCACACAGCAGGTGTCACCGGACACTATGAAGGGAGCATGGCTCAAGTGGCCAGATGGGCTTCCTTGATGTTACAGAAGACCCTTATGGAATTGGAAGTCAATTTCACTTGAGTTTCCTGCGTGAATATGCCTCAATTAATTTACTAATGAATATATAAACTCCATGGCTAACATTTTTGATTTTATGAGAAAAAGATTGATTTAACTAGAAACAATTTTAAAAAAGTGTCAGGTGTCAGGTTGATTGAACTAGAAACTACGAACAAACAAACAAAAAGTATCAGGTGTCAGGGAAAGCATTGGTTCCTCAGTAAGGAGGCAGGGAGGATGTATGGGGTAGTTGCTTTTCCTTTTGGGACCAAACATCATCTTTAACATCCTGAGGATGCAAAGGGAGCTCACCACTAAATACAGACATAATAGAAACAAAATCCAATGGGCCAGATAAGATTAAGTGATGCCTATATCAAAGATTGTCTATATGTTGACAGTCCTCAGTGGTTTTGCTGGATGCTCTACTCCCAGAAGTGGTGTATTCCCAGAGTACATTTATTCATTGTTTTAATGAGTTTTCTTAGAAGTAGCTATGGCAAATTCTGTGGGGCTACAAAGACTTGTAAGAGGTTAAGTGAAGTAACACCTCTCACCTAACTTTCTTCATACCTCTTAGTCTTCTCACTTTCTTCTGGGAACTCTAAGTCCTCCACTGGTAATTTAAATTTTGAAGTTCATCAAAGCTTCATATTTTGGCCTACCTTTGCTCTCCTTCCTGAGTAATCTCATGTACTCCTATGGGTTCCCATACAATCTTGTGCACTAAAGAGTCCCAAATATAAAGCTCTACCTCAGTGGTTCTCAAAATACAGTCCCTGAACCAGCAGCAAGAACACCAACTGGGTACTTAGAAATTCAAATTCTCACCTCTCTATTCCACATGCTCCTAGTTATAAAGGAAGAAACTCTAGGAGTGAGGTCCAATGATCTATATTTTAACAGTCTCCACAGGTAATTCTGATGCTAACTGAAGTTGGATATCCATCGCTTTGGTTTGCACTATTTTTCTGAGCTCCATGCTGGTTAGACATCTCATGATGTCTAACAGGCATATCCAAAGTGGAAACCATGGTCTTCCTCTATCCATTCCCCAACTTGCTTTACTTTTGGTAATCCATATGTCAGTAAATGGTATCATCACTCAGTTTCTTAAGCCAAAAACCTGTCATCTTTGACACTCACTTCTACCTGACTTCCCACATTCAATTAATCATCATATCGTGTTTAATTTTATCTCCAGGATGTACCTAGCACCTGTTTCTCTTCATCACCAATACCAGCACCATCCTCTCCTACCGGGACTACTAAAATTATCTAACTGGTATCACTATTGCCTTTTTTGGCCCACAACAATCCACTCTTCATTTGTTCTTTCTGCAGTTTCTGATCACATCAGTCCTTAATTTAGCAACTTTCAAAGGTTCTTCTTTGCACTTAGAATTAGCACCCAAATATTTAATAGATTCTAAAAGCCAGTGTTGCTCAAAGTATAGGCAGCAAACTACTAAATTAGAATCGCTTGCAATAGGACCTAGAAACTTGTATATATAATATTATATAAAGCACTCCAATTATAGTCAATCTTCATAAAATTTCATTTATACAATGTTTAATGTTATAATGTGTAATTACTTTTTAGCAGTAAATATTATTCTCCTTCACCAGAAGCCTAAGGAGGGTTTATTATTCATCTCAAGGAGTTTTTTCAATCAAAACTTATTTTTATGTTTAATTTAAAAAGTTTTAATATTTTTGTTACTTTGAACAGGAGTATATTATTAAAAATTATAATGGTAATAACCCAGAAAAACATCATAATATTTAAAGTCTTATGGTTAGAGATAATTAAAAAGGAAAATTTAAAACTATGTGCAATTTGTTACAGATAAGCATGGCATGATGATCAACAAAATAGTTTTTAAGCAAAAAATATATTACATAAGGATAAATATCTGGGGAGTATAGTAAAATAGTAATATGAGTTCACAAAAAAAGGAAAGAAGGAAAATTTCTAAATGTTAAGTAATAATTTACAAATATATTTTAAATGGATTATGGCGGTTATCATATTATGGCACTTGATTTCTCATTAAACACTTAGAAGAATGTTGTAATAGTTTTATTTGCTGAAGTCTAATTTTTACAATGTGCCAGAAGTTAAATGCCTTATAGCTACTTAATATGATGATTTTTTCCTGCAAACAAACTTTTGAGAAGATAAATGATTTCTCAAAATTTTGGAAAGGATATATGAGCAAAAATATAAAGACCACTATTCTAAGTCAGAGTGGTAGCGTTTGATGTGAATTTCTTCATCCCAGCTAGTTGAGTTCTCAACTGATGTATAAGTGTGTGACAAATTAATTTTGTCATTAAAATAAAATGTTTATTTATCTATCCCAGCTAGTTGAGTCCTCAAATGATGTAAAAGTGTTTGACAAATTAATTTTGTCTTTAAAAGCAATAACAAAAACTGCAATTACTTTTACACCAACTAATAGGCCCACAACATAGAAGACAGTATACTTCTATGAAGTATGTGCATTAGATACTCTTTAAGTTGTAAAAAGTCTAATAAGGGCCTTATTTATTTATTTATTTATTTACCCAGAATAAGCCTCAAAAAGAAAAGGCTGTGGCCCCAAAGTTGCAGGTTAAAGGATCATTATATAATTGGTCCAATAAAGTCTATTTAATCCCTAAGGGCCTGGAGATATAAGGAATAGAAATCCTTCCTATCTTGACTTAAAATGACTGTCACCCAGACGCATGTCTGAGTAGATAAGAATGTGGGAATCTCCAGAAAAGTAGACCTAGACAGGAAGTATCTGAAGACTGGGAAGTCTGAGATTTTCTAAGAGTTATGCCACTATTGAGAATTTGACCAGAATTGAAATTCCTTGTTTTCACAGCAGGGCTGTGGAGTTCATCTGTTGTGGTTAGACTTTTTCCCATCCATTTTCTGCATTAAATAAGGTTTCTGCCTCCTTCTGCTATCCTGCATTTCTTTACCTGTTAAACAAAACCACTGTGTAAAAACTTATTATCCTTTTATCATAGAATATTTTCCTTCCCACTCTTTTAGTAATATACAGGATTGTGTGTGTGTGTGTGTGTGTGTGTGTGTGTGTGTGTGTGTCTGATATTTGTTTAGTCTACTGAAGATGGGCCTTGAATCAGGAGAGGGTTACAAGTGATAGCTTTTAGGCAAAAATATCAAGCTGACTGCTTCAAAGAATGCCAGATGCTAATAAGATGAAGAAAAAAAAATCACCTGGAAAACATGGAAATTAGGGCGAATTAAGCTTGTGTTATAGTGGAAAAGACAATGAACAATATAAATAACTAAAGTATATAGTGATAAATACTAAGGAGAAGAAAGTGCAGAAGAAAGAATGCAAAGGAGGAAGTAAGCCATGTGATGCTCAGGGAAATGCAGTTAAAACTAAAGAAACAGCCAGTTAAAGATCTGGGTGGTGACAGCATGCCTAGCAAACATCAGTAACATAGGAGAAAAATAAGGGTTGAGGCCAGAGAGTTGATGGTAGCCAGGTCATAAAAAATGTAAATGACTCTAGGGACTTCAGCTTTTATTCTGAGTGTGCTGGGAAGCCATTGCTGCATTTTTAAGCAGAGATGTGATAGGTTATGACAGAATCACCCTGGATGCTGGGTTGAGATTAGACTGATGTGTAGTAAGGTAGCCTCCATATAAAAGACATTAATACAGGCGAAATTTGATAGCAATTTAGACAATGAGAGTCACAAACAGAGATGGTGAGAAATTGTCAGAGTATGGATAAGATTTGAAGGTATAAAATATTTTACTAGGTAGAAAAAAATCATAAATAGTTTATAGGTCTGCTGAAAATAGCATGACATTAATGATACCTAGACATTTTTCACCCTATGCCCACCTCTTATATTACCCCTGATACCTTAAAGGCAAAATATACTGAAAAGGGAGTTTATCCTAGTAGAAATCAAATGCCTAGAAACACGTTGTTGGCTCTTGTTGTAGGGAATGCTGGACTCTTGCCATTGCCTAGGGCCAGAAGACAGTGCATGATCTACCTGAGCCTGGCATTGGGAACAGGAGATAGGATTATAGCATGACCACAGAAAAGGCCAGGTGGGAAGCCCCTGATGCTGCCTAATGTAATTAGCTCAATGATAAAGATGCACAGACATGTGGTAGGGGTGAAAATTTGAATTTGTAGCCATATGTGTCCCTTTTATAGTGATATTTTCTCAGCAGGCAGGAGGCATGGGGTTGGAGAGGTGAGTTGAGGGGACTGGTGCAGAAAGTCAGAACACATGGAGTTGAGCATTTGCTTCTGAGTCGAAACAGTCAGATTTCTTTCCAACTGACAACACACACAGAGCTCTCAACATTGTTCCAGAAGGTTCTTTGTTCTCCTAGTTGAACATACATCTGCTAGCTGACAGCTTGGGAATTTGAGCATTTAATTCTCTCTGCTGCCAGAAACCAACCCTTCCTGCTAGACTCAGGGCTAAGTGATTGCCAAAGTAGCCAATTAGTCTTATATCCTTTCCAAAGAGACACCAGCTACAGTTTCACATAAAAGGGAGCATTCCCAGTTACAAAATCCACAGGAATATAATGACAGTGGGGGTGGGGGGTGGGAGAGAGGTGATTATTTAGGAGAGGGAAGGTGAATTACAGAAATCCAGTATAAAAAGTTAGATGGAATATACCAAGAACCTAATCCGGTCCCTCTGCTCACATTTTATCTTAGATGATAATAGTTCATTAGAAAACCATAAATTATCTAATAAATGCTGTTTAGGATGATTTTTACCTAGCAGTGAAATATTCATATGTCTAGTGACAGAGGGAAAATAACCTTCCTTTGAATATTACTGATCACATTTTTTTCTTTCACTTGCTCTCATGACATTATAGAGCAAATTGACCACAAACTCTAACTACCTCTACAACATTGTTTGCACTTCTTTGTTTCACCTTTCCCACTTCCCCCTCTTTAGTTCTTTTATTGTACTCACATATAATTGCATATAATTATAACATTCTATTAAGTGAAAACTAAGCAACAAACTTTACAGTCACTAGGTCAAAGCTAAAGGGCATTAAACTCTCTCAGGATGTTAGGCTTTTTGAAAAAGATACAAATACATAAGAAATCCTCAGACAAGGCTTCTCAGCCATGAGGCCTCTATAGTGGTAGTGAACTTGGTCAATCTACTGTTAATAGACTTCTACTTTAGGTTCCTAGGTAAACTTTCTGAAAAAGTAGCTCAGGCTATAATCTCCTGAATAGTCCTCCTGAAAAGATAACTAGGACATTTAAAATGTTAAAGCACTAAGCAAGGCTATGTAACCAAGAACTTTTCTTTATATTTTTCATTTTATAATCCCAACTTTTGAGATCAGCGTATGAGTTGGGGTGGGCGGTGGGGGGAGGGGCGGGGGAGTCAGTATACCTGTCCATGGTTCTGAAAGGGTGGTCATTTTGAAATAATTCATTTATTTAACAATGTCTACTAATGTCTAATAGATTTTCAATATCCCTTTGTGTAGCATGTATCAATGATTTCCCACAGCTCTCTGGCTTACCACTTTACTAAGTAATTGATATACAGATTAGTCTGAATTGATTTTTGATCATTAAGCTTGTTAGAAAAGATTCAGGGTTTGAAAACTTCCTGACCCTCAAGAGAAAGATGCTATACTAAGGCTCAATCCCCTGAACTACTGTGAAAATGAGGGTTAAACAATAAAGCATAATCAATAATGAAAGAATGTTGAAGAATGAAGGGTAAAATGATGTGGAGCAAAATTAGTCATACAAGGTATTAATATATTCAAGTTCAAACAGTTTTATGAAGAGGAAGACTAAAATCTGAACGTAAGAAAACTTAAGCTGAAAATGGAATCAAAAGTTCAAGGATGATGAAATATTGATATCAATTTGATACAAAGTGATTTATAAGATATAATAGAAAGTAGGGTCTATATCTTTGCATAACTTAGATTTAAAAAGCATAATACGGTTTGCACACATTTGGAATACAAACAGCTAGCAAGGGAATTACTTCAAAGAACTATGCTGAAGCCGAATGAGATTATCAAAAATAAGTGACTTCCTTTCTTGCAATGCCATATCTGCAGAAGGAAGTGGATGTAAAAACCTAAGTGCAACACTGAATTAGGAACTTTTTCACTGAAAACCTGGGTGGAGTCAAAAGAGAGAACAAAGATTAAAATGACCATGGGTTTTCATAAATATGTAAATTTCTAGATGAAGAGAAGACTATCCTTGGAGGAAAGCTGATTCAATTTAGTGACATAGAAACTTCTGAACGATTTTATTCATCAGTAAGTATTGCCTGTTTTCATTGCCAGGGAGAGAGGGACCTATCTAGATCCTATGGTATAAAATAAATCAGTAAATTATTTAATACATAATAATTATGCCACCATTAATGTCACTTCCAAGTGCAGGAGCAAGAAGGAGATGAAAGGGTGTGTTTAGGATACAACTGACTAAAACCTTGAACAACATTAATTGTTTTAATGATTTAAAACCTTACTTTTTTTCTTCATGAAAATAAGGATTACAACAAACCAGAGAACCAATGAAAAATCCTATTGGATATTTTTTAGGTTGGATCAGATCAGGTATTCTTGGCAATTCACACACCCTTCAGTGTTTCAGATGCAAAATTTAGACACACACCTTATGCAAGGTTGTTCCTGTACCAGCATACAACCCTTCAAGCCTTCAGGTGGACATAATAATCCCACTGCTAAGATATAGTGCACCAAGTGCCTCCACACTTTATCTTTATTGGTTGAGTCTAAGCAAAGAAAATCAACTTGTCAGGACAAGGACTTCCTCTCTTTTTGGAAGCCAGGATTTGGAGATGTTCTGTGACCTATGAGATGCTAAAAGGGGATGCCGTCTTTTTAGATGAGCCTAACCATTTAGCCCTATGGGCTTGTTTGAAATTGAAGATCAGGAGAGAATGTATTCTTGAAGAACTGCACAGAGATGCAGCCCAAATAAATGCTGTACATGAAACAGACTAGGGGAAGGCCATGTGCATCTTGGTGCTAGAATTTGTAATGCATTGGTGGTACTTACCTATATTATCCTATGACTGTTTTCTAATATAAGGTCTTCCAAGATAAGGGGTTCCCAATCAAGAGGTGATGCCTCAACTGCAAAGATTCCTGATCCCCAAATGTAGCCATGGCCATGGTTACTGGTTGGTCTATACTGAGTTTTCTCAGAGGAAGTATTATTCCATATTTAGATTTTCAGAAGGGACTACTGCTTAATGTGTTATTCTGCATGCCCTGCAGCTGGAAGCCTCCCTTCTGCTGCCCACTTGTGTGAGCTCCCTAAACCCTTCAAGGTGAGCTTTCAGGGAGACAAGCCACCAAGTTCAGGAGAAATCTTAGTTTTAAATTTTAAAAAAACACTGTAAAATAATTCATTTAATCCAGTGTAACAATTGTCTCAATCAGAATAGACTCATGAATAGACATCTAAGACTAAATTAGAATCCTCCCAAAGTTATTTTGTTCGTTCTAATACTTCTTACCGTTCTTACTTATCAAGGAAGGATAGGAAAATAATATTTTTCCACCTCACTCAGACCAAAGCTGTCTTAGTAAAGTAATGCAGGTGCTAGATCTGTGTCCATGGCTCATTTCAAATTCATCAGGGTGTGCTTTTAACATATATTCCAGCCAGAGGGTCCATCTGGAACTAGGCTCATCTGTCTTAACCAATAATATTGTTTGAGAATAAACAGGACTTTTCTAAGTAGTAGAGTAGGACCACCAACAGGTAGAAAGTTGGTCTTAGAGTTGAAGCCGTATGATTCCCTCAGTGGCAGGTTTGCACAACTCTACTCTTAATTGTTTTTCAGGTAACCAAAGCAGTTTGGGTACAGGGAAAAATGATTTGTCTAAATTCTATTCCTGCAAATTGGCTTGCGAAAATGAGGCTTGCTATTTATATGAAAACAGCATCCTCGATGCAGCTGTTATGCTACCACTAACTGTTCATAACAGTGAGATTCTGCAAGCAGAGACACGCCCATCCAAAGTTTTGTCCTTTGTTTATCAGTATTCATGTCTGTTCTTTTATGCATGTCAAAAAGATTTTTCACGTTTGTATTGGAATAAATATATTCTGCAAGTGTGAACATCTCAGCTGAGGAGCTGGTAATGTAAGCACAATTACTAACACATGTCTGTAGAATAATTGCTGCTATGTATATGGAATAAAGGAGAAAAATTCAGAATTTTCTATTTGCCCTGTATTTTATACTACATATACTTACCAGCAGGAATGTAATGTAACTACAGCCAAAATCTGGGGCAAATCTGGCTCAGAATCCTAGTCTCAGTCATTTGCTTGATTGCCTTCAGATCCATCCCCATCCTCCAGCTCTGCAATATATTGCAGGTTGCTAAACCCTGCAGATTATGCATCCCAGGATTCCATACCAACTGGCTTCCTGTTAGGTTCAGCCAAGGGAAGGCACAGGTAGGAGACTGAAGAGCAAATGAAGGGGAGAGAGGAAGGTTTTCTTCCCTCAGCTTTAGACAGCATCTCCAGCAGAGGCTGCATCTCTGTGATTCTAGCTCCTGTTGGGAAGCAGCTCCTTTGAAGACCCCAGCTCCTTAAGGCAGCCCAAGCTCTTACTTGCTAGTACAGTTGGCAGTTGGAGTTCAACCTGGGTTTGAACTATGTGGGTCTACTTATACCTGAATTTTCAAAAATAAAGACAGCCAGCCCCCTCATATCCTTGGATTCTGCATGCATGGTTGATTCTGCAACCAAAAACATATCGAAAATACAGTGTTTTCAGGAGGCAAAACTTTCAGATATGGAGGGTCGACTTCTTAAGTCCATGGGTTCCACAGAACCATTGTGAGAATTGAGCATGTGCACATTTTGGTATCTGTGGTGGTCCTGGAACCAATCCCCTGTAGATACCGAGGGATGACTATAAATGTGTTTTCTCCTTTATCCCTCCAGCTCTGCAAGGTGGTATGAAGCTTCTTTTTGTACATCTCCACTTTGCCTGCCCAGACTGTTTTTCTTTTCACCACTTCCAATACTTCTAAACTAGTATCCACATTCAATTCCTTTTGTTGTCCTACTAGGCATAAGTCTATTTTCCCTAAGTAGACTCTGACTGTTATCAAGAAGTAGAATGCAGGCAGTTAATTCCTGTCTGAAAAGTCAAAACTCATGCATTTCGCACTGGAAACTGGACGTTTATATATGAATTTTTGACCATTAAGAGTACATTACTTGCAAAAACGTTCATGTGTACAGTAGTTTTTGCTAATCCTCTCATAAAAGAAAAGCATTTTCTGGCCATTCTGAATTATTCCATAACAACCGACTTGCTAACATGAATGCAGTGTCTTAAGAGGTACATAAAGGTACTAAAGCAATGATTCAACCTGAGTTGCATATTAGCATAACCCAAGCATTAAGAAAATTCCATGCATTAAAAAAAAACACAATGTCCAGTTTGTATCATAGACAAAATGAAACCTGGTAGTGAAACCTGGGCATCACTACTCTTTAAAGCTTTCTGGGTGATTTCAACATGCAACCGAGATGAGAGCCACTGTGTTAAAGGCTGTTCTTTCTCCTGCTGACCCAGTTGTTTGCAGATGTAAATAACTCAGTGTTAGCTGACTCAGGTAGTCACTCTGTCTTCATCTGTGGTCAGCATTGTCACAAGGACTGGTCCTTCGCATAGGACACAAGTGGTGCTCACTTCCTTAGTAGTGCTTTTGACTCAGTTGAAGTCGTTGGGGTTGCAGCAGTTGTGAGAGCCCACCACCATCATTGACCCACTGTCCTTGATCTTTATAGCTGCAGGAATGGTGAGGCTGCCCAGAGATAAGGTAAATGAGGCTCTCAACACTAGAGAAAAGAGAGCAGGGTAGAATTCTGTTTCGAACAATTTAAAAATTATATTTTCTTACTTTGATAAAAAAAAGTCTGGGTCTATTACAAATTATTTTAAAATTTGTTGTTATATATAACATATTTATTCTATTCTATAGTCTATTACTTCCAGAGTTTATAAATCTTCGCTTACTCTGGTATTTTTTATCCTGGCTAATGGAGCCACTATTTTCCCAATCCTCGAAATCAAAAACCTAGGATTTATTTCAAAGCTTTCCTTACCCTAGTTTCACCCCCATCGCCACCTCCCACATATCCAGTCAACCACCAAGCCTTGTTGACCCTACGTCCTGTTAAGCCTAATTTCCAGACAATACTCGAGCGTATCTCTTCATTTCTGTGCCAGTTGACTTGGCCAAGGCCAGTGGTTCTCAACCCTAGCTGGATGATAGAATCACTCGGAGGAACTTTAAAAATCCTAATGGCTAAGTCACACCCCCGTCCAATTAAAAGAGAATCTCTGAATGTGGTACCCAGGCATTCTATTCACTTGGTTCTCTGTGTCTGCACTCAGGGTCCACATCCTGGGATTAATATCACATGGATACCTAAGGACCCACTTCAGTTTTATATATTTCCTAGGTGATTCCAATGAACAGCTGACTATGAGAACTACTGACATAGGTGTTTTTTTTTCTCACCTGAACCATTGTAATTAAGTTTCTAATTGGCTTCCTAGTCCTTTATCACTCTCAGTTCATCCTCTACATTGCTGCCAAAGAAATCCTTCCAAAATGCAAATCTGATTATATTACATGGCAATGTGAAGTTCTCAAATGGCTTCTTACTGTTTATAGAGAAATAATCTCCAAACACTTATGTGTGATATAGAGAAGAGAAATGCGTGACTGAAGACCAACCAGATCTGCATTCAAATTCGACCTATATCCAGGCTATGTAGCCTAGGAAAAAATACTTCATCTCTCTGAGCTGCAATTTCAACTGTAAACTCCCATAGAACAATGTATGTAAAGCACTTGACACAGTCCCAGTCACGTATTGTCAAGTAAATTAAAAATGGTGTTGCAACAGTAGTGTATAAACCTCTAGCTGCTTCTGACTTCTTCAATCTCACTTTTCTCTCTTCTTCTATTGCCCACTAAACTCCAATAGGATTTAGAATTTAGACAAAGGTGGGGATGAGGACTCCCAACATCAAGCCATTTGTGACTGCATTCCTGTATATAAGTGTGGTTCCTTCAGCTGAAAGTGCCATTCTCCCATCTTGCTGGCCAGTCTTACTCACTACTAGACCCAGTTCAAAGCATTGCTTCTGTGAAGACTTCTCTGTCCATCTTCACCTTTATAGACTCCTGTTTCTACTGTGCAACTCCATTACTTTATACAGTATTGATATTATCTACATAATTCTGTCTTTATCACTAGATTATGAGCTGTTTAAGTTCAAAGGCTGCATAATGCCCTTACACGTCCAGTAGCAAGTATAATGCCTGGCATTTGGTTGGTACACCAGTGTATATTGCATGCCTGTATACCTGAGAATAATCAATAAATTAAATAAATTTCAGAATAAGCTAAAGAACTGACAAGATTGTATAGCACAGACCTTTGAGGGCAATGCAGTACAATGCAGAGGGACAACTATCTTTTTCCACAAAGAGATTCCAATATCCTTTAAGAGAGAATACTGAGCTATAAAGACCACAGTTCATATATCTTGTGGCAAAACCTATGTTTTTATTTTGGAAAATGAGATTCTTGAAAGAGTCAGTGTCAGAAAGATTTCCTCAGGGCTCCACTATTTGCTAGCTCTATGATGGTGGGTAAATTACCTAACCTCTCTAAAACAAAGCTTCATTTTCTATAAGATGAGACAATAATAATAATTTCAACTTTGTGGCACTGTTATGAGAAATGAATGCCATAATATGCATAAAATATTAGGTATACTAAGTCCCCATTAAGTGGAAGTTGTCATTGTTATAATTATTATCATTATTAGAAAAAAGACTACTGCATCTGCTTTCTTTCCTGCTTTGTTTTACATGACAAAACTGGTTTGATTTTCTTGATCAGGTGATTTAATAGAAATATTCAAATTAGTTAATGTGAATACACAAAACCCACACATAGATAGTTAATGTGGAGAGCTACTATGCCAAGTGTTTGAAATTATTTGATTTAGAAGCTTTAGCTAAAACAATCTGAGTTTACACAAATATAGCTAAGAGTATCATTTGTTGGTAGTTACAACTTTTTTCTTCAACTGATGCTTGGTTCTATTCTCTGCCTCTACGGAGACATCTTGTCCTATCTCAGTGGTTACCATGGTAATAGTGTATTTTTGTCAAGAGATAAGGTAGTAGGCCCCTTCCATTTCTACTGCTAATATTCCTGAATTATCTTAATGAGGAAAATATAGTAGTTACTCTCCCCACAGAGATAGACATATTTAACATTTCTTGTAATTAATTTTTCTTTTCTTTTTATTCACATATTCCAAACTTCAGACACTAATAAACTTGTGGATGGTTTTAAGAGATTAGCGACTTCCGTTTACTCTCCTCTGAAAGGAAGTGGCTAAGGCCTTGAAATTTAGATCACATAACTCAGAATGCAGTGTATAATTGGCAATTATATTCTTTACCTATGTATTACTTAAGCAGTATTTCCTAAACCTGAGTAATGGTCAGAATCAGTTGGGGAACTTAAAAACACATGTAGAGTTCCCAAGCCTAGGTATATAAGAATCTCTAGAGGTATGACTTCAGAATCTGTTTTTAAAACCACTTCAGATAATGCTAGTGATCAGTCAGGTTTAGGAAATTTTGCCCCATAGAATTTAATATGTACTTTGCATATAGTAGATGCATAGTGAAGATTTACTGAGCTGAACTGCTCTGCAGCAAAATGGGACACATTACTCAAGACAAAACTATGTTTTTAATTCTCAAGCCCATGATAATATCACATTATCAATTATTCAGACCAAATCAATATGTCCTCATCATTGATCAGTCTGGAAGTTCTCTTCAGATTTAGTAAATATTTACTGAATACCTGGTTTGTACAAAGCTAAAAATCGAGTCTGAGGATGGGAAATAAAAAGAAGGGTATTAGCTGGGCATGGTGGTGTGTGCCTGTAGTCCCAGTTATCCGGGAGGCTGAGGCGGGAGGATCACCTGAGCTTGGGATGTCAAGGCTGCAATGAGCTTGATTTTACCACTGCATTCCAGCCTGAGTGAGACCTTGTCTAA
>NW_016107405.1:6149562-6158745 GCF_001604975.1 Cebus imitator | reverse complement strand
AAAAAAAAAAAGAAACGAAAAAAAAAAAGAAGAAGGGTGATTCTTGCTCTTAAAAGTTTATTCACTTTGGGAGGCCAAGGCAGGTGAAGTGCTTCAGCCCAAGAATTTCAGACTAGCGTTGGCAACATGGCAAAATTCCATTCTCTACAAAAAATGGAAAAATTAGCTAGAGGTGGTGTTACATGCCTATAGTCTCAGCTACTCGGGAGGCTGAGGTGCGAGGATCATCTGAGCCAGGAGTTTGAAGCTGCAGTGAGTCGTGATCGTGCCACTGCCCTCCAACCTGGGCGACAGAGTAAGAGTTTATATCATTAAACATTTGTTTTTACTATGTGCTAGAAAAGGAAGCTACATACCTAAGTAACATAAGGCTTATTACAATCAAAGTTTGGGAAATACTAAATAAGGTTCCAGACTGGATAATTGGGTCAATGGTCTGGGTAAGGTCATTTTAAAATCTTATCCCAGCCATGTTCCTCACGAAATGCTCTCCTATGGATAAAACAGCAGGTTGGAGAAAATGATACTTTTGATAAAGAATGTCTGCTCCCTTCTCTGTTTTAACATAGTTTTTTGAACATACTTCCTGCTTGCATTTAATATATTTTTGTTATTTATTTGCATAATCTCTTCAGTTTTTGTCTGTCTATAAAATGAGAAGCTAGACTCTAATTTTGTTTTCAGTTTAATTCCATGATATAATTAATTTTAATAGTAAAGCCAATCAAACTAAATCACTAAAATACCAAAATAAGTTTTTCTCTTGCTAATGCAAAAACACTAGATTGGGAAGCTAGGAAGCTATCTAAGCTCATTCAGCATTTTACAGATGAGTTTCTTAGATGTGGAAAGAGCACAGAAAATTTTCCAAAACATGCAACTGGCTTACTTGCAGAGCCATGACCGAAAGAATAATCTTTTAGTTCTCATTTTCATACTCGCAATCATACTTGCACTTTTAACTATATTATGTGTTTTGTGTTTATGTATATGGCTGTTAAGCCAGGCTAAGAAATGCAGAAAATAATTCACACTATCTATAAAATAAGAACTTTATCTAGAAATTCATTTTTCATCTATTTATGGGGCATTTGCATCAGAGGTCCTGAAGATAACAAAAATGAGTGCCTTGGGCTAGATGTAATAGCATAGGAAGTTATGGGGGCTGTGGCATACCAAAAGAGAATATCATTGAGTTTTTTTACAGATTTTTCCATGTGAACTACAGCCCCAGGAATGGCAGTCAATCAGCTTCTTAGAAGAAGTCAGAAATACTGATTTTGTATGAAATCCCTCACTTTTTAAATATATCAAAAACATGATTAATAGTGTACAGGTAGAACAAAACACATTAATAGGTTGAAGCCAGCCTCTTGGCTATAAGATTTAAGGTTTGTCCATACACTAATAAAATTGACATACCTCACCAAGTGTGCAGGACTCTGACCACAAAAGTGACCCCTGTATTTTGATACCATGTATTTTGACAACTTAGTAGGAATTTTGCAAACCAAACTGGCTGAAATGCATGGAACTATTCTACGAATAACCTTCCCTGTCTTTGGCTGCAATTATTTAATTCTGAGATTAGTCAAAGTACATAGTGTTTAGATACATTAAATTATTAAAGTTTACCCACAAATCTCCTGAGGAACTGCATTTTCATATAAATGATATGGCAACAATAAATAATACAGTATGTGTGACATGAGGTAAGTCAAAAGACTCAAAGATTCATCCTTAGGGCCTTAATTCTGGTCTTCTCCCCACCCCGTGCTCACATATTCTATCTTTAAACTACCCATATAGAGTTTGTTTTTTCTGGCCCTGAAATAATCCAGGCAAAAATTATGTCCTGCAAGGGAGAACTATATTTTGAAGAAGAAAAGGAAGGGGATAAAAAGCCAGATAATGCTCCTTTACATCTAATATCTAAGATCAAGGAGTTTAAAATTATATTCGAGCACTAGTTATATGGCTGACTAATCCCTGATATCTTTTCTGTGTCTATTTCATCTACCTCCTCCTTTATCCTGTTTCAAATTTGTCCTCTAGTTCAAAGAAACTGTCTAAGGGATAAAAGGTCCCTATGTTTTGAAAGAACCTTTGTAATCCTCAACTTTACTTTGGAAAGCCTTGAACAAATATTTATGGCCGAAAAAGGGGACATATTTTCACAGCGGGAGTAAAGAGATTTCCCAAATTGAGTACTATGACTGTTATGTCCCAAAGCCAGGGGAGCTGAGAAGTAATGACATTCCTACTCTTTTGCCTCTGACTCAGTGAAGAACCAGAGGGCACTTAGCACCATGGCCACGAACTGTGTAACCTTCATCCCTGCCTGTACAACTGGAATCCCTTGGTATGGGCCTGATTTCACTTTGTGTTACTACTCTCTTTGGACTATATGCAGCAGCAAAATGCAGGCACTAATTCAGAGCACTCACTCTGGGCAAGCAGGCTAATTAATATGTTTCACTGTGGCACTTTTCCATGATTCCTGAAGGGTTTGATGACATGGACAGAAGATAAAACGGAAGGCTAAGCCAGATCTGATTATCTTTTTCTGGCATGCGATACGACTAATCTGACACAAAGATGGGTGCCCATTTTCTTGTAATGGTGGATGTGGTGTTAGTTTGCTTTGTTGGCTCAACTGATATCCATGATCCTAAATATATCTGAAAATTATTTGCACAGATAGGATAGGACGGAGTTTGTCAAAATTACTTAATAAGGGTTTATGCCAACACTGCAGTCACTGACAATATTATTTAAGAGGTTTCTGAGGATCTGTGCCAAGCTTTTTGTGTGAAAAGGGTTTTTATACTTCAGCTATACAAGATGACACATTTACAGGAAACTATCACTAAAATCTCTGAATTGGTAAAAAGGTACCCTAGACTGAAGTCCTAAAAAGGCAATTTTTTCTTTCTTAAACACAATAAAGTTAACCTGGCTGTTTTACTAAGTAGAAATTTTAGGCTACATTATCAAACAGATACAATTAGTATATAATGAGCATGTTCCATGGTGATAAATTCTTCTAATGTCCTTAAATACAGTATTTTTTTCCTCCTGCCTTAATCAGTCTCCCTATAGTCTTTTCCATAACATCATTTTGGGGATTTTTTTTTATTTTTTTATTTTTTATTTATTTATTTTTTTAGCATTTGCTTCTTTTATAATTACAAAGAAACTTAGACCTGACATGCAATTTTCCCAAAATTTGAATTCATTTAAATTAATGAGTTTTTGTCCTTTCTTTGCATCAGCAGACAATTATGTCTGCATCCCTCCCTACATCCTCCATTTATCTCAGCCACACAACGGTCTTCCTTACCACCCAGTGACTATAATAATGGCTAATACTAAGGGACCAAAATCAACCATGCACAGAGCTAAATTATCTTTATGAATTATCTTGCTTAATGCTGACAACATCCCCATGAAGTAAGTACTATTGTGATTCCATCTTTAGTGGATCATGAGCCTGAATTGCCCATAATCACAGAGCGAAAAAAAAGTAGTGATCACTGCCCATGATCTTAGCCCGAGTCCTTGGCTATTCCCTACCCTTTTAACAGCACTACAAGAGGGGGAAAAGTTTAATTTTTCTCCCATGCTACTTCTCTGGGGACTCCACACTCTCTATGATACGTCATGGAAAGTGCTGGTGAGGAACCAGAAAAAATGAGGAGAGATGGTGTCCTGAGCATAGGTCACATATTGGTAAATAAATCGTATGACTTTTTAAGACTTAGACCTTCACATACACACACACACAAATTTGAAACTACGGAAACAATAGAAACTCTTTGGTATATGAGTCACAAGTTATATTCTCTTTTAATTCAATTAAAATAAAGTACAGTTGGTCACTCTTTCAAAACTTTTTAAAAACAGAAAACCAAACATTACATGTTCTCACTTATAAGTGGATGTTCAACAATGAGAACACATGGACACAGGGAGGGGAATGTCACACACCAGGGCCTGTTGGGGGGGGTGGGGGTATAGGGAAGGGATAGCAGGGGTAGGGAGATTGGGGAAGGATAACATTAGGAAAAATACCTAATGTAGATGACAGGAGGATGGACACAGCAAACCACCATGGCATGTGTATACCTATGTAATAATCCTGCACAAGCGGCACACATACCCCAGAACTTAAAGTATAATTTAAAAAAATAAAATAGGGCATCTATTGTCTCCATCCGATGAAGAAAGCCCCTCAGTTTAAGAGTTAAAGGGGACTGATATAACAGTGATAGGATTCTAATCCATGTCTATAGACTCCAAAATTTGAAGCAATAATCACAACATTCTTCTCAGCTGATTAATTAGTTCAGCATTCACCATCACTCAACTGACTGAAAGTATGGAAGAGGCTGGGTGCAGTGGCTGACTCCTGTAATCCCATCACTTTGGGAAGCTGAGGCGGGCAGATCACCTGTGGTCAGGAGTTTGGCCAACATGGTGAAACCCCATCTCTACTAAAAGTCCAAAACTTAGCCAGGCATGATGGTGGTCACCTGTAATCCCAGCTACATGGGAGGCCAAGGCAGGAGAATTGCTTGAACCTGGGAGGCAAGGTTGCAGTGAGCTGAGATCGAACCATTGCACTCCAGCCTGGGCGACAGAGTGAGACTCTGTCTCAAACAAACAAACAAAAAGTATGGAAGAGCTAGGAAGTTGAGGTATATGAGTCAGTTCTTGTTACAATAATAGTACAAAACAAACCAATAGCTTAAAACAATAATGGTTTATTCTTGCTCACACACTTACAGATTAGCTGACATGTGGCTGATTGAAGCTTGGTTTGTCTGGGCTTTGTTCCATGCTGCAGACTGGACCTTTGTCTGTTGCACAAGTCTTTCATCCTGTCCTCCTTGACCAATGAGATACCTGGGACATATTCTTCTCATGGCACTACCAGAGTAAAAAATTGGCAAGTAGAAACACATAATGTCTCCTAAGGTCTAGACTTAGAAGTGGCACATTGCCATTTCCATCCATGTTCCAAGGGCAAACTAAAGCAACATGGCAAAGCCTAACATCAATGAGATGGCAAAGTAGACTCCATCTCTAGTTGAAGGAAATGCAATGCTACGTGGCAATAAGTGTGAATACAGGGAGAAATGAGAAATGGAAACAATTTATACAATACCATGAGGAGATAAACAGTTAAGAAAATGAGCTCTCCATGTTGTATGAATGTTTGCATGGAAGAAGAGAAAGGAGACTTTAACCCAACTGGACAGAGGACAAGATCTAATGTTCTATTCTTATTTCTTATATTTAGAGATGAAAAAGAATATCCAGAAGATCTCTGGGACTATTACCTGAAAATCTATCTGCTGAGCAGTGATTTTAAGACTAAGCAGATCAGCAGGGAAAATACTATGTTACAGCATATGTGCTTCTAAGAACTGGCTGACAAGTAGGATTATAATATATATGAGAATGGAAACAATTATAATTGGGAATATATGAAAAACTCAGGACTTACAGAACCCATAGTCTACAGAATACTTTTAAATGACGTTTAGCCCCTTCAATCCAAGCCTACAGTTCTAGCCTCTGAGTTGAAAAGGTTCTTAAAGGTCTTGTCAGTGCTTGAATTCTCTCTGTAGCTTGCAGTTTATATTTGAACATGTCCTGTAACATTACTTTCCAATTCCATTTTGAAACTTTCCATCTTCTTTTTCCTTATCATTGCCATTTAAATGCACCCCATGTCTCCACACTACTCATCAGTGAGTCAGTCCATGAGCAAGTAAGAACCACCCAAAAATGATAAACCCCAGAAAACTTCTCTCCTTCCTGGTGAATAACCATTCCTATGCCAGGCCAGTTCCAAAGGGCCCTCTGCATGACTTAATACTCTGCTGTTGCAGTCTTGAAATTCTTAAGTTTTAAGCAAGCAACTGCATTTTCATTTTGCACTGGGCTTCACAAATTAGGTAGCTGATCTTGTTCCTAAGTCATCATCAGCACTGTCTTTACCTGAATCAAGTCCCTACCTCCTGATACCTTCTTGTAGCCATTCCACTGGGGCAACTCCACTTGCTATCTTACCAGATTTGGTTCCTGATTGATTCTCTGTTCTTCATGGTTTTTTGATTTCACTCTTACTCAGTTTTGGTGGAGGAATTTCCTCAATCTGTCCCAGCTACTGGACCAGACCTTCACTGACACCTTATTTCTTCCCCCAGCAGAAATAGATTTTGACCATAACTCTCAGATAATTCTTCTAAGCTAAATTTTGATTTGGGCCAATTGATCCTACCTCTCCTTCTTGGAGCTATGCAAAATAAATCTTTTTGATTCTTCATCTACTTTGAAGCTAGCCCTTCAAACCAGAATGGAGGAATCACTTGATAAGGAGATATAATTGAACTTTGGGGAAGGAGCTGGTGGCACCTGGTCATTGATGAGGGGTGAATAGGATGTGGTTACCTTGAGCTGGCGTTATCCTCATCTTTTTACTTTTTACTTTTTTTTTATCATGCATCAGCTGAACTGCTTTGCTGACCTCTTGCTTAAGGTTGGATGTGGTGGACTCCATCCTTAAATGGCTGTGTCATACTACTGTTAACAATCTAAATTCAACAATCACAAAACCAGGTAATTTGTATTGAAGAACATAACTTCCCACAAGTACATTAATTATTCAAGCAGATCCTTTAAGCTTATGGCAGAAGGAAGTGTGTAAACATGGGAATTTAACAGACTTTTTGAACATATTTAATTTGGGCTTTTATATTTCATGCCAAAAATTTGAAATAATATTTAGTGCTTGGTTTTCTTTTTTTTCTTGTTTGTGAAAGTAGCACTTGTTTTTGTAGGAAACTTAGAAAATAATTTAAAACCACAAAGGAAAATAAACATCTTTACAGTTCTACCTATTAAAAGTAACTACAGTTAACATACAGTTTAATATCTCTTTATTTTTTATTATGAACATATACACATATATATCTTAAAAGATCATATTCTGATAAGTGCAGTTAACATATAGTTTAGTATCTCTTCATCTTTTACTATGAACATATATACATATATATTAAAAGACACTATGAGCATATTATACAGTGTTTCATAACTTACTGTTTTTTAAAATTTTTATCAAAATGATTTTTCCTTTTCATAGGATAATTAGAAAGCAAACAAACTTAAAGTCATATAGCAATACAATAAGATACTTCTGTCAAAAACAGTCAATTCAGGAGGAGAGACATTGGAGTAATGTTCTTGTAGTTATGTAGGCTCAGGATTCCAGTTATATATTGTTTTAATAAATACTTATCTGCTTTGGATCCTTTTTACACCTTTGAGTAAACTAATTTTTGTATATGGTGTAAGGAAGGGATCCAGATACATATACCCTCCCAATACTGAATCAGGAAGAAGTCGAATCCCTGATTAGACCAATAACAAGTTCTGAAATTGGGGCACAATTAATAGCCTACCAACCAAAAAAAAGTCCAGGACCAAATGGATTTACAGCCAAATTCTACCAGAGGTACAAAGAGAAGCTGGTACCATTCCTTCTGAAACTATTCCAAGCAATAGAAAAAGAGGGAATCCTCTCTGACTTGTTTTATAAGGCCAGCATCATCCTGATACCAAAACCTGGCAGAGTCACCACTAAAAAAGGAAGTTTCAGGCCAATATCTCTGATGACCATTGATGCAAAAATCCTCAATAAAATACTGGCAAACAAAATCCAGAAGCACGTCAAAAAGCTTATCCATCACGATCAAGTTGGCATCATCCCTGGGATGCAAGGCTGGTTCAACATACACAAACCAATAAATGTAATCCATCACATAAACAGAACCAATGACAAAAACCATATGATTATCTCAATAGATGCAGAAAAGACCTTCTACAAGATTCAACAGCGCTTCATGCTAAAAACTCTCAATAAACTAGATATTGATAGAGCATATCTCAAAATAATAAGAGCTACATATGAAAAACCCACAGCCAATATTACACTGAATGGATGAAAACTGGAAGCATCCCCTTTGAAAACTGGCACAAAACAAGGATGCTCTTTCTCATCACTCCTATTTAACATAGTATTGGAAGTTCTGGCCAGGGCAATTAGGCAAGAGAAAGAAATAAAGAGTATTCAGTTAGGAACAGAGGAAATAAAATTATCTGTTTGCAGATGACATGATTATATATTTAGAAAACCCCGTCATCTCTGTCCAACACCTCCTTAAGCTGATAAGCAACTTCATCGAAGTCTCAGGATACAAAATCAATGTGCAAAAATTACAACCATTCCTATACACCAATAACAGACAGAGAGCCTAATCATGAGTGAACCCCCATTCACAATATCTATAAAGAGAATAAAATGCCTAGGAATACAACTTACAAGGAATGTGAAGGACCTCTTCAAGGAAAACTGCAAACCACTGCTCAAGGAAATAAGAGAGGACACAAACAGATGGAAAAACATTCCATGCTCATGAATAGGAAGAATCAATATTGTGAAAATGGCCATACTGCCCAATGTAATTTATAAATTAAATGCTATCCCCTTCAAGCTACCATTGACTTTCTCCACAGCATTGGAAAACACTACTCTAAATTTCATATGGAACCAAAAAAGAGCCCACATAACCAAGACAATCCTAAGCAAAAAGAAAAAAGCTGAAGACATCACACTACCTGACTTCAAACTATACTACAAGGCTACAGTAACCAAAGCAGCATGGTGTTGGTACCAAAACAGATATAGAGACCAATAGAACAGAACAGAGGGCTCAGTAATAACACCACACTTGTACAACCATCTGATCTTTGACAAACCTGACAAAAACAAGCAATGGGGAAAGGATTCCCTGTTCAATAAATGGTGTTGGGAAAACTGGCTATCCACATGCAGAAAGTTGAAACTGGATTGCTTCCTTATACATGATAAAAACAATAAGATGGATTCAAGACTTAAATGTAAGACCTAACACCATAAAAACCCTAGAAGAAAACCTAGGGAATACCATTCAGGACATAGACATGGGCAAGGACTTCATGACTAAAACACCAAAAGCAATGGCAACAAAAGCCAAAATAGACAAATGGGATCTAATTAAACTAAAGAGCCTTGGCACAGCAAAAGAAACTATCATCAGAGTGAACAGGCAACCTACAGAATGGGAGAAA
>NW_016107405.1:6142539-6149472 GCF_001604975.1 Cebus imitator | reverse complement strand
AAGAAGAAGAAAAAAAGCTCATTGTCACTTGTCATTAGAGAAATACAAATAAAAACTACATTGAGATACCATCTCATGCCAGTTAGAATGGCAATCATTAAAAAGTCAGGAGACAACAGATGCTGGAGAGGATGTGGAGAAATAGGAATGCTTTTACACTGTTGGTGGGAGTATAAATTAGTTCAACCATTGTGGAAGACAGTGTGGTGATTCCTCAAGGATCTAGAAATAGAAATACCATTTAACCCAGCAATCCCATTACTGGGTATATACTCAAAGGATTATAAATCATTCTATTGTAAAGATACATGCACCTGTATGTTTATTGCAGCAATATTCACAATAGCAAAGACTCAGAACCAACCCAAATGCCCATCAGTGACAGACTGGATAAAGAAAATGTGGCACACATACACCATGGAATACCATGCAGTGATAAAAAAGGATGAGTTCATGTCCTTTTCAGCACATGAATGAAGCTGGAAACCGTAATTCTCAGCAAACTAACACACAAACAGAAAACCAAACACCACATATTCTCATTCATAAGGTGAGTTGAACAATGAGAAGACATGGATACAGGGAGGGGAACACCACATGCCAGGAAATACCTAATATAGATGATAGGTTGATGGATGCAGCATATCACTATGGCATGTGTATACTTATGTAAAAAACCTGCACGTTCTGCACATGTACACCAGAACTTTAATAATAATAATAAAAGTGTGCTGGCAGTCTCATTTTAAAATAAAGGATTCCATTCAGAAGGAAAGATATTTTATCTTCTTTAATGAGTTGCAAAAAAATGCAAAATAACAGCCTGAGCCTGTTAAAATTAGAATTTCTAAGCCTAAAGGGGTTAGAAAAGCCCAGGAGTATTTTGATGCCCTGAGTTTTTTGTTTGATTTGCCTGTAGGTACATGTTTAATAACTAAATGCCCTTTCTTCCCTTTTTAAGCTTCTCATCTTCAAAGATTGTGCAGTATAGGATTATTTGTTCCATTACTAATCTGTTCATTTAAAAATATTTTTAAAGGCACCTGAATCCATTTATTTAGTGAGTATCCTTAAATGTATAAACATAGATTTAAAAATTTATACTCAAAAATAATTTCTGTACACATGGATATTGAGTCTGTCTCTCTCTCCCTCTCATTCATGTGCTACATTTTAATCATCCCTGGAGTTTTTTCAAAACTTACACTAATAGGCATCTTACAAAGAGTTATATGTTGTGTTTATTTTATTTTTGAAAGTGTGAAGCAACCTAACATTTGCCTTGTCCCATCTATATTCCAAAATCTGTATAGCTTAGTTGATTTTTTATGTTGTTTTTACTAACTTTACATTGGTCTTTGGATTTGATTCTTTCAAAAATAGGCAAGATATAAGTAGTCTACAACAGACTGTTGACAGCGAGTGAACTTAAAAGTTCCTGCAATCTTCAAGATAATCATAGAAAAAATGCAAACAAGAACAAAACAAACTTCAACATTTCTCAACATTGACTTCTACATTTCTGCTTTACCCTATCAGGTTCTGTGAAAAACAGAAGAAAATTAAAAAATGTGATAGATTAATTCTGAAACCTTGATACTGAACATATTTCACTTGTAGAGCTCTGTTCTTTTCTCCCACCATTTATTGTATTCTTAATGTAAGTTTCTTTAATATAATGAGAAAATCTGCTTTCCTCAATATCTGGATACAATCCCAACTTAAAGTTACATATTATCACCTTGACCTCTGGCTGCCATGTATACACTGATTTATTACATTTTTTAGACTAAGTTTTACCCAAGATACCACATCCAATATATCCAGATTTGAAGAGCTTGAGGTATTCTTCAAAACGCTTTGAGATTATAGTCTACATACTCAAAAATCTCTAGACCTTATTTTGTGGAAGACAAGTTGGTGGCTTAGAAAGAGCACAGGTGTGGTGGCAGGTATACCTGACTTCAAATCCCTGTCCTTCCTTTATGACCCTTAGGCATCTTAGCTTCTCTATTCCTATTTGTAAAATGGAAACACAAATGTTACATAAATAATTTGGTACAAATTAAATGATACATGAATTATGAAGATTAAGTGAAATAATGCACATAAAGCACTTGAACTGATCAAGTGTTCAAATTGCTAGTTCCTATTATTATTACATCATTCCCGATTAGTTCATGAGTAAGAGAGTGACCTCATTGCTTCATAGGCATATTTTACCATAGTCTTGCAGTACTGTTCTTCAGACTTATCAGCTATTTTTATGAGTTTTTACTTTCAATGTATTTTTACTGTGCTTGAGATGCAAATTTACCCTTGCATTTAAAAAATAGAAAACAAAATGTCACAACGTTTAATGAAAACCCAAGGCATTTGAGGCATGACTCAAACACCCTCTTCAAGAACGAGCGTATCAATAAAGAAAGTTAGTTATGATATCAGGAGGTAGAAACTGGGAGTCTCCTTTGGCTACTTCAATTCTGAAGGCATTCATTGGCTGCAGAGTACCCAAACTCCTCCAGCGGCATATAAAACTCATGAAGAGTAGAGTCCAAGTCTTTTTCAGCATTTTATCATCAGCATTTAGGGATTATGGAGACAAAAACTTAAGGACTTGATCTTGGTTCAAAGGCATTTACATGTATTTTTTTTTCATAGGCTTTTCAGGGAACAGGTGGTATTTTGTTATATAAGTAATTTCTGAAGTGGTGATTTGTAAGATTTTGGTGCACCTATCACCAGAGCAGTATACACTGAACTGAATTTATAGTCTTTTATTCCTCACTCCCTTTTCACCATTTTCCCCTGAGTCCCAAAAGTCCATTGTGTCATTCTTATGCCTTTACATCCTCATAGCTTAGTTCCTATGAATGAGAACATACAACGTTTGGTTTTCCATTCCTGAGTTACTTCACTTAGAATAGTAGTCTCCAATGTCATCCAGGTTGCTGTGAATGCCATTAATTTATTTCTTTTTATGGCTGAGTAGTATTCTGTTGTATATGTATACTACAGCCTCTTTATCCACTTGTTGATTGATGGGCATTTGGATTGGTTCCACATTTTTGCAACTGCGAATTGTGCTCCTATAAATATGCATGTCCAAGTATCTTTTTTGTATAATGACTTCTTTTTCCCTGGGTATTATATATTCAGTAGTAGGATTGCTGGATCAAATGGTAGTTCTACTTTTAGCTTTTTCAGGAATCTCCACACTGTTTTCCATAATGGTTGTACTAGTTTACATTCCCACCAGCATAGTAGAAGTGTTCCCTTTCACTGCATCCACACCAGCATGTATTATTATTTCTTTTTATTATGGCCATTTCTGCAGGAGTAAGGTAGTATCACATTATTTTGATTTGCATTTCTATGATCATTAGTGATGTTGGCATTTTTTCATGTTTTTTGGCCATTTGTATATCTTCTTTTGAGAATTGCCCTTAGCCCACTTTTTGATGGAATTGTTTTCTTGCTAATGTGTTTGAGCTCATTGTAGATTCTAGATATTAGTCCTTTGTCAGATGTATAGATTGTGAAGATCTTCTCAACTCTGTGGGTTGTCTGTTTACTTGGCTGACTGTTTCTTTTGCTGTGCAAAGCTCTTTAGTTTAATTAAGTCTCATGTATTTATATTTGTTATCATTGCATTTGATTTGGGTTCTCATTCATGAAATCCTTGCCTAAGCCAATGTTTAGAAGGGTTTTTCCAATGTTGTCTTCTAGAATTTTTATAGTTTCAGGCCTTAGATTTAAGTCCTTGATCCATCTTTAGTTGATTTTTGTATAAGATGAGAGATGAGGTTCCAGTTTCATTCTCCTACATGTGGTTTGCCAGTTATCTCAGCACCATTTGTTGAATATGGTGTCTTTTTCCCACTTTATGTTTTTGTTTGTTTTGTCAAAGATCAGTTGGCTGTAAGTATTTGGGTTTATTTCTGAGTTCTCTATTCTGTTCTGTTGTTCTAAATGCCCATTTTTATAGCAGTACCATGCTGTTTTGGTGACTATGGCCTTAGAGTATACTTTGAAATCAGATAATGTAATGCCTCCAGATTTGTTCTTTTTGTTCAATCTTGCTTTGGCTATGCAAGCTCCTTTTTTGGTTTCATATAAATTTTAGGAATTTTTTTTCTAGTTCTGTGAAGAATGATGGTGGTAATTGCATTGAATTTGTAAATTGCTTTTAGCAGCATGGTTATTTTCACAATATTGCATGGGATGTGCTTCCATTTGTTTGTGTTGTCTATGATTTATTTCAGCAGTATTTTGTAGGATTCCTTGTAGAGATATTCTACTTCCTTGGCCAGGTATATTCCTAAGTATTTTACATTATTTTTGTAGCTATTGTAAAGGGATTGAGTTCCTGGTTTGATTCTCAGCTTAGTCATTGTCAGTGTATAGCAAAACTACTGATTTGTGTGCATTAATTTTGTATACTGAAACTTTGCTGAATTCATTTATCAGGTCTAGAAGCTTTTTGGAGGAGTCTTTAGGGTTTTCTAGGTATACAATCATATAATCAGCAAAAACAGTTTGACTTTCTCTTTACTGATTTGGATGCCCTTTATTTTTCTCTTGTCTGATTGCTCCAGCTAGGACTTCCAGTACTATGTTGAATAGAAGTGGTGAGAGTGCACATCCTTGTCTTGTCTCAGAGGGAATGCTTTCAACTTTTCCCCATTCAGTATTGTATTGGCTGTGGGTTTGTCACAGATGGCTTTTATTACATTGAGGTATGTCCCTTGTATGCCAATTTTACTGTTTTAATCATAAAGGAATGCTGGATTTTGACAAATGCTTTTTCTGTGTGTATTAATATGATCATATGATTTTTGTTTTTAATACTGTTTATGTGGTATATCACATTTATTGACTTGCATATCTTAAACCATCCCTGCATTCCTGGTATAAAACCCACTTGATCATAGTGGCTTATCTTTTTAATACATTGCTGGATTTGGTAATCTAATATTTTGTTAAGTATTTTTGCATCTGTGTTCATCAGGGATATTGGTTGGTAGTTTTCTTTTTTGGCTATGTCCTTTTCTGGTTTTGGGATTAGGATGATACTGGTTTCATAGAATTATTTAGAGAGAATTCTTCCTTTCTCTATCTTGTGGAATAGTGTTCATAGGATTGTTACCAATTCTTTTATGAATGTCTGGTAGAATTCAGCTGTGAATCTATCTGGTCGTGGACTTTTTTGTTGTTGTTGGCAGTTTTTAAATTATCATTTCAGACTTACTGCTTGTTACTGGTCTGTTCAGGGTATCTAATTCTTCCTGCATTAAAGTAGGAGGGTTGTATCTTTCCAGGAGCTTATTCATCTCCTACAGGTTTTCTAGTTTGTGCACATAAAATTGTTCATAGTAGCCTTGAATGATCTTTTGTATTTCTGTGGTGTCAGTTGTAGCATCTCCTGTTTCATTTCTGATTGACCTTATTTGGATTTTCTCTCTTTTTTTCTTGGTTAATCTTGCTAATAATCTATGTTATTTATCTTTTCAAAGAACAAGCTTTTTGTTTCCTTTATCTTTTGTATTGTTTCATTTAAATTTCATGTAGTTCTGCTCTGATCTTGGTTATTTCCTTTCTTCTGCTGTGTTTGGGTTTGGTATGTTTTTGCTTCTCTAGTTCCTTGAGGTGTGACCTTAGATTGTCTATTTGTGCTCTTTCAGATTTTTTGATGTAGGCATTTAGGGCTTTGAATTTCCTTTTTCCACCACCTTTGCTGTATCCCAGAGGTTTTGATAGGTTGTGTCACTGTTGTTTTTCAGTTCGAAGAATGTTTTAATTTCCATCTTGATTTCATTGTTGATCCAATGATCATTCAGGAACAGGTTATTGAATATCCACATATTTATATGGTTTTGAAGGTTCCTTTTGGAGTTAATTTCCAGTTTCATTCCATTGTGGTCTAAGAGAGTACTTGATATAACTTCAATTTTCTTAAATTTATTGAGACTTGTATTGTGACCTATCACATGGTCTATCTTGGAGAAAGTTCCATGAGCTGATGAATAGAAGGTATATTCTTCAGTGCAGTGGTTGGGTAGAATATCTGTAAATATCTGTTAAGTCTGTTTGTTTTAGTGTATAGTTTAAATCCATTGTTTCTTTGTTGACTTTCTGCCTTGGTGACCTGTCGAGTGTTGTCATTGGAAAGTTTCCCATTATTATTGTGTTGCTGTCTTTCTCATTTCTTAGGTGTAGCAGTAATTGCTTTATAAACTTGGGAGCTCCAGTGTTAGGTGTGTATATAGTTAGGGTTGTGATAGTTTCCTGTTGATCAAGGCCTTTTATCATTATATAATGTATCTTTTTGTCTTTTTTAACTGCTGTTGCTTTAAAGTTTGTTTTGTCTGTTATAATAATAGCTACTCCTACTTGCTTTTTGTGTCCATTTGTATGGAATGTTTTTTTCCATCCCTTTAAGTTGAGTTCATGTGAGTCCTTATGTGTTAGATGAGTCTCTTGATGGCAGCAGCTAGTTGACTGGTGAATTCTTATCTATTCTGCAATTCTGTCTTTTAAGTGCAGCATTTTTGACATTTTCATTTAATGTTAGTATTGAGATATGAGGTACTAGTCCATTCATTGTGCTATTTGTTACCTGTATATCTTGGGGTTTTTTAATTGTATTTTTGTTTTATAGGTCCTGTGATCTTTATGCTTTAAAGAGGTTCTGTTTGGATGGTTCCAGGATTGGTTCGAGATTTCGAGCTTCTTTTAGCTGTTCTTGTAGCACTGCTAAAAGAAGCTCTAAATCTTGTACTGTAGTTCTTATAGTACTAGCTTGGTACTGGTGACTTTTCTCAACATTTGTTTGACTGAAAAAGACTATATCTTTTCTTCATTTATGAAGGTTAGTTTTGCTGGATACAAAATTCTTGGCTACTAATTGTTTTTTTGTTTTTTTTTTTTTTT
>NW_016107405.1:6079437-6142148 GCF_001604975.1 Cebus imitator | reverse complement strand
TTTCCCCTTATAGGTTACCTGGTACTTTTGCCTCACAGTTCTTAAGATTGTCTTAACTTTAGATAACTTGATGACAATGGGCCTACATGATGATCTTTTGAGATGAATTTCCCAGGTGTTCCTTGAGCTTCTTGTATTTGGATGTCTAGGTCTCTAGCAAGGCCAGGGAAGTTTAACTCGATTATTTCCCCAAATATGTTTTCCAAATTTTAGATTTCTCTTCTACCTCAGGAACACCAATTATTCTTAGGTTTGATCATTTAACATAATTCCAAACTTCTTGGAGGCTTTGTTCATTTTTTCTTATTTTTCTTTGTTGAATTGGGTAAATTTGAAAACTCGTCTTCAAGCTCTGAAGTTCTTTATTTCCCTTGTTTGATTCTATTACTGAGACTTTCCAGAGCATTTTGCATATCTCTAAGTGTACCCATTATTTCCTAAAGTTTTGATTGTTTTTTTATTTATGCCATCTATTTCACTGAAGATTTCTCCCCTCATTTCTGGTATCATGTTTTTGATATCCTTAAATTGGGCTTCACCTTTCTCTGGCACCTCCTTGATTAGCTTAATAGCTGACCTTCTGAATTATTTTTTAGGTAAATCAGGAATTTTTTTTTGGTTTGGATTCATTGTTGATGAGCTAGTGTGATTTTCAGGGGTGTCAAAGAGCCTTGTTTTATCATATTACCAGAATTGTTTTTCTGTTTTATTCTCATTTGGATAGCCTATTTCAGAGTGAAAGTCTACAGCTCAAGGTTGCTGTTCAGATTCTTTTGTCCCACAGGGTTCTCTTGGTGTAGTACTCTCTCTTTTTCCTACAGATGTGGTTTCCTGAGAGATTCTATAGTGAATGTTATCTTTCTTCTGGATGTAGCCACCTAGCAGGTCTACCAGGCTCTGGAGTGGTACTGGGGGTTGTCTGCACAGAGTTCTATGATATGAACCATCTGCAGGTCTCTCACCCATGGATACCAGCACCTGCTCCAGTGGAGGTGGCAGTGGAGAGAAATGGACTCTGTGAGGGTTTTTTTGTGCTGGTTGGCCTTCTGCCAGGAGGTGGCACTTTGAAGAGAACATTAGCTATGGTAGTACAGGGAGGATCAGGTGGAGGGCGGGGCCCCAGAGTTTCCAAGAATATACACCCTTTGTATTAAGCTACCATGGTGAGTAGGGAAGGACCATCAGGTGAGGCAGGGCTAAGTTTGTCTGAGCTCAGACTCTCCTTGGGTAGGCCTTGCTGCCACTGAGTATTTGTGGGTTTTCTGGGTCCTGCAGGAGCAATCCATTTCCTTCAGAGGGTCTGTGTATTCTCTCAGCTGTCCTGGTTTATTCCTGCAGTAATTCTGGATCAAAAGTTTGAGATGTGAGTCTCCACACATGGCTATGTTTGTTTGCGTGGGCCCTGCAATCTAGTCCTGCCTCTTGCCTGCCATGATCCTAGGGTTTTTATCTTAAAGGCATTTTTCTATTCAGATAAAAAGAGAGAGCACCTACAATTATTTTGAAATTTTGATGGGGTAATGAGTGAAAACTAGGAGAAAGGAGCAATATCTCTGACCTACTCTCAGCAGAGCCTACTTTCTAGGAACACATTCGGTAGTGTTGAGGAATTCAGAGTCTATTGTGACAATGCTGCAGATCTGGGTTGGGCTACCTATGTGAGAATTTTGGGATATATGTCACAGACCAACTTAAAAAAGGAATGAACCCACTGAGTTGGCATCTTGTGAACAATATATCAAGCTAACATCTGTCAGTCTTCAGCAATATACCAGTTTTTCACCTTTATTATCTTTTCTATTAGGTAGTCTCAACTAACAGGCTTTCTGTCTATGCAATGAGGATATTTCCAGCTCACTCATCTGCCATTTTAATGACTTTTCCCTGAATATTCTGATCCTCCCACTTAGCTTTCCCTAAATTCCCAGCTTCACACCTACAAAATTCCCCTGTGACTTCAGAGCAAATTTCGGTGACTTTCATCACTACCAACAGAGCTGGTTAATAGGGGAGATGGAAAGTGGGAAAAGGAAAAAACACACCCCACAGCATACATCTGTTTGCAAAAGTTGTCTATTTATCTCTCTAACTTTTAGTGTTACATTTGTGCTTTGCAATGTCTTTTATATTTATTAACAATGTTTATAAACATTAAATTAATAATATAAAGTTAATGAACATTAACATCCAGGAGAATGCCAAGCAATTGGAGGAAGTTAGATGCCCCCATTACAGAACGTTAACAGCCCTTGGGGTTGCTGTAGATGTGGCAGCTGCAAATGAACCGTGGCTTCCAATCTGCAGTGTTTTTCAGTCCCCAAGTGAAAATAAACATGCCATTTGAAAAAATAAGATCAGTATCATAGCAGGGTAAATTAGAGTGGTTATTAGTATATTAATTGAATACCAGATGGAAAAGCAAAACAAACAATAGCTTGCCAGTCTCTACAGGAAATGTCTTCTAAATATTTCAGAAGAAATTCTAAAATAACATGTGGTAGTGAGGTATATGGGTATATATTTTCAGTTACCCTGAGCTTACTAGTGACCAAAATAGCCCATGTATTATTCCTCTAGGGGATGTGAAGTCAGAAATTATAGAAAACCCTGCCAGCAATTTAATTAGGAATGACCTTTTCAGATGACAAAATAGATACTAAGTTTTTGGTGTAATTGTTATTAGTTTGATTATCCTGGAAATGTGTTGTCTTTCTTGCCTTGTGCAAAACTATACAACGCGGCCACATTGATCCTGGTGGAAGATAAGTGCAAGTCCAGGGGCCCAGAAGCCTGTGAGTGACTGTTCCACACTGGCTTGGTCAGGGCCTTTAAGGTCCTTCCTGTGAGCTGCCTGCACTGTCCCCACCCACAGATGAAGTCTGTGAGTGATAAAGTGTCTAACGGCCCACAATTTAGCCGTGATCATAAACATTGCTTAAATCAGCCATGTGCTATAAAATGTTTTCAAACATAAGAAAGCATTTATGAGACCTTCCTTAGTTCTATAGGGAATTGCTTTTTGATTTTTTCAGTGTATCGTATTCTAAAGTATAAAAGACTTTTTGTACAATAAAAGATACTCCTGAAGGTGTTATGTCCCTTCAGATGTCTTACTTATTTTAAAGTAGACTTTCAAATGTTAAAGCTGACTTACAATTGTTCTTTAACTGAATTATTCATCAAACTTGATTGAACATATATTATGTGTCCAATAGGTTGGGCACAGAGATGGATAAGGACACCTTCTCTGCCTTGATGGAGTTCCCAGGTGAGGGCAAGGCTGGTTGTCTTTCCCAATCACTGTGATGCAATGGGATAAGAGCAGTAACATGGATATGGAAGATGTGCTTCAGGTGGGCTGCAAGTGAGAGAACATTTGACTCTGCCTGGGAAGGTTAGTGGGAAGCCTCAGAGAGTAGCCCTGAAGGCTGAATAAAAATTATCTTGGAAAGGAGAAAAGATCTTTCAGAGAGAAACTAGTCTAACTTTTTGGCATCTTTCAGCTCTTGCCTTTCCCAAATGTCTTTGGAAAAATCTACTGCTCCTTGAGGCTTCCAAGCGGGATTAGGTACACTCCTAGGTTATCTCTTGACCATCACTCATAGCTATCATCATTCTGTGTTTTAATCATTTACTTCTCCATACCCCCTCTAGGTATTACTTTTCTAGGAGTATCAGAATTACTAATTGTGGAACCCCTATCCCAATGCCTGGCATGTAGTAGCAACTCATGGAATGTTAAATAAAATAATGTTTGAGATAATCTAACATGATATGAATGTAGGGGACATGGTGGTCTGAGTCAGATTGCAGTGGGACTTATGTGCATTGTTAATGATGTTACAGACCTTATCATGTGTTGGGCAGCAGAGATTCAGAGACTGCTTTAAGTAGTAGACTGGTGCTTCTGGTGGCAGGGTCGGGTGTGAGTTGGAATGAGGCGTGACTGCCAGCTGGGAGATGTGTCCCTGATCTCCCTCTCTGAGTGGACAAACACAGTGGGCAGAGACTGGAGCACACCAACCTACAGCCTGGTTTTGGACTGGGGGTTGGGGGTGGTGCAGGGAGAGGATAGGTTTTGAATAGTAACATCCTGTGGGATTTCTAAGTTAGTCACCAAGCTGGCAACTGAATCTAGGTTACTGAGTTCCAGAACATAAAGTGGAGGCATGGGAAGGCCAAGAATAGGAGGTCAGGAAGTAAGGACTGACAGAATCCCCCACACTGAGCAGCACGTGGCCACCATTGTCATTTCTTGGATGTGGCTTGCAGTTAAGTGGTGATGAAAGATAGGTGAGTAGAGAGGTAAGAAAATAGAAATCAAAAAAGATCTTGGTTAGGGTAACTGGGTGAGTGCTGACGCATGAACAGGCTAGGGAAGGGAGGGGGAGGAACAGCAGCAGCTTGCCAGAGCCACAATAGGACCATGCAGCAGGGAGAGGGAGGGACAGGTGGCAGATAGCAAATGATTGTTGTTGAGTTCCAGTTGGGGAACTTAGAAGAAAATCAAGATTTTGCATTGTGTTTGAAAGTTAATCTGTAAGAACCACTTTATTGTCTGCAAAAGTAGCTTTTTATGAACAGAAATGCCTTTAGCTACATTTCTAATTCTAAGAGAGACTGTTCAGTTTTTCTTATACTAATTTTGTTTATTAGAACCAGATAAGGGAGGTCTGGGTCAGTTTCCTATGATACACATGTATAGTCTCAAGATTATAAGTTAGCAGAACTTGGAACCACCTAGAAAAATCATTCAATATAAGAAGAAAGAAAATAGACTTAGATCAAAACCCAATTTTATAATGATAAGATCTAGAGTAAGCATAAACTTAAGATATATTTTACGATAACTGATATGTAAATATTCTCAAATATTCTCTCTTATCTAAACAAAAGTTATTTGTTAAGCTAATGCTTTGCATTTTCAAAATTACTTTTATTAACAGCTTTATAAACTTTCTCTCAATTATTTTTGCCAAAATAATTTTGACCCACGAATCTTAATAGAATTTTACAGTTTTGTCAATTAGCTTAGCCAAGGATATTTGAGGCTTATCATACTTTTGTTACATTGAGTGAAATGTTCTGTTACTCTGCTTCCTCTTTTTTACAGTTGCTTTTTCCTCTCGGCTCAGAACACTCACTGCTGTGCCAGAGAGTATGAAAAGTCCCAGGAAGAACTTGTCATTTTTTTCCTAGAGTATACATTTTACTTGAGGAACTTGGGGGTTGCAAAATGGGTGGGGGGAAGGAAATGCTGAGTAATTTAACACATTTTTATGTTAAAATAAATATGCTATATTATGCTGGAATGAAAATTCACGTGTATTTATACACATTAAAAAAGAACAGCAACACAAGGCTTCAAACAGCGATTATGCTGGCTGCCAGCATTTTCAGCTTCTCACTTGATCTCTTGGTGAGACTTCATGCTTTCTAAAGATGGTCTCGCACACTGGGCATTTATGCCCATCACTCTGGGTGCTGTTCTAAACAGGTCTCAAGAAGATGTTAGGACAACCCAAAGTAGTGCTACATTCTACGTGCACTGCCTCACTCCTACCCGCTCCTCGTCACAGGGTCTGAGCACCTATAAAGATAAAGTGTTTACCTCACTGCATAAGAGTTAGAGCATGTCTCTCTGAAGCGGAAGAGCCTTGTGAACAGATATGTCCCAATCCCCAAATAATTTCTCCATCCCCAGTTGAGCTCCTGTCACACAGTATTCAATAAATGTGTGTCAAGGGAATGGGTGAATGAATGAATGCTTGAGTGAATCTTCAGAACTATCCAGGACAGACAATTCACAAACTCACACACAGAAGACTCTGATAATGTGGGGTTGCCCTCATGTTTAGTCTGAGATGAGACTGATCACACTGTGAGGTGACACACTAGGCTGCAGAATTACCAGGGAACAAATCTCATCATCAGGGGCACAGACAAGGAGAGTCTCCTAGGAAATCAAATCTTGATCCAATAACCAAGGAAACTAGATTTGTTATATTAACGAAGTGTATAGACTGACTGCAAACTCGCTTCAAGGAGAGACCCTGTCAGAAGATTTTCCACTCTTCAGGCAGCTAAGACAAAAGAGCAGAAAAAAAAAATAACATAAAAATTATGTGCTTCGAAGTCTCTGTCTATTGACCACAATGGAATTGCTCTTTTGCAGCCAATGCATTTGTGATCATTCCAGCAATCTATTATGTCCAAATAGATTACATCATTAAGACCATAAAAATACCAACTCATCTTTGCCACATCCCATTTTATCAAGCATTCAGACATGGTCTGAGAATTAGTGGGTTGTGTAAATGGTTAAAAAAAAATGAACTGACAATGAAAATAAGGCGAGTTTTGCTCATGGACGATAAAGCTAAACTGTGGGGCAGTTGACTATTTCAAAGCTTGAAAGAGAAGGGGATTTCACTCATTCAACAAATATTGAAATGCTATATACATGTTAAGCACTATTTCAAGCAAAATAAAAGGCAAGATAAAAACATGAGTAAAAGGCCAAATACATATAAAAATATTTTCCTTTCAACAATGTGTCAACTTAAGAAATCTGAAGTGTAAATAACATACTTTGTTGTTTTTACATTTACAATAGATATCATGGTAGGTGTTTAATAAATGATGTAGTAGCTACATACCTCCCTAAAGTGTGAATGTGGACATTTTCCCTATCCACACTGCAATCTTCCGATGAAGCCTCCGATAATAAGGAGGCATCAGCACAGTGGTAGAGCAGTGACTTTTACACACTCCTTTTGCAAATTAGAGTTGCAGGCAGTACAAGAATGGGCAATGAGCTTAGTATGCCTTGGTTGGAATCCTACTTTCACCAGTTACTAGCTGTATGATTTTTGGGCAAAGTACTTAAGCTCTCTATGGCTTAGTTTCTTCATTAATAAGTAGAAATAGTCTGTTTATCATCCCACTTATATGGTTTGGGTATTTGTCCCACCCCAATTTCATGCTGAAATGTGGTCCCCAGTGTTGGGGGTGGGGCCTGGTGGGAGGTATTTGGGTCATGGGAGTGGACACCTCATGGCTTGGTGCTATCCTCATGATATTTCTGGTTGTTTAAAAGCAAATAGCACCTCCCTGCCCTCTCTCTTGCTCCCACTCTTGTCATGTGACATGTGTGCTCCTGTTTCACCTTCCATCATGAGTAAAATCTCCCTGCGACCTCTCAGGAAGCTAAGCTGATGCCAACACCATGCTTCCTGAACAGACTGGAGAAACATCTTTTCTTTATAAATTACCCAGTCTCAGGCATTTCTTTATAGCAATGCAAGAATGGCTTTATACACCCACCTACCTTCTTATGGTTGTCATGATGAACTGAAATGATCTATATAAAATGCTCAGAGCAGTTCTTGGCACCAGGGTATATGTAGTAAAGGCAAACTATAATTTACCTGGACCCTTGACAGACTGAAATATTTGACTGAATAGATTAAAAAAATACTTTACTTGAAAGTAGATTTTTTAAAAAATGAACAAATAGAAAATATTCTGGAATGGAAAGCTAAGTCCAGAATGGTTGATCAAAGAGCTCAAATCGACAAATATCATTGGGCATTCATTATGTCCACAACATTGCACAAAGTACTAAGAGGGTGCAAATGGCCCAAAGGCTCATTTCTGTCCTTCAGAAACATTTCATTTGGAGCAACAAGACAATAACAGATCAAATAGTCAAACAGTAGAAGACTGAAACAACCATTTAAGGTCTGCAGTCAAAGAAATGTCACAATATTTTTTTAAAATCTGTGGAATTCCAGTTAATTTAGATAACTTATATTGTAATTTAAACTGACATATGTACAGCCATATACCAAGTATAATCCATATGCTTGTAGTTCTTAATAGCTATGAAGCTGAAAAAAATTTATAAATTAAATATAGCAAAATAACACCACATACTCCAGTCAACAATGATCAGTTTAATGTGGTTAGTAATACTGTTTTACGAAGACTAAATTGCCCCTTTCAGTATGAATGCAGTATTGACTCCATGACACCAGTTCTTTTGAATTTGATGTGCGTGTACAATTGTGTGCTGAGTAATGACATCAGGTGATTGTAGATGTGTGCTATTATTTTGGAGGCCTCTGTTCTGTTCCATTGGTCTCTATATTTGTTTTGGTACCAGTACCGTGTTGTTTTTGTTACTGTAGCCTTGTAGTGTAGTTTGAAGTCAGGTAGCATGACTCTAGCTTTGTTCTTTTTGCTTAGGATTGTCTTGGCTATGCGGGCTTTTTCTGGTTCCATATGATATTTAAAGTAGTTTGTCCAATTATGTGAAGAAAGTTAATGGTAGCTTGATGGGGATAGCATTGAATCTATAAATTACTTTGAACAGTATGGCCATTTTCATGATACTGATTCTTCCTATCCATGAGCTTGGAATGTTTTTCCATTTGTTTGTGTCCTTTCTTATTTCCTTGAGCATTGGTTTGTAGTTCTGCTTAAAGAGGTCCTTCACATCCCTTGTAAGTTGTGTTCCTAGATATTTTATTCTCTTTGTAGCAATTGTGAATGGGGGTTCACTCATGATTAGGCTCTCTGTTTGTCTCTTATTGATGTATAGGAATGCTTGTGATTTTTGCACATTGATTTTGTATCCTGAGACTTAGATGAAGCTGCTTAAGGAGATTTGGGGCTGAGATGACAGGGTTTTCTAAATATATAATCGTGTCATCTGCAAACAGAGACAATTTGACTTCCTCATTTCCTAACTAAATACTCTTTATTTCTTTCTCTTGCCTAATTTCCTGGGCCAGAACTTCCAATACTATGTTGAATAGGAGTGAGGAGAGAGGGCATCCTTGTCTTGTGCTTGTTTTCAAAGGGGATGCTTCCAGTTTTTGTCCATTCAGTATAATATTGGCTATGGGTTTTTCATAGATAGAGCATGTCTAAAAATAATAAGAGCTGTCAATGCCTAGTTTATTGAGAGTTTTTAGCATGAAGTGCTGTTGAATCTTGTAGAAGGCCTTTTCTGCATCTATTGAGATAATCATGTGGTTTTTGTCATTGGTTTTTTTTATATGATGGATTATATTTATTGATTTGTGTATATTGAACCAGCCTTGCATCCCAGAGATGATGCCTACTTGATCATGGTGGATAAGCTTTTTGATGTGCTGCTGGATTTGGTTTGCCAGCATTTTATTGAGGATTTTCACATCAATGTTTATCAGAGATATTGGCCTGAAATTTTCATTTCTGTTGTGTCTCTGCCAGGTTTTGGTATCAGGATGATTCTGCCCTCATAAAATGAGTTAGGGAGGATTCCCTCTTTTTCTTTTGTTTGGAATAGTTTCAAAAGGAATGGTACCAGCTACTCTTTGTCCCTCTGGTAGAATCTGGCTGTGAATCCATCTGGTCCTGGACTTTTCTTTGGTTGGTAGGCTATTAATTACTGCCTCAATTTTAGAACTTCTTATTGGTCTGTTCAGGGATTCAACATTTTCCTGGTGTAGTCTTGGGAAGGTGTATGTGTGCAGGAATTTATCCATTTCTTCTATATTTTCTAGTTATTGGCATAGAGGTATTATAGTATTCTCCGATGGTAGTTTGTATTTCTCTGGAATTGGTTGTTTTTTATTGAGTTTATTTGATTCTTCTTTCTTTTCTTATTTGTTAGCCTGGCTAGTGGTCTATTTTGTTGAGCCTTTCATAAAAACAGCTCCAGGATTCATTGATTTTTTGAAGGGTTTTCCATGTCTCTATCTGCTTCAGTTGTGCTCTGATCTCAGTTATTTCTGGTCTTCTACTAGCTGTTGAATTTGTTTGCTCTTGCTTCTCTAGTTCTTTTAATTGTGATGTTACAATGTCAATTTTGGATCTTTCCTGCTTTTTCTTGTGGGTATTTAGTGCTATAAATGTATCTCTATACACTGCTTTAAATGTGTCCCAGAGATTCTGATATGTTGTATCTTTGTTCTCATTGGTTTCAAAGAACATCTTTATTCCTGACTTAATTTTGTTATTTACCCATTAGTCATTCAGGAGCAGGTTGTTCAGTTTCCATGTAGTTATGCAGTTTTGAGTGAGTTTCTTAATCTTGAATTCTAATTGGATTGCACTATGGTCTCAGTGAGTCTTTGTTATGATTTTGTTTCTTTTGCATGTTCCGAGTAGTGTTATACTTCCAATTATGTGATCAATTTTAAAATAAGTATGATGTGTTGCTGAGAAGAATGTATATTCTGTTGATTTGGAGTGAAGAGTTCCGTAGATGTCTATTAGCTCCATTTGGTCCAGAGATGAGTTCAAGTCCTGACTATCCTTGTTAATTTTCTGTCTCATTGATCTGTCTAATATTGACAGTGGGGTGTTAAAGTCTCCTACTATTATTGTGTGGGAGTCTATTATTTATAGGTCTCTAAGAACTTGCTTTATGAATCTGGGTGCTCCTGTATTGGGTACATATGTGTTTAGGATAGTTAGCTCTTGTTGCATTGATCCCTTTACCATTCCGTAATGCCCTTTTCTCTTTTGATCTTTGTTGGTTTAAAGTCTGTTTTATCAGAGACTAGGATTGCAAACCCTGCTGTTTTTTGCTTTCCATTTTCTTGATAAATCCTCCATCCCTTTATTTTGAGCCTATGTGTGTCTTTGCACATGAGGTTGGTCTCCTGAATACAGCACACTGATGTATCTTGACTCTTTATCCAATTTGCCAGTCTGGGTCTTTTAATTGGAGCATTTACCTCGTTTACATTTAAGGTTAATATTGTTATGTGTGAATTTGACTCTATCATTATGATAATAGCTGCTTATTTTGCCCATTCGTTGATGCAGTTTCTTTATAACATCAATGATCTTTACAATTTGGTATGTTTTTGCAGTGGCTGGTACTGGTTGTTCCTTTCCATGTTTAGTGCTTCCTTCAGGAGGTCTTGTAAGGCAGGCCTGGTGGTGACAAAACCTCTCAGCATTTTTCTTGTCTGTAAAGGATTTTATTTCTCCTTAGCTTATGAAGCTTAGTTTGGCTAGATATGAAATTCTGACTTGAAAGTTCTTTTCTTTAAGAATTGAATATTGGCCCTTACTCTCTTCTGCTTGTAGGGTTTCTATAGAGAGATCTGCTGTGAGTCTGATGGGCTTCCCTTTGTGGGTAACCCGACCTTTCTCTCTGGCTGCCCTTAACATTTTTTCCTTCATTTTAATCTTGGTGAATCTGATAATTATGTGTCTTGGTATTGTTCTTCTCAAGGAATATCTTTGTGATGTTCTCTGTGTTTCCTGAATTTGAATATTGGCCTGTCTTGCTAGGTTGACCTATAGAATGTTATTTGCAGTACAGTTTTCTAGGCTGCAAAAACCTGTATTCACTGGTGAAGGCTGGTTCTTGTTTCTGGCACAGTTTGCAAAATTGCTTCAGGTGCCAGGTGAGTTCTTTCACTCTGGGGGAAAAATAAATTTCACAGGTTTTATTTTGCAGGTAAAATCTAATTCATCCCTAAAAAACTATAAGATATGGAGCATAAATGTAGTCCATCAAGGGTATGAGATGTGAATGAACATCAATGGAAGCCAAATTTGTAAAAGAAAATGGGCTGAAACAGAAGCTTTCAGCTGATTTAAATTATTCTTATTACATTCCCAGGCATCTGTCTGAACAGCAGAATGAAATTCATGACTATGGTAATTGGAAGAACACAAGCATAGGGCATGCTCTTCTGTGTGCTTTCACGGAGAGGTTGTCACAGGTTTAATTGACCTTTTATCCTGCTGTGGGCCATCACGGGGCTATCAGAGGAGGAGTCTTCTGAGCACAAACCACAGGAACTTTGTGGAGGAGGAGGACCAGCACACTCTTGGAAGGCAAACAGCCCTGGACTTCTGGATGCTTTGCCTAGTCTCACCTTTAACACATTTCAGTGACCTTGCAAGCTTAGGTTCAGATTGTTTTGGAAATTTAAAGCAGGTCAATAGTGTGCAATTTCCATCCTCTTAAAGAAAGAGGCCTCTGGCTCCCAGCCTTGGAGGGCATTCCTGATGATATGCTTTACATTAGGGTCAATGATGATGTGGCAAAAGGTGAGTGTTTTTGTGGGAATGAAAGTTAGTCCATATGCTAAGTTTTTATTGCACTGCAAGGTTTAAACAATTTTCTTGGCTGAGGTTGTGTCTAATTCTGGGGCCATCTTTAGTGCTGAGGCAGGAATTGAGGGGTTGGTAGCTGGTACAGGTTGTCCTTTCTCTATGCTGGTGTTCAGGTTGATCTTTCTCAGCTAAATTACAGCAGTGTCCACTCAGGAACCTATTCCAGGGCTGCTTGGGTCTGGCTTTCTCTGAGCTCATCGTGATGATCCTCTCAGAGGCACGGCTCATGCTGCTGTGCCTGTGAAACACAGGGCTGTGCACAGGTTGGTGACCCTTCACAGTCCTCATCACCTTTGTGCTATGCCTAAGCACACAGGAATTATTCCCCTGCTCCTGGCTTTGGAAGGCAGTTCTAGAAGGCTGCTCAGGCACATCACCAGGGTATTTCTATTCTCAGGTCTTTCTGCTTCTCTGATTCTATATTAGAAGATGGGTGTGCTTCCCCTCTGAATTCAGACCCAGAAACTAATCTGTGTCTTCTCTCTCTGCCCCAACTCTGGACTTGCAGTTCACAACCCCAGCCAAACTTCAGTGCTTACTAACGCATGATATCCACTTATTATTCACCTCCTCTCTGTTTCTCCTCACCCTCAGCCCTAGAAAACCACCTATCTTGCTGCTCATAGGTTCTCCATTACTATTTGGAGTCTAGTTTGTTGTTAGTCAAAGCCTTTTTCTGTATATTTTGTAAAAGTACCCATCCCTGATACAGATGCCTCACGATTTATCTGATGAATTTTTCTCTCGTTTTATTATCCTGCCTATGTTCAAACTTTCAAATGGATGAAGTTGTTACCACCTTTCAAAGTAACTCAGATGAATCTCCCAAGTCTCCTTTAAAAGGCCACTTCATTTTCTGGGAAAAGAGAAGAGGAGCTGGCCGTCAGTACAATTATGGCATTGATCATACTCATCCTCAGTTTTCGTTGCCTCCTGTACCTCACTTCTCTTTCTCCTTGTAGAATTCCCAGGCTCCCATTAAGACCTAGCTCCCTCTCCTCTTCTCATCCACGGGTTGCTGTACTACAGAGCAATGCCTACTTTATCCAGAACCCTCAGGTAATGATAAACTCCATACTGACACTAATTTTCCAGGAGATAAAAGCTTACCTGTTTAAGGGAAAACTTTTTATGGTTGTAATGGCTTTGAATATAAACTTTCTCAAACGCCTTTGCATTATTTCCTATGTGTGAAAACGTGAGTTTAAATTCCTGTCTCTTTTACTTGTAATGTATTAAATTAATAACCATTCATTCAATAAACATACACAGAGCATCTCTTATGTGAGAGACTCAGATATACACAAAGATGAATAGAATAAATGCCCTTCCCTTTAGGGAGCCTACAGTCCAATCAGGATGAAGATGCCAAAGACAAATTCCTACAGTCCAGGGCAAGAGAGATTACACTTGAACTATTAACAGGGCAGGGATGGGATATCTGTGAGACACAGAGGAAGAGTATTTACTGCCACAATGGGTGAAGAGGTGCCCAGAGAGGCTTGTCAGAGAACTGATAATCTTCATTAGGGATTCTCTTCTTCGTGGGGAGTCCAGTCATTGTGCAGCTTGAGTTCTTCTGTCTGGTTGTTTTGGTGCTTGCATTTTCCCCTACTATAGCCAGACCATCAGCTGTCAGGACTTGGTACTGACAGTGTGCTTGCTCCCTACCAGCCTCTTCTCCTTCTAATTTGCATTTTTAATCATCTTATAACCAAGCCTTAGAGCCAAGCTCCTTAGAACCAGGGCTGCCTTCGTGTAAATAAGCTCTCAGCAAGGCTCCCACAGGCTCTGCTAGGATAATGGGCAAGAGGGTTGTTTGATTGCTTATTTCCATTGGATTATTTTGATTGCTTTGTGCTTCTGTCCTGCTTCTTAGATATTCTTAGATGGCTTGTGCATTTGGTGGATAACCAACCTCTAAGAAAAATGAGGAGTCATTATGGGTTCATAATAGGAGGGGTTAGGAGAAGGGGATTTGTTTCTTCTCCTTTTTTTTTTAGACAGGGTCTCATGCTGTTACCCAGGCTGATTGCGGTGGCGCAACTATAGCTCACTGCAACTTCAACCTCCTAGGCTCAAGAAATCCTCCCACTTCAGCCTCCCAAGTAGCTGGGGGAGTACAGGCATGTGCTATCACCCCTGGCTTCACCCTTTTTTGCGGTAGAGATGGGGTTTCACTGTGTTGCTCAAGCTGGTCTCAAGCTAGGGGAATGATTTTTAATCTAAAGGAATTATAAATAATATATCTATTTAATGAGCATCTATTATGTTCCAGATTTTTTACCTTTATTACTTCCTTAATTCTCATTCTGGCCCTGAAATGTAAACAAAATGATCCCCATTTTATTGAAAAAGACACTAATACTCAGACTATATGACTTACTTCCTTTGTGATGTTAGACATATTTCCTGACCTGTTTGTCCTTCATATCCTTCCCCTGTAACTTGGATACAATACTGCTATGTACCTCACGAGCTCTGAGAACTAAATGTTAATAAATGTAAAGTGCACATGAGAGGTGCCCAGTGCACAGTAAGATTCAGTGGCAGCTGCTGTTGTTGACATCCTCCATTGTTGTTACCAAAACCATGTAGTTACTAAGATGCCAAACCAAAATCTAAAATCTGCCCCACTGCAGGTACTCTGACACCAGAAAGTAGAATTACGTTGTAGCGGGTGACTTTTCTCAGCATGGCTCATATTACACATGGAGGCAGCAATCTGTCCTGCCTGAGTCATATGAGGACAGGGTTATATCCTTACCTCTGTTGTCCTTATCTTGGGCACCTTTCTCTGCCCTGCCCCCAAGACTCACTGCAAGGGCACTGGATTATGACAGCTTAAGAGAAGGCTGTAAGCAACTACTTACTGCTGTTTTAGAAGTTTGTCTCAAGGTCAAAGTGTTGTTTGAAGAAGCACAAGATCCACTAACATCTCCATAGCCACAGGCTTTCCTCTCTGAGGGAGACACTGTCCAACACCTTTCTTAGACTTTTTGGAAACTGAAAATGCATAATCCCAAGCAGTCTGTTGTTCATGTTGGTCCAGTGTATTAGGAAATAAATCTTCACCATCATGTGTGAAATTATCAGTCATAACCCAGACTGACAGATTAAGAGCAAACAGAATATATTTCCAATTATCCCAAGTTTCTGTTCTTAGAACTGTTTACATAATGGATAGGACTTGGAATACTCATTTGCATGGATTTTAGTTGGTTATTCTCTTTAATTTATCAAAACTTTAAGAATGAATATTTTAGCATGAAGTATGTGTTCCACAAGTAATGCTTTCTTCCACCATTTTTTGTTCCAATTAAAAATAAAACCAAGCACCTTACTTGAAGGGTGTCAAGAAGTTCTCTGAAATATATTAGTTTGAAATTTCAATGAAATCATGATTTGTGGTCAAAGAATAGTGATTATATTCTCTTTTTTCAAAACATCCTATAACAAAAATTAAAGGCCATCCAGCATCATACAAAAGAGGGTTCTCATCAAAAAGCATTTATTAGATATTATTTTTGCATGATTCTATGCAAAGATGTTACTATGCATATAGCTTTCACAAAATATTTATTAAAGTGAATTGAATTAAATCTTCTTACCTTCCAGAGATCTAGTATAAATGAATACAGCTAACATGGCATGAATTACATCAACATTTACATTATGAATTTAACATGGAGTGTTTTCACAGCCCTGAGTTGCAGACATGCATGGAATTTGTCATACTTAAGTGTTCAAGAATATTACTTTTTTACTAGCCTGTGAAGAATTCTAAGGTGAAATTAGACTTGAAGCCATATCTGAATGAGGCAGGGTGCACTCCTTGGTGAAGAGAATGAAAGGAATGTGTTGGGGAAGGGTGGCACTTGAGGGAGGCAGGGAGGCTGAGTGCTCTGGAGAAGGCCTAGAGGCTCCTGCAGGAAGGACAGACTGACCAGTCCTCAATTTTGTGACGTGTAGCACATTTTCAACTTAAAAAAAACCTGGGCTGCCAATACGAATCGAAACAGTCATTTCTTGTTTTGTACCTTCCAGCTACAGATACCAACATTCTCAGGGCAGAGTGGGAGTCTATATGTTCTTTTCAGAAGAATTCAGACACCTGTAGAAAACAATTGACTATTCCTAAAGTTCTTGGGAATTGGAACCTGACCTTTCTGAAGGTCAGTTTGATGTGTGGCATTTCTCTGAGTTATGGGGCTGCTTGATGTTAGACGCTGATAGAGTGGGGAGATAAGAGAATGCACAGTGGAGGAAGCAAAGAGGCTCTTCATGTCTGGAAATGCCTCATGTCAAACTTTAGAAGAGCATTTCCCTGGAGCATCTGCCACGGAAGGAAGGGTGCCTCTCCATGGAGGTAGGCTGCAGAGAGAGGGGTGCTTCAGACAGAGCCTCTGCTAGTCACTTCCTCAGCAGCTTGAGCCGTGATAGGAAACTGTGTGGGGGTGAGAAACAGACCCCGCAAGCTCAAAGCCAGCCAAGAGGAAGCTAAGTCAAAGCAGAGGGTGTTTTCTGTTTCCTTGTAATCACTTGCTTTGTTGAAAGCAAGCCAGGCTGAGGACCCATTTAGGATTTGTGGTTTAGTTTGTTGGGAAACATCATTCGCATTTCTAAGGAATGATGCCTCTTTGCAACCACCTGAAACATGAGCCAGCACCGAGACATGAAATGAAATCAAGACACCTTTTCACCTTAAAAGGCACCTGGGTTGAGCAGGCAGAAACATGGTACATCTCTGGATGGAAAGAATTGTTGGAGACAGCCGAGTGTAGCAGGGAAAGAAGAGCCAGGTAATAAACAGTCAGTGTGTGTCCACTCAGGAGCCTCCCTGTGTTAATCCCTGATCTTCTTACTTTCCCAGGCAGAGGGGCCTGAGAACACAGCACTGCTCCCTAATCTGCCTCACAACCATATCTTTGTAATGATTAATCAGGAACATCACACTCAGCCAAATGATTATAGAGTGTAAGAAACTACTTTGGTACAGGTGAGAAATCCCAGAGTAGCAGACTGCAAACAGGTCAGCATATGACAGGTTCTTGCTTGGCACCACTAGACGTGTAATTTACTTTTACCCGATTGTACTTCTCTGTTCTTGAGCAATCATCTCTACTTTGATGGTGTAAGGAAAGCAGACTTTCTGCCTAAGACATTCTCCCCCAGAGTCGGGCTGAAACTGCTTTCCTGGTCCTTTTCCAGCATCCCAAGCTGTATGCTCTAGTTCATCTGGTCCTCATGCCCTCAAGTCTCTTGAATGTTTTGTTTCTAGGCACTGAATCTACTTCAGCTTTTTAATCTACTCGCTTACAACCTTTATTTTAATGAACCCAAATCCTTTCCTTCTGTATGCACTGGTCTTTTTTCCTCATTCACTCTTTTTTCTAGTCTGCTTCATCTTTGGCTTCCCACTTTCATTTCCTCCCCAGAGCCTTTCCTCGTACCCTGTAAATTTAAAACAAGAGCACACCTGTCACACACAAGACATTGGAGAGGTGGATGTGCATCACAAAGATAGGGGGGAAGTCCATGAATAAACCAATTCTTGGTAGTCAACGGCAAGACATTTGTGAATGAGGTGCTGACATAGAACCCAAGAACTGTAGAACTGGAAGACAGTTAAATTATCTTTGTAACCATGGTCTAATATTTGATCCCTCTCTTTGAATGTCCCCTTCCAAAGGTCATTTAGCCTATGCTTGAATACCTTAAATGAATGGGAACTCATTACCTTCAACTATGCTTATTTGATGTTTGGGGAGCTCTGGAAGAATAGTCTTTTATAGATAGCTGAAATCTGTCTCTCTGTGGCTTCTGTATTTTGGTCTTTGAGAGTTGAGTGTGAAATCCTGGAGAAGGGGCAAGATCCTTTTCTCCAGTTTACTAGATGTAGGAGATGGGACCTTCTTTAGGAAATTGGTGAATGAATCAATGAATGCCAACAAGTGGGGAAAGGAACTGAGAGGCTCTTTGGGAATCTAGCCCAGGCTCCTATTATAAGACAGGGGCAGACTACCTGTTACCAAAGGTGTACCTTATTAAAATTTCTGCTGCATGGCCTGTTTGTGTCCCCTAAAAATTCATATGTGGAAACAGGGCCTTTAGGAGATAATTAGGTCATGAGGATGGAGCCCTCGTGATGGGATTAGTGCCCTTATAGGAACAGACACAGGAAAACTTGCTTCCTATCTCTCTCTATTCCCCATCATATGAGAAGCAAGAAGTCAGCCATCTGTCTAAAAATCAGGAAGAGAGCCCTGAGAACCTGACAATGCCAGTGCCTTGGTCTTAAACTTCCAGCTTCCAGAACTGTGAAAAAGAAATATTTGTTTTTCAAGCCACCCAGTCTGTGGTATTTTTATTATAGAAACCTAAGACTGTTAAGACTAAAATAGCTGCTTTGTTAGAACACTTGCTTTTTCTTTTCTTTTTATTTGATGAAATACTAATTTATTACTTTATTACTGTTGGTTGGGATGATTAGTAGTTCACATTCATTAACCAAAGACAATGGGTCTTGCCAAGGTTCCGTTTTAAGAATTCTATTGAACACTGATGATCATAAAGGATCCAGTGTGCTCTCCCCTGCTGTCTGAAGTGTCTAAAGGTGAAACCATCCTTGGATTACACTCATCAGGAAGCCTCAAGAGATGTTCCCAACACTTTGGTAACTATGTTTTTTTCTTCTTTTTTCTTTTCTAACTTGTATTATGTTTGCTTTTAGTTCAATTAGAAATAAGTTACATTAGGGACCTAATTTCAATGTTAAGCAACTGACTATGGTGCCTAAAGCACCCAAGTGTCTATTTTTGTTCTCATGCAACAAGAAGTCCAGAGGTAATGCAGGTGTTTGTTACTGGCACGGGCACTGAGGCACATTGATGTCAGGACAGGGTCTCTGCCAGTCTCTGGGCCTTTCCATGGTGATCCCAGGATGAACACTGAAGCTCCAGCTGCTTTATCTACATTTCAGGCAGAAAAGAGGCATAAAGAAGATGGTGCTTATATCAGGGAAGCAAAGTTTACTCAGATATCCTCAGCTGACATCCTTTTGGCTAGAATTATATCTGTAGTGATGCTTAATTGCAAGAGCAGCTGGGAAATGTCATTTTTTTAACTGGAGACATTGCTTATCCCCTACAAAATGGCGTTCTGCTAACGATAAGAAAGGTAAAAAGGCCAGGTGGATAGGCAACTAGTAGTGTTTGTCTAAGTGTATCTGTAGATGTAAGTCCTCACTATTAAAACCCTATGTAGCATTAATTATAAATCCCTGGACTCTTACCAGAAACAGAATCAGCTCTGGCTAGTTTAAGCAGAATAGAGTTAATTAAGGAATGTTAGGTAGTTCACAAACTTCTCTGGGAGGGCCAGAAAAACAAGCTTGCATGCAGTCAACCACAGAAACAACAAGTATAAAAAATGCTCAGTTGTCTCACAGGATTTTTATTGCTAAAGGGCTGCTGCCACCCCTACTTCTCTCTACTTGCAACCTAACACTCTAGAACCGGACACCGGAAACTCCACCATGGCCACCACAAAGGAAGCAAATACCCCTGTACCTGCCAGCTTGAAGACCCTCTCTCTCCTCACATCGCTCACTTCCACATCACTGTCTCTCCCAGGTGGATTTCACAGAGGACTGAAATGTAGTCCTAAGCTTCCCAGCCTCTCAAGTACACAGAGCCAAACTAATCAGGGGTTGGGATTGGTGCTGAATGAGCCAACCTGGTGTATCTATCACTAAGCCTTTAAAGCAGGAGGAACAAAAAGACCTACTTAGTTATGCTTTATCAAGGACTGATCAATAGTTTCCCATGGCTCTGAGATTTGGTGGCCAAAATAAAAGGCATTGTCTGGAAAATAATGGTTTACTGTGAAAGAAAGAGAATGACACAGTTTTTCCAATTCTATTTTTTCTTTGCATTACATGCAGCATTTTTGTAAAGATAACAGATGGGAACCCTATATCATTAAAAAGAAAAAAGAACTCTTCATCAGCTAGTGTTTTAAATAAGGGAAATATGTAGTATTTACTGCTACCCTTTGAACACCCTTTAAAGGTTTAATTAGCACCAAATGTGTTACTCCATCTGCTTAAATGAGTAGGCTACATGGTCACAAGGCCTCTTACTGCAGGCTGGGAAACCAATCCATGGGATTATCTTGGTTGGAATTTATAGAAAAACCTCAATTAAAAAGACCCCATAAATTACCCAAAAGTTGTCTTCATTTTAAAAAGAGTTATTTTAAAATAGCATATATGTGTGTGTGTGTGTGTGTGTGTGTGTGCGTGCGCGCGCGCAGACAGACACAGACACACACACACACACACACAGAGGACAAAAATTCAAAATGGGCAGTCATATACATGCATGTTTGAATTCAACAGTGCAGTGATTCATGTTTTTGTGTTGACATGCCTTTTTTTAAAAAAATATACTTTTCTGGTACTTTAAATTTCATGGAACACTTTCACATATTGTATGATTCTCTCTATCCTGTAAGGTAAAGCAGGGTAGATAGTATTTTCTCTAATTAAGGATAAGAAAATAAAGGCTCAGAGAGATCCAGTGATTTATCCTGGCCCAGAAAGTTTAAAAGAGACTTCTTGCCTGACCCTATAACAGAAATCTTTTGATTTATCTCCTGGCACTCTATCCAGCAATGAAAGCTTAATCATCAAAGGAAGAATCTTTCCATCTTTAGAATGATTGTTTTATGCCAACTAGACTTGACTTAGGTGAGATCTGAAATGTAATGCATGGTAGAAACGTGACTTTAATGACCTGATGGTATGACAAATTGGTTATGACTATTGAGAGGAGACAGACAAATGTTGGGCTGAACTCCCATTTCAGCCACTGAGTGACCTTGAGCAAGTAAGAACTTAATCTCTATGGACTCAATTTTCTCGTTCATTTATAGATGATATAAAGAAAACCTACTCATACAGAAATGCACACCCATTCTGTATTCCCTAGAAAATTAAATCACTCTTACTACATATTAATTACTGTGTATTAATATTGCTGCAATAATACATTGAGGTTTATTTATTCAAGAAAATCAAATACCTTTCCTGTGAGGCCTATTTGGTCTAGACACTGAAGATACAAAGGTTAATAAAATAAATTCCCACCCTTATGGCACCAAAGAGAGTGTGGCCAATTTTACTCTGGTTAAGTGCATGCTTGTGGTATGTGTGTGTGTGTGTGTGTGTGGGTAGTGGGGGAGTACTAGAAAGTGTCTATAGGTGATTTATTCCTTGAGCTAAGTTTTAAAAGTTTGACTGTACACATCTCCCAAGAGTCCTCTCGTCATTATCTTATCAGTTTATAGGAAAAGGAAAAAACTGGCACATGAAGCAAGCTACTGAAAATATTAAAAGCCTCTTATAAAAGAGGCTGAAGGGAGCACTCTAGTGCCTCTCTTGCCTGTCTGTGCCTTCTGCCATCTGAGGATGACATGTTCAAGCTGACATCTTAGAAGAAGAGAGGGGGGCCCCTCACCAGATAGCAACCTTGCCAGAGCTTTGATCTTGGACTTTCCAGCATCCAGAGCTGTGAAAAATAATTGTCTATTATTTATAAATTACTCTATCTCACGTATTTTGTTGTAACAGCACAAACAGACCAAGTCTGTTATGCTGTTTATACAATATACTTAGGAAAGTCAGGTATTATTTCCATTTTATTGGTGAAAAAACTGAGGCCTGGAGAAGTTCAGCCTTCTTCAGATTAACTCAAGTACTTCAAGCTAAGAGCCAGTTCAGGCACTGAGCTAGATGCTTGAGGCACAGACATAAACAAGAAAAAATTCCTACCCTGTGGAGCTGAGAATTTCACCATTGCTCTCATGGGTAGGCATGTTGGTTAACCATATATGAGGCTTGTTATAACTTAGGGATACAATTTAATTCATATATCTGATTATGTATGTTAATGACCTTTTTATTTTTTTCCAATTTTGATGTCAAGTACATTGGGGAAAATAGGCATGCTTTATTTCTGATGCTGTTAGAGTATTTTCTTGACAACGAAAATTATTGGTTTGCACTCTGATGTTTTTGATTATTGAGTCATAATTTACCTAACTTAGATAATGCTTTCACAGATCTTAAGTGTTCCTTCAAGGCATTTTTTTTACGAATGTATATACCCACATTGCAATCACCAAAATCAAGATATAGAACACTTCCTTAGCCTCAAAATGTTTCCTCATGGTCTTATCCAGTCAATTATTCATCATCCCCTCTCCAGAGACAACAATAAGCTGTTCTGATTTTTAGCTTAGAACTATAGATTCATTTTGCCTGTTCTTGAACTTCATTTAGATGAAACCATAGAGTATGATTTTTTTTTTGCTCAACATATTTGTGAAATTCAACTATGCTGTTGCTTGTATCAGTAATTGCTTTTCATTGCTGAGTTATGTTCTAATATAAAATATTAGTTGTGTTCGACTATAAAATTTTCTGGTTCTTTATACCTATTCTCCTGTTGATGGACATTTGGGTTGTTTCCAGCTTGGGTCTGTTAGGAATAGGGTGAGTCTGAACATTCCCATAACAGGTCTTTTTGTAGAAATATGTATCTGTTTCTTATGGATATATACTCTAGGAATAGAATTGCTGGGTCTAATGTAGTTTAAATAAAAGGAATATTACTAATAATATCAACATGACTAGTTCTCAGTCAGTTGTACTAATGTGCTTACACAAACTGCAAGTAGAGAGTCAAAAGCAGCTAAAAATTCCGATGATTTTAGATTTGGATTTGGAACTTTCTCTAAGTGTTTGGGTTTGTTTTCTTTAACAAACAAAGTTGGAAGTCATCTTGCATTTTATTTAGCATTTAAAAAAACCCAAGATCAAAATTTGTCAAAGAAAATATATATGGATGCATGAGAATTAACCACCATTTCTTATCTCCAATAACTATTTGCTACTTTAGCTAAATTCAATAAAGTTTGTGCATTAGAAGACGTTATTAGGCCTGAATATAGCTAAAAAGAAAACTTTTTATTCCATTCAGACCTTTAATGAGATGATCCTCACCTTTTTTTCCTTCCAAAGAGAGAATACATTTTTTTAGTTTGAAATATTTATCTAGTTTTTCCTATCCCTTTTCACATTTTGGTTGTAGACACCTTACGTTTTCTAACCAAAATGTTTTCTTACTCACTTCATTCAACAAATAACTTTTGAGCATCTACTATGAGCAAAGCTCTGTAGCACATTCTGAAACTCAAGCATCGATGAAAGATGGATAGAATCTCTTCCATCTCGTGAAGATTTCAATTAAATGGAAATAGACACTAAGCAACTAATTACATTATCAAAATAAAATTATAAAGCCCTATAAAGTATGGTATGTTAGAAGAGCATATAACAGGACTGCCAAATAAGAATGGAGAGGTGGGCAGGAGTCCATTTCAGAAGCTCTGCCTTCATCCTTAGAACAATCAGAAGCCACTGAAGTAAACAGAGGAATGTCATGGTTGGAGCTGGACTTTCAAAGGTTTACCCTGGCTGCAGAGTGATAACATAAAAAACTTGGAAAATAAATGAAGGAGTGTTCTGATGACTTTCTGGGCATCACGTTTCATTGCCACGTTCCACCAGTGCTCAAAAACAGGAGCCCATTGTTTTCAGGCTGCTCCAGCCCACCTAGTGGGGCTTGCCCTTCCAGAACTACCCTGATTCTTCTGCATCAGAGCCCATCCAGGTGAAGGGACCTAAAGTGACCTAACCAGCTTAAAGCTATGGCTTTAATGGCAGAGAGCAGACTAAGGTTTTACCCTATCCCCTAACCCCTTTCTTTGCCCCAAATATAGTAGAAATCTTCCTTCAGTAAAAAGGAGAAAATGGGAAAATTTAGTCATCAAGTTCAGCCCAGCTGGAAAGGTATTTTGAATATAGGATGTCAGGATGTTCATCATGCCATATCTTCTCTCAAAATTAACAGATGAGGTATTTAATATACAACTTGTGGTCCTGAAACATGTTTCTTTGTTTCTAGGAGGGGTTTGAGTGGCAGGATCAGTTTTCATAGTGAATGTTCATCATACAACTGGCTGCCTAGTCTTCACACCATTTAGAAGACAAGTGGCACATTTCAGAGCATGCACAAATTCCATTTGTGATACTGCACAAGGGCATCTGCTTTGCTTGATTATTGGAAGTAAGGATAGCCTATGTATTAGTTCATTTTCACGCTGCTGATGAAGACATTCCCGAAACTGGGAATGAAAAAGGTTCAATTGGACTTACAGTTCCACATGGCTGAGGAGGTCTTAGAATCATGGCAGGAGGTGAAAGGCTCTTTTTTTTTAATTGCATTTTAGGTTTTGGGGTACATGTGAAGAACATGCAACAATGTTGTATAGGTACACACGTGGCAGTGATGGATTCAAGACTTAAACATAAGACCTAACACCATAAAAACCCTAGAAGAAAACCTAGGAAAGGCTCTTTTTACATGGCAGCTGCAAGTGAAAACAAGGAAGAAGCAAAAGGAGGAACCCCTGAAAAGCCCATCAGATCTCATGAGACTTATTCACTGTCATGAGAATAGCATGCAAAAGACTAGCCCCCATGATTCAATTACCTCCTCCTGGGTGCCTCCCATAACACATGGGAATTCTGGGAAATATAATTCAAATTGAAATTTTGGAAGGGGCACAGCCAAATCATATCATTCTGCTCCTAGCCCCTCCAAATCTCATGTCCTCACATTTCAAAACTAATCATGCCTTCCCAACAGTCCCCCAAAGTCTTAACTCATTTCAACATTAACCCAAAAGTCCACAGTTCAAAGCCTCATCTGAAACAAGGCAAGTCCCTTCCACCTATGAGCCTGTAAAATCAAAAGCAGGCTAGTTACTTCCTAGATATAATGGAGGTACAGGTATTAGATAAATACAGCCATTCCAAATGGGAGAAATTTACCAAACCAATGGGGTTACTGGGTCCATGCAAGTCTGAAATCCGGCAAGGCAGTGAAATCTTAAAGCTCCAAAATGATCTCCTTTAACTCCAGGTCTCACATCCAGGTCAGGCTAATGCAAAAGCGGTTTCCTATGGTCTTGAGCAGCTCCACCCCTGTGGCTTTACAGGGTACAAACTCCCTTTTGGCTGCTTTCACAGGCTGGCGTTGAGTATCTGTGGCTTTTCCAGGTGCACAGTGCAAGCTGTTGGTGGATCTACCATTCTGGGATCTGGAGGGTTGGTGCCTCTCTTCTCACAGCTCCATTAAGTGGCCCCAGTAGGGACTTTGTGTGGGGTTTCTGACCCCACATTTTCCTTCTGCACTGCCTTAGCAGAGGTTTTCCTAGGGCTCTGTCCCTGCAGCAAACTTGCCTGGGCATTCAGGCATTTCCATACATTTTCTGAAATCCAGGTGGATGTTCCCAAACCTCAATTCTTGACTTCTGTGCACCCGCATGCTCAACACCATGTGGAAGTTGCCAAGACTTGGGACTTCCACACTCTGAAGCCATAGCCTGAGCTGTACATTGGCTCCCTTCAGCCATGGCTGGAGCAGCTGGGACACAGGGCACCAAGTCCCTAGGCTGCACAAACATGGGGACCTTGGGCCCAGCCCACAAAACCACTTTTTCCTCCTGGGCCTCTGGACCTGTGATGGGAGGGGCTGCTGGGAATTTTCTGACATGGCCTGGAGACATTTTCCCCATGGTCTTGGGGATTAACATCAGGCTCCTTGCTATTTATGCAAATTTCTGCAGCTGGCTTGAATTTCTTCCCAGAAAATAGGTTCTTCTTTTCTATCACGTTGTCAGGCTACAAAATTTCCAAACATTTATGCCCTGATTCCCTTATAAAATTGAATGCCTTTAGCAGCACCCAAGTTACCTCTTGAATGCTTTGCTGCTTAGAAATTTCTTCCACCAGATACCCTAAATCATCTCTCTGAAGTTCAAAGTTCCACAAATCTCTAGAGCAGGGGCAAAATGCTGCCAGTCTCTTTACTTAAACATAACAAGAGCCACCTTTTCTCCAGTTTCCAACAAGTTCCTCACCTCCATCTGAGACCACCTCAGCCTGAATGTTATTGTCCATATCACTATCAGCATTTTAGGCAAAGCCATTTGACAAATCTCAAGGAAGTTGCAAACTTTCCTACATTTTCCTGTCTTCTTCTGAGCCCTTCAAACTGTTCCAACCTCCACTTATTACCAGTTCCAAAATTGCTTCCACATTTTTGGGTATCTTTTCAGCAATGCCCCACTCTACCAGTAACAATTTACTGTATTAGTTCATTTTCACACTGCTGATGAAGACATATCCAAAACTGGTAATAAAAAAGGCTTAATTGGACTTACAGTTCCACATGGTTGGGGAGGCCCCAGAATCATGGCCGGAGGTGAAAAGCTCTTCTTACATGGTGATGGCAAGAGAAAATGAGAAAGAAGCAAAAGCAAAAACCCTTGATAAACCCATCTGATCTCATGGGTCTTATTCACTATCATAAGAAGAGCATGAGAAAGACCAGCCCCATGATTCAATGACTTTCCCCGGGTCCTTCCTACAACATGTGGGAATTCTGGGAGATACAATTCAAGTTGAGATTTTGGCAGGATCACAGCCAAACAATACCAGCCCATGATTGTATTTGTGATCTCATTTTCTCTTCCTGGATCTTTTTTTTTTTTTCCCCCTAAGGTTTTGAAATGATTTATCTTTGTTAAACTAATACTCAGTAACATTCACAGATGGAAAATAAGAATCAGAGAAGGAGATAGCCAGGAAGAAATCTACCCAAACTGTAATTATTCTCCTGCCTTTTAAAGGAGTGACTACAGCTGAGAATTTCAACTACTAAGGACAAGGAGGGGAGAGAGAACCCAAGCACTCAAAGAACCCAAGAACCCAAAGCACCAATAGATTTCTAAGCAAGCCAGTCTATAATAGGAAAGTATATAAACCCTCTCTTTACCTTCATCTCTCCTCCCCAATCCCACACCATCTTTGTTGGGCATATTTCTTGAGCAAGTCCTTGCTGTGTCCTTCAAAAGCTGCTGTTGCTGCTGCTGCCCCTGCAGGAAAGCCATTGAAGTGCACACCAGTTAGGCCCCTGTGATCTGGAAGGAAAGCTCTCCAGGGCACCTCAGGTAGGGGAGGAGATTGCAGGCACAGCCATTTCGGCCAATGTAAAGCTGTAGCATTATTTCTCTCTAGGGTCTGGGAGAGATATTCATTATAGAAAATAATGCCAGAAACAAGTCTGAGCTACAGAATTAGCATCCACCCCCGGTAGCAGCTTTTGGTTTATTTGTTAGAAACTCTATCCAAGGGAAGGCATAATTCACTTCTGAGCAGCTTGAACTAATATCATTGTTTCTGTCTAGCTTATATATCAACTTCACACTAGAATTAGAAGAGATAAGCTTTTCTTTTTTCTCTAGCAAGCCAATCATGACAGGTCTCCCAGTGTCTGAGCATTCTCAGCATGACAACATGTGTAAGAATGGAGAAGGATGCACCTTCTATTCTGAGAGTGGTAAGGTTTCCAGATGGTGCTGGGGAGGAGGTGCAGATAATAGCGACACTGGGCTTCCAGCAGAAGACTGTTCACATGCAATGCATGAAAGCTCATCCAAGAAAAGGCAGGCATCCCCTAATTTGATTGGTCAAGGCATTAGTGACCCACTCCCTGGTAAATTAAAGGCAAACAAATGTATGTGCTAATCTGTTACCAATAAAATCTAATAAATAGCCTCTCCACTTTGCCACCTTTGAATTAGAGGTACAAGTCATGGAAGTGAAAATAGCTCACTTGTCAAAACACTCAGTGCTATAGTGACAGGAGCAAAATAAATGAGGCTGAGAAAGAGAATTGCCGGGGCAGCAGTTCAGGAAATCACACTACTTTTTTGCTCTTCTATCTCTGCTATGACATACATTCTCAATAAGGGCTAGTAGAACAAATTTATCCTAAGGCTTTAGTAGAAAGATGTGCATTGAAATCAAACCATGTGCATTCAGTTCTGAAAGAAAAAGTCATTCCTATTGCATCACTTATGTAATTGGTTGTTTATGATTATTACTAATTATTTATTTGCTGATTCAAGCATCTATTACACCTTCTAGGTCAAAGATACTGCAGACTATCTGGATGCCAAAGAACAATGCTCAGGGACTTTATTCTAGAATAGCAGTTTTTAAACTTTATCATCCCTCAGAATCACATGGAGAGATTCTAATTCAAGGTGGCATGAGGTGGAGCCAGGGATTATGCTGATACTATTTTGGGGGGACCACATTTTGAAAACCAATGGTCCACAGCAGTGGCTTTCAATCTTAGCTGCTCATTAAAGTCACCCAAGGAGCTATTAAAACTCTTGATGACCAGTCTGCAACTCCAGAACACACAAATCAAACTATCTTCAGTAAAACCTAGACACTCATATTTTAAAGGTTCTGAGAACCAGTGGCATTCTGGGAGAGACAGACAAACTAGAAAACTAGCTGGTAGTTATAACAGAGTCAAAAGACAATGGTGGAGACTGGAAATGAGAGCCTAGCATGATTAGGAAAGACCATTTTGTTGACCTGAAGCGAAAGACAACAAAAATGTCATGAACCATGGAATGAATACTTCAGGTGGAAGAACCAGCAAGTGCAAAGGCCGTAAGACTGGAGAAATGTGCATACTTAAGAGATTGAGAAAGGGCTAGCATGGGGATGGATTGTCTTGAGTGAACTCCAGAGCTGCCAGGTTGTATCTGTAGAAGTAAGCAGTGATATGGAGACTTGTAGGACATGACCAAAGTTTGAGGAAGAGTAGGAAGCCATTTGCTAATCAGATTTACATTCCAAGAGTACCCAGGGATGAACATAAATTAAGAGGAAATTTGGACATCTCTAGGCCTAGAATTTGGTGTTTAAAACAATCTTTTCTAGATCTTCATCTCCTGATGCCTAGATAACATTTTCATCTCAAACAGAGGATGCAAGAAGGAAAGATAAGTGAAAGCCATACTTGGGAAGGAGGGAAGGGAGGTGAGTCTCCCGTGCCTGGTATTGGTAGTCCTTTAACTCTTTTCTCCTACACCTGAGCTCTGAACCTCACCCTGAAGTGCCTCTCTTCTCTCCACCTTCAATGCTAATAAAATTTCTACCAAGTTCTGAAGGGAGCATTATCTGCAGTCCTTAATTTTGTTTTGTGGCATTCTGAACATTTCAGGTTAAATTTCTTGGAGAAGCTTCAGAGAATAAAAATGATGAGTATTAGGATGAGAGGCTTACAAGGAGAAAGACAGGGTGCTTAAACTCTCAACTACCAAAAAGGCATACCCAAGTCAATGGTGTGAATGAGTTCCAACCCACATTGCCTCCTGGATATCTAAGCAAAACCAACGTACACATATACTAAGTGAAACAGGCACAATGAATCATTCAGTTTCTAAGCACTTGCCTATTCAGCGTCTTGAAGCCAATAGACAAATTCTGTGGAAAGAGAGTAGAAAAGCTCCCTTTAAAGTACAGGGGAACTTTTAATAATTGCTTGTCCTTTTCTGACAATGCAATATTCAACATTTTCAACTGCAGTGAACTCTCTAATTTGTTTTTCCACTGGAGCTTTGTACTACTCTACTGGTACGATCAATATTCTTTTCAGATTTGAAATCAAGACCTGAACTTGAGGCTAGTTGTTTGTTGTGGTCAGTTGTTTGACTCCAAGTCATAAAGCTCCACAAATAACTGTATGATTCATGTAGCTGAGATATTAGAAGCTTATCCACATCCTCACACAAACCCCATACTCCAGCAGCACTGAAACAAGGGCTATTTCCTAAACACTAAAGGGAGAGGGACAGAAAGGGGATTCTGCCCCATCTCCCTATTCTGCCCCACCCTCCAATATCACTATTATTTGTTCTTTAGACATGGTCCATGGCTTAGATTCCCCTAGAAACCTTCCCTTGTCCCTTTACACCCCTTCAAGTCAGATGGTTTCCTTCTCAGATTCTCCCTTATATTGCTGTAACATCCTGTGCCTGTGTCTATGACAGAATTTATTTCATTGTAAAGTAATTTCACTGTAATGATATTACCATCTGTCTATGCTACCAGACTATGTGCTCATGGAAGACAAGTATGTACTAGGTATTGTTCATTTTTTATATATCTGCTGGCCAGTATATTCTATATATTAAAATATCACAATAAATAATTAAAAGGAGAATTGTGAATTAGCTAGGATATAAATAATGGATGTTAATTTATGTATTATTAGAAAATGCTAGATAAACTTTTACAGTAGGTTAATCATTGGTGACAAACATTTTTATTATATTCTTAGTCTAGAATTAAATGCTCAGATACCACAGTTGATGCTTGAATGTCGAGGGTTAGGAGTGCTGACCCTCACACAGTCAAAATTCCACACATAACTTTTGGCTCCCCCCAGATTTAACTACCAGTAATCTACTGTTGACTGGAAATTTTACTGATAACATAAAAAGTCAATTAACACATATTTTATGTGTTGTGTATATTATATAGTGTTCTTACAATAAAGTACGCTAGAGAAAAGTAAATGTTATTAAGAAAGTCATAAGAAAGAGAAAATATATTTATTATTCATTAAGTGGAAGTGAATCAATATAAAATTCTTTATCTTCACTGTCTTTATATTGAGTAGGCTGACAAAGAAGAGATAGGGTTGGTCTTACTCTCTTAGGGGTAGCAGAGGCTGAATTCCACATTTCTATGTATAAGTGGATTCACACAGTTCAAGCCCATGTTGTTCAAGGGTCAACTGTATAAGTTTATTGTCTAAAGTTTAATTCAATACAAAAAATATGAATTAAGTCTTTATCTGTCAGATATTATGGTAGACACTGGGGAAACAAAGACTAATGACACATACCCCTGCACTCGGAACAAGTAGGTGAATTTAAAAGTGCAAAGACGATGTCAGGAACATCAGGAAGAATATGGTATTCTGAAAGAATTGCTTGTCCTTTGCTGCCAGTGCAGTATCCAACATTTGCACAAAGATGGGAGGGGTCAGAAGAATCTGGGCTTGGAAAACTCCCCAGAGGAGGTGACACCTGAGCAGGTGATGGCAAGAGTGGGCAAAGGGCAGGATAACGCGGATCAGGGACCAACTTGCTGACAGAGGGCATTCTGTCTTGCATCTTGGATTTGCCATAGAAAATCCATCACTATCATTGTAATAATGCCCATTCAGACATTTTGGGAAATGTCTCATCTCTCCAATCTCTCCTTTTTATGATTACCTCTTTCCTCTCATGACCTAACCATGCTCAATTTTCTTTTGTCCTTAAAAATGAAATAAATACCAGGTGTAAATTGTTCCCTGGCTCTTAAAGTATAAGAAATGTCATATTATTTTTCTAAATCAAATTAATTTCAACTGGAGGCCTTACTATCAAAGTTGGGGAGCAGTCCAATGCCAGTCATTAGCTGCAGCTCCCCCTTCCATCTCGGGTCTAGAGGACTGGGTGGTCCATTCACAGGCCAGGGCCTGCACTAATGGCAGAACTCTTTCCTTACTCAGCTTTGCCACTGAAAACTCAGCTTTTCAAGGCCTTAGTTCCTGGTGCTCATCCCTTATTTAGGCTGCACCATCTTAGGATGTTGCAACTCTCTTTCTGACTTTCAAGATCCAATATCTCCTTGAAGTTAAGAGTCCCTTCCTTCACGTAACCCTCAAAGAATAAAACTTTCAAATATGCTTATTGACCACCTGAATCAGAATTACCAGGTATGGTTGTTGAGATGAAGATGCCAACATCACCTCAGGTCCATGCCTGCAGATTCTCCATGTGAAATCTGAGCAAACCTGCCCTCAGTGATTTCTTTGGGTGATTCTTCAGGATCCACTAACCTATATTCTGACACCAAAGCCTGTCCTCCCTCCACCCTCTCCAACTGTTATTTTATTATCATATATTCACATACACATCTGGTTTTTTTTTCCATGGGCAAAAATCTTGAAACTGGGCCAGACTGACTGTCTTGAAATGTTTGGTATTAGCAAGGGAAAAGGAAAGATATGATATTTCTCCTATGATAAGCATGTGGTAGAAAACAAACAATAACTACAAAAACAAAACCAAGAACCCAAAGCACCAATAGATTTCTAAGCAAGTCAGTCTATAATAGGAGAGTATATAAATCCTCTCTTGACCTTCATCTCTCCTCCCCAATCCCACACCATCTCCTTCTCTCCATATCCAAACTTTCAGAAAGAATAATTTACACTCACTCTCTTCACTGGAATTCACTCCTTAACTTATCTCAGTCTGTCTTCTGATCCATTACGACATGTTGGAGTAAAAGAAGAGGCTGTCCACCTTTGAAGGAGTCATATGGGCCTAAAAAATGACCACCTCCATGGAAATTATAATGAACTAAAGACTAAGGGCCCTTCCACCAATTTTTGGATGAGATATAAGCCTCCAAGAATTCACTGCAGGCTTTCCTAAATTGACTTTTTTAAACCACTCTGCCAATAAGAGATTCTGAAGAAAATGTAATCATTTAATTCAATGTAAAATAAAGCAATGTGATATTTTTATTTCCAAGCATTTACAAAGTAAGGTTCATACTCAAAACAGTGGTAAGTGCTATAATATGCATAATGCACATTTGGGAGTCAAAAGAAAGTTGTCACCACTAACTACTTAACAGAGAAAAAGAAAGCTTCAAAAGAAAAAGGGCACTTGGGGCAAACATTAAAATTTGATTACCTATTCACTGTTGAACTCCTGGTTGGAAAATTCATTGTTCTTTTTTCATCGTTTATCATTCCTGTCTTTACTACAGCATTTGTTATAGCCTATCCCACTTTTCATCTTTTCACGACTTGACATTCTTTCCTGCTCATTTTTATGGTGTCAGTATCTTTTATAAGCACTTTCCTCAATTCTATCCTTGATTCTCTTCTCTTCTAAACCTCTATTATTTCAAAATAATTTCATCTAAAATTATAGACTTATTTAACCGCTGTACAATGATTCTCAAATCTATGTGTCTAGCTCAGGTGACTTTATTCATGACCCAAGTATTCACCCAGTCACCAAGCCAGAACTGGAAGTCAGCCAAGACTCATTCCTTCCATCCTAGAAGGATGACTCAGTCATCAAATCCTGGCAATTTATCTTTGAATTATTGCTTGAATTTATTACTTCCTCTGTTGCCACTACAACTGACTTGCTTCATGGGATTTTGGGGGGTGGTTTTGTTTTGTTTTGTTCGGTTTGTTTGTTTGTTTGAGACAGAGTTTTGCTCTGTTGCCTAGGCTGGAGTGCAGTGGCACAACCTTGGCTCACTGCAACCTCCGCCTCCCAGGTTCAAGGGATTCTCCTGCCTCAGCCTCCTGAGTAAATGGGAGTACAGGCACCCACCACCACACCCAGCTAATTTTTGTATTTTTAGTAGAGACGGGGTTTCACTATGTTGGCCAGGCTGGTCTCGAACTCCTGACCTCATGATCCACCTTCTTCGGCCTTCCAAAGTGCTGGGATTACACGTGTGACCCCCCACACCAAGCCTTGCTTCATGTATTCATCATTTCTCTCCTTATCTGCTGAAGTCCCTTTCTAATTCATCTTGCTAATTCTAGACTTGCTTTGTTTCCAACACATTTCCATGCCAGTACCAGTTATTCATTTATTAAGTAAAAATTAAATATTGTAAGTCCCTTTTAAAAAAGGCTTACTTGTTGCTTTATTTCTCAAGACTCTTACTTGTACCAAGAGAAATGCATTTCAAACTGGCTTCTACAGAAATGGGAATTTGCAGGCTCGGGTAACTAGAAAGTCCAGAGGTAGAAGCACAGTCATATCCAGTGGACAACAGGATTCCTTCCCTCTGCATCCTTTACTTTGTTGTCTTTCTGTTGACTTTATTCTTAGGTGGGCACTCCCAAGTGGTAGCAAAATGAGTATGGGCAGCTCTAAAGTTAATATTTCCACCATGTTAGTTCTCTAGCAAAAAGAGAGTACCTCCTTCCTAATATTTCCAGTTTAATGTAGCGGCTGTTTTACTGGCCCATCTTGGGTCACATGAACATCCTTGTGGCGGATAGAATAATGGCCCCCAAAGAAATCAATATTTAAGTCCCCATAACCTGTGAATATGTTACCTTACATGGCAAAAGAAACATTGCATATGTGATTAAGTCAAGTACCCTGATATTTGAAGCTTTTCCTGGATAATTCAGATGGACCCAATGTAATCACACAATCCTTTTAAGAGAAAAACAGGGAGGCAATAGTCATAGTAGGAGATGTTATGACAGAAGCAGAAGTCAGGGAAAGATCTGAAAGATATGCTGGAAGATACCCCAGAGCCAGAAGGAGTATGGCCCTGCTGACACTTGATTTGGGGGCTTCTGATCTCCAGGACTACAAGATAATAAATTTATATTTAAGCTACTAATTTGTGTTAATTTGTTACAATTAACAATAGGGAAATAATACAACCCCTGAGCCAATTACTCTGGTTAGTGTAATGAAATTTGGCCAAGCCTAAGTCATATGTCCATGAAGGTAGAATTGTTTGATGTATTCAAACCTGATAGCCAATGTGGGAATGTATGGTTCTCTAGGGAAAGTCAGAGTGCAGTTACCATCAAAGAAAACAGATGCCTGATATGTAAAAATAACAAATGTCCTTTATAGACCCTCACTGTCTTCCAGGTAAAGATTCTCAGCTGGGCGTGGTGGCTCATACCTGTAATCCCAGCATTTTGAGAGGTTGAGGTGGGCAGATCACCTGAGGTCGGGAATTTGAGACCAGCCTGACCAACATGGAGAAAACCCCATCTCTACTAAAAACACAAAATTAGCCAGGCGTGGTGGCACATACGTGTAATCCCAGCTACTCAGGAAGCTGAGGCAGAAAAATGTCTTGAACCTGGGAGGCAGAGGTTGTGGTGAGCTGAGATCACGCCATTGCACTCCACCCTGGGCAACAAGAGAAAAAAAAAAAAAAAAAAAAAAAAGATTCTCAGTGCGACAGAGACAACAATGGCACCTAAAATCTGATTCTTCTTTCGCTACTATTTTTTTATTCCTCTTTTATTTCTTACAGGCATCCCTTTCTTCATTCTACACCTAAGTCTTTCTTGTCCTTGAAGGCAACTCAGTCATCACCTCTTCCAAGAAGCCTTCCTGGCTAGTCTTAGCTACATGATCCTCCTCTGTGCTCTCAGCACACTTCTACCATAGCATTTACCTCACTTACTTAGAAGTGATATTAAGTCCAATGCTAATTCTCATAACTAATCAATCATAGTAATAGTGCTGGAGAAAATATGTAAACTTGATATCCTAAGCAAAACAAAATATTAATTATTTCTGTAAACAATGTTTCCATGGAAACAAACATCAATATGGCAGGAGGGATTAATTGTCATTGTATTTGATATAGTTCAATATCCTGGTATTTCTCTCCCATTTATTTCTCTAAAAAGATTCCAGATTCACTTAGAAATCGACTCTTTATGTGATGATTGATAGAATTATTACTTGAGCTTAATGGAACTGGAAACTTGCTTCCCATGGATAAAATATCTTTCATTTTCTGCTGTGATATCTAGATAAAATTGCTACTTGCTTTAGAATGAAATTTAAGAAAAAATAATTCTAATGCTAATATTAAGGGTTCTAATTAGATATTACTTCAGTCCTCTCTGCTTAGAACAGAATATAGTAGGTCACAAAAAGGATGTTTTAGTTTTTGTTCCTATTTTCTAATACAAATTGATCTACTTCACGCCAATAAATCCTGACATTTTGTAGTCATGGCACTAAATCACTAAAGCAACATGTCAAATGAAAAAGCTGCTGAATGTAATGGTATTAAATGATGATTTTTAGGTCTTCCAACTTTAAAATGTATTATTGATAAGGCATTGGATTTATATGTTAATGGCTATATTTCACCAGTCCTGCCTAATATGTCTCTGCTACAGTCTATAGCAAAAATGTTATTAAACCTCCAGGGACACTTTGATTGAGAGAAGTTTTGAAATCAATAAAAATGAGCACGGCCTATTTTTTTTAGCATGGCACATCACGCTCAGAACAGCATGGCTGTTTGACAGAATGGGCACAGTGTCACAGTGTTTGCTTGTTTTTAATCCAATAATATGCCTTAATTTTTGAAAGCTGTGGAAAGCAGTGTGACCGACCCTAGGAAATATATTCAGTTATTTCATGCACAGAATGAGGCATCAGGAAAGGCTAAAAGAAAGAAAAACGCATTTTGAAGAGTCAGGTGTCCTCCTTTTTGAAAAATGAGGCTTTCCTTTCTTTTTTTATTTTAACATCAAACTGAGAGTTCTCTAAGGAGTATTATATAACAGCAGTGCCAATCAATCAGTCAGATGTAGCTGTTACTGGACTTAATTGTTCTACATTATTATTATTTAATTTGTAAACCTTAAAAAGTTTAAAGTTTAAGGAAGTGAATGAGTAAGCAGCGATATTGCATCATGTTAGCTCTGAAGGACTTCTAAAGAACATAAAGTAATTCTTTATAAAGTTACTCAGTGCTGGTACCTAACGATGGCATGAGAGAATTGACCTCCCGTTACAGTGTCCTACCTTTTCTCCCATCCTTAAGCCTGGCCCACTTGCCCTAATCAGCTGCTGTGCACACTCTGCTCTGTTCCTCTGCTTCGGGAGAGAACAGCTTGACCTGAGCTGTGACACAGCTTCCTCAGCCTCCTGGTAATTATTTTGATGTTTAAATGCTGTGTAAAGTCAAACAGGAAGGGTTTTATGATGTTTTGCTGGGAGGATTTAGTGCAACTGCAACATGCTTTGCAGATTAGCCTGGGACTGTCTGTGTGGTTCTTTGCCTAAGGAAGGAGGAATCTAAGTACACAGACAGATCTTTTAAATGCAATTTCCAGAAACTTCTAGTGGTAAACTGGTAAACACTTTGTAACATTTGTTTATTCAGCCAGGGAAATTCTGCTGGAAAACCACGCTCTGATTGTCATAGGAAGTTACATTTGATGTCAAGAATAAGCTCTTCCCAGAGGAGGGGAATTTCTTCAATTCAGGGTCAGCATATTCTTACAAACAGCAACTTGATCAAACCCATTATTCTTATTCCTCATAACATGAAATATGCTTAATTGTTGGTTGAAAGTTTAACTGATGTGCCCTAGTTCAAAGCATTTCAATTTCATACATAGAGAGAGAGATTTTTAGATCAAAATTTGTTTATCCAAGCGTCACATTTCCCGATGTTACAAAACAGACCATTATTTTAAAAGGAGGGAAACCAGTTTAACAAAAGAATCCACACCATTTCAGGCATAATTTGGGAGGCTGCCTTGCTGGAGAGCTCTCATGTGGGTAGAAACAGGGTCCCAGTCAACACAAAGCTGGAGCTTATCCGATGATCGGCATGAATCTGGCAGGGGCCACAGAGGGATGGCCAGTCTGGAAAGGGAGCTGCACAGCCTTAGGAAGGACACTGGGCCTTGATAGGGGGCCCTGAGTGAAGGCCACATTCATAAAGGTGTAAGGAAAGTTATTTCAGGAGCAAGCGAAACTCTGTTATTTCGAAACTGGCAGAGCCTCTTCAGATTGAAAAGACCAGGCCTGAAACATTGATTCCTACTCCCCAACCGCACAGCTGCAACCCCTTCACCCAGGACCCTCTGCCCCACTGGCAGGAGCAGGGCTTCCAGGAGAAATGGCAGAATACACCTTACTGGATGTCCTCCATCTGGAGTTCCATAATCCTGAAGGTCCAGATTTAAGGAAAAGAACTTTAGTTCAGGCAGAGAGCACAATGTGAGGAAAGTGCTGATGGCAGATAACATATGAGGTGGGGGAGGATCCCTTGAACTGGGGCAGCTGGAGATGGCTGGAATGTTGGACACCAGGGCAGATCGGAGCTGAGGGGATGGGGCAAGAAGAGCCTTGGGTGGAAAACAAGGCAAGAACTCTCTATCTAGTATTGCCAGATAGAATACAGCATGCCCTGTTAACTTTGAATTTCAGATAGACATTAATTTTTTAGTGTATGTCTTAAATATTTCACAGGACATATTTATAAGTTTAAAAATCCAATGTTTAAAATTGTAATTTAACTGGATATCCTGTATATTTTAGTTGCCAACCTGACAACCCTACATACATGCCACATGGAGAGTTTGGACCTCTCCTGCAGGGAGTGGAGGGGCATTGGTAGATTTTAAACAACGGGATCTCATGATCAAATCCGAGCTCTCTGTTAGCAGCGGGGGTTGCAAGACTGAAGGTAAATCAGAGACTCTGAGACTAATGTTAGTGTGGATGATCTTGAGGAAATTTTTTTTTTAAGTGAAAAACTTTATCAATAAGAAGTAAACCAAAAGATATGCTATTGTAGATCAGAGTAGTTACCTATTCAGTCCCATATTCTGTCTCCCAGCAGTGACAAGTAATGCTTTGTAGAAAAGAATGACATGGTGGGAAAAACATCAGTCTCAAGTCTGGAGACCTAGCCTTCAGCTCTTTTGGGCCATTTGAACTCATGCAAATTAAATATAAGTCATCCAAGGAGCTGAGCATCCTCAGTATACACAGGCTTCTATATACAAGTTTCTATTTTATTCTCACATATTAGGAACATTTTCCCAAAATCCCCTAACACATTAATAAGGTTTTCTGGTCTCGACGCACAAAAGAGATAAGGTTAAAAGAAAGCAACTTATTCTCCCCCTCAGAATCCTCTCTTCGTCTTCCGCATCAAATCTCTTCCTAACTCATCCAGGACTCTGCATTAGGCTGCTGTTTCTACTCCTCTTCCCCCTCCACTTCACAGTTGACCTGCTCTTGTGTGATCCTGCCTGGTAAATCCATTTACTCTTCAGTTCCTGGAGATTTAAGCCTTTATGTGTGCTTTTCCCTACCTGGAAATGTCATTTTACCCCACCCTCCCCACTAAAGCTGCTTGGTTCCTTTCTTCTGCTTAAAGCTCACTTTTTTCATGAAGTGTTTCTTAGCCAGTCTTACCTGGTTGTAGTATCGGTCCATTCACGTGATTCATCTCATGATATAATGTGCTTATACAAAATTTAAGCCTAAATTTCTCTATGTGACTGCCTTTTCTTCTATGGTAATTGGTCATATCTTTCTGTATCTTTATCCCTTGAAAACCAAATGGTCCTCCCCTCCCTACCTACCAGGTAGGGCTGCATGAGCTCCTTCATGTTTCTGTTCCCGTAATATGTATTGCAAGCTATAGAGGGTAGGCATCAAACAGATTTTGTTCATTTCCCAATAGTAATGGTTCATTTATTAAGTCAAAAGTGTGCCCTGGCTTGAATGAGTTAAATGAAGTCTAACATAGTCCAAAAAGCTATTTTTCTTTGAAATTGACTTACAAGATCACTCATTAATAAAATGAGCAAGAGAAGCTTGGGCCAAAGATGAAATGGCCATGACAATAGCTTAAAACATATGAAAAAGGCCAGACATGGTGGCTCATGCCTGTAATCCCAACACTTTGGGAGGCCAAGGTGGGTAGATCACGAGGTCAGGAGTTCAAGACCAGCCAGGCCAAGATGGTGAAACCCCGTCTCTACTAAAAATACAAAAATTAGCTGGGTGTGGTGGCAGGTGCCTATAATCCCAGCCACTCAGGAAGCTGAGACAGAGAATTGCTTGAACCCGGGAGGCAGAGGTTGCAGTGAGCTGAGTTTGCACCATTGCACTCCAGACTGGGTGACAGAGCAAGATTCCATCTAAAAAAAAAAGAAGTATGAAAAATACAATGTCAATTTTTGTACTTCCTAGGGAGTAATAAAAAAGCTGGTGTAAATTTTTAATGTTGTAAACATACTGTTGAGAGAGAGCAATGTCAAAAACATTAAACAATAGATGACAAAAATAGAAAAGTTTTGAGATAATTTTATTTTCAAATTCAACAGATTAAACAAGTGAATGATGGCATTTTTAAAAAGTGGTGCATAGATTTTTTCCTTTATTCATAAAAACATACATATCTGGAAGAAATGGAATCATTCCATTATTTAGGTCTTTCTGAATAGGTAGGATGTATCTGTCATGATCCAGCCATGAAGCAGAAACCACTTTGAGTATCAAAAACAGATGGAATGAAATCTGGGGAACTTGTTCCACAGGAGGTAAGACCTAGAGGGACCAGCAAGGCACCCCAGAAGGCAACTTTCAGGAAGCCACTCTCTCCTCTAAAGGAACAGAGGGAAGCCACGGTGTTAGCAAAGCCCCATGGGAGAGGATGCCCAGAGAACCCTGGGACTATGGTGGCCTGTATGGTGGAAACTGGAGCCATGAATGGAAAGTGCAATGGTAAGTATTGAGTGTCAACTTGATTGGATTGAAGGATGCAAAGTATTGATCCTGGGTGTGTCTGAGGATGTTGCCAAAGGAGATTAACATTTGAGTCAGTGGATTCAGAGAGGCAGACCCACCCTTAATCTGGGTGGGCACAATCTAGTCAGTTGCCAACATGGCTGGGATGAAGGTGGGCAGAGGAACATGGAAAGACTGGACTGGCTTAGTCTTCTGGCCTCCATCCTTTTCCAGTGCTGGATGCTTCCTTCTTAAACATCAGACTCCAAGTCCTTCAGCTTTGGGACTCTTGGACCTCCAGCCACAGACCAAAGGTTGTACTGTTGGCTTACCTACTTTTGAGGTTTTGGGACTTGAACTTGCTTCCTTCCTCCTCAGCTTGCAGACAGCCTATTGTGGGACCTCACCTTGTGATTGTGTAAGTAAATACTCCTTAATGAACTCCCCTTTATATATGTATATATATCTATCCTATTAGTTCTGTCCCTTAGAGAACACTGACAAATACACAAAGAGATCTCTGTCCACCTGCATTCAAAGCAGAATGGGTAGAGAAGAGAAATACCCTGGCTTCTTCCTTCCTTCTGTCCTCTAGGCTCCTGCCAGTGCCTCCCGTTGCCCAGATCCATCCATAATCCAGTAAAGACAGGAACCTAGCAAATATTCCCATATGTGTGACAGAGGTGAGAAGAAAAGGCCTGGGGAATGAATCTGAACACGAACAGGTCTATGACTGACTCACAGTTTCTAGTGTAGATAATAATCTCTTAATTAATAACTACTTATTTGTTTACTTCATTTCTCATTTCTCTGAGGATTAGAGGTAGAATCAATACCTTTTTTTCTATTTTCACATGGACATTACAGAGACATAGCTTAAAATCGTAAGAGAAAAAAACAAATGCAGTTATGCATAGATAAAGCACAAATACTTTGAAAGAAATCCTTGCTTGCACAAAGAAAGTATCTGTATGTGTTAGGTTTAATTTGTACAGTTACTTAAATTTGAAAGTATATCTTTAGTTCTTTAATCCTCTGGCCGCTTCTATACAGAGATTTTGTTTTGAATGTTTCCTTTCTCTAAGTTTGTGTGTGTGCATGTGTAACGGGGAGAGATGGGAGGATGATAGTAATACAACTGGCTTTCAAAAGCAAAGGAAATATAAAATTCCATGGCATATAAGCAGTTTGACATGAGTGTTTCTTTGTCAGTGGTAAGATTATTTTTTATTCTGTTTTCATGAAGCATCAATAATACATGAAATCCCGAAAAGAAAAACTTCTGGCTAAGTACATTTCCATTTGACATTGGACAGCAGAGAACCTATCAGATGTACAACTTGAGACACACATAATGGGGCCTGTATTATTAGGGCATACAAAGGTCTGCTCATATCATGTGTTGGTTTATAAGGGTGCCTTCAACTGTTAGGCAAAGATTATTAGAAAAAGTCACATTTCCAAGTGATGACCAGATGTTGAGCAGAAAAGTTTCCCCAAGTGCCACAGAAGTTGAATCTCAGTAGACAGAGCAACATAAGGTGGGGAGGAGAAAGAACAGGGTAGAAGCAAAGAGAATTCCCCATTTAAAAACTGTCACTTATTTCTAAGTTGGTTAAAATGAACACTATTGGAGAAAAATAGTCTGCAAATATTTATTAATCTTGATTACTCTTTTTGGCACACAGAAGCTACTTAATAAATGGTGGCTGTTGGTATTATTGCAGAGAGAAATTAGGAATAATGAGAACTGATAAAGAATTAACAAATTTATTGATTCAGATAATGAATACTTCAGCAGTTTGTGCAGGAAAGAGGAGCAGGCCACAATCTAAAATGTAAAGGGCAGAAGAGATGGTAAGAAGTGATAGGCAGCCCCTGTGGGTTATTTATTCTAAAAATGTATTACGCTAAGGAGGAAGAAAACAGAATAATAGTCAAGCACTAGCAGCAAGATCAAGAGCTGTTGTTCTTTTTTCTCAAGCCTAGGAAAACACGTGCATGTTTGAAGGCAGAGTTGAAAGGTCCCACAGAAAAAGTAGGAATGAGAGAGTGAATAACAGAGATCAAAACCCTAGATAAACTAAAAGAAGTAGGATGGAAGGGGATTAAGGGCACTGGTCAAACATTTTAGGAGCTGGCCTTGGCATGATGTGAAATCACTTTCTCCTTTATACATAATGAAAAGTGGGGGTGGAGGGGGAATGGGATTATAGCATCCAAGCTTTCAGAACAGAGCTTATCACCTTGATGAGATTTGGCCTATTGAAGAGACTGGAGATTGAATATGATGACCAGGGTGGGGCAGGACTATGCATCTGGGCCAGGTACAAATAGTGGAAGGAAGCCTAAACAGGACAGTAGAGCATGGTACCCAACTTACAATGACAAGATTGTCCACTACATGGCCACTATCAGGCAACGTAGAGAAAGCCACTAGAGTTCAAGTATACAAAGAACTCATGGAAAGTCTGGGGGCAGGTGTTAACTGGTAAGATATTTTGCAGCATTAGGGCATCTAGAAGCAAATGACAAGTTTCTAGCAATAGGACAGTAATTCAGACACAACCTTAGTAATTGAGACTGGTAGAGAGAAGCAAATTGCTGAGTAAGACAATGTGTACTGTGAATCAGAATAACAGAGCAGAAGCTCAATTATTAAAACTAGCCATAATATCAGAGCAGGATAAACAGCACATTTATCCTAGTGAGCAGCTTACACTACTTCCTTTAACAGGGAGCAGGATCTAGCTCAGCGCCTCAGGTTGGGCTGACCTGGGATCATGTGACTCTTCACGAGGTTAGAAGGGGTTGATAGGTGAAGTCAGATGATGCAGGAGTGAAAGAGTTCAGAACCTACAGCTTTCATGTGGTCAGAAAAGTAAGAGGAAATGCCAATTCTTAAAATCTGGGTAAGTAGGTGGGATTCAGCTTTGAGACCAGAGAAAATCTGGAATAGTGCTTATGGCTAGAGAGAACAAGCAATCTACAAGAGAGGCCTGACAGGACTGCCAGACAGCAGAGACCATCCAGTTAGGATAAGCTGCATGAATTCCTAGTGGGCCAAATTCACCATCCTTTCACAACTTGAAAAAAGTCATTTTACTCTCAGACAGCCTCTACTCATGACCTCTTTGAGGAATTTTTTCAGCTTTAGTTTAAATCCTTTAGGTAGATTTACATGTACTTAATTCAAATTTTTAAATATTTAAAATCCTTAAATGGTTCTAATATTCTCAGTGCAAGGCTTCATATCACTGACAATAATACCAAAACCTTTCAGATTTTCAACTTGTTAATAAATGCAATATATTTTTATTTTATTTCCTAATTGGTATTCAACCTAAATTACATTTTTTTTCTTTCAAAAGCTAGATCCTGTTTGTGAGAGGGCAGAGAGCAAGGGCATGATACTTGTAAACAAAGGATAAAAAATAATGTGCCAACATGGGAATAGAGTGGAGAGAAATTAGTGAAAAAGAAATCAGATGTTAAATAAAAGAATGCCAAGAGCTCACAGCCTCACAGTTTAAGAAACACTTGGCTAGATCACATCTTCTAACTGATTGGTTTGAATACAATAGGAACTAGAATTGAATTACTTTCAGGCTCAATGGCTCATCACTCAGAAATAGCAATAAATAAATTTGGTTGGGTATGAATTCTTCTTTACAAAGTTGTGCCAATTATTACTATAGGACATGACCCAGTTATCATTTCCTTTCCAGCAAATGATGGAATTATGCCAGCCACTTTGGTTCTAATGGAAATTGAGCAATGTAATTTGATATTATTATTATTATTTAATTAAGCAATGACAAAAACTATCAAGGCTGTGGTGGCACCATGTCACTAATTGCCTATATTTATTAAACATTGAAAAAAAACAGAAAAATAGTTAACTCAGTCATGTTGAATGTTATACATACAACCTACATCTTGATCTTTTTATCATTAAATAAGCAAAGTGGCACTTTATCAAAACATCAGTCAAGTCATTTTAAATCATTTAACATAGTCTGTGTAAAAATGCCAAAAATTGTTTTTATGAGAAACTTACAAATTGGACTGTCCTTCAGAGTTTTCAATAACAACACTTTGTACTTAGGTCAAAATGTCCTTCTGGGGAAATGGGAAGCTAATGAATAAAAATTTGCCTATTTCACAAAGAGGGAAGTGCACATAAAATTACTCCTAATTGTGTCAACTCAGTTAACTAAATCTATCATTTGAGAAATGACCCAAGGGAATATTAAGAACAAAGATGAGTATTAAATTGAATTGAGGCTATCATTCTGTGTTAGATGCCAGGAAATTCCTTTTAAGGGACACCAACAGACAGAAAAGAGAGGGTAATATGTCACAAGGGCCTTTTGTCTCATGCACTAAATGCTCTAAAAATATACACATTTTCCAAAGTGAAAGTTTCAGTAGTTAATACAAATTTATATTAAAAGTGGGCTGATTTTGATGCAGAAATCATTTATTTTATATATCATATAAAGATGAGTATGTGATTGTGAAACACTTCGAACATAATTCTGAAAATTTCAAATTGTTCTTGGTATTGCTTCTATGCCTGGCTTTTCTGAAATGTGTTTGAACTTTATTTTCTTCACATGGTATGAACATTCTGTTCCATTGCTTAAATACCTGTGTGGTTTCCTCTTACCTATCAGACAAAAAGTAACATATTTAGCTTTGATTCTTCACGGTCGGTCCAGGACCTGCATATCTGGCGTGTCCTCACGCCGCTACTCTCCACATATACTGGGTTCTCCCAATCCCCTTCTCCCCTTCTCTGGTAGTAATAGAACCTGGATTTCTATCTGGCACACGGCCTCTCAGCAGTCTTCCAATCATAGCAACGAAACCTGTTGTGACATTTAACTGACTGTTTTTAAGATAGAAACAGAAGTGTACATGGAGAAAAAAGCTCTGGGATTTTAACCCAAAATTTACAACATTCTTCCTACATTGCCCCAGGATCAGATCATGGTCTTGTTTCTCCTCCAAACAAAACACAAAAAACTATCATAATTCTTTTCATTATAACAATACATGGAAAGCATTTTGAATAAATGGAATCACGAGGGTGAGGCAGCTGTGAGCTTATACTCTTTGAGCACATACACAATATGTGAAGAAACAAGAGCAACAGAACAGCCAGAACTTTGGCCGAAAATCAATGGAGACCAAATCAGATCCTGTGCAGACATAAAGACTGCCAGTTCTCAGCAACTGAAATCTCTTTTAATAATGGAGTCCACTTGTATTGACCAGAATTATTAAAAGAGAAAGCTCAATGGGCACGATAGGATCAGGATGATGACTAAAGAATCTTTCAGCCACTCCTAGGTAAGAGTTCACTGTGGGATTGATTATTTTGTAGCTTTATCTGTACATTTTTAATTGTTTATATTTAAGCTAAACATTTAGAAAACACTTTATAGTTAATCAATCTTATATTTGTCAAGCCCAGAGTTGAAAACTTCCCCTTTAGGTATCATTAAGAAAAATGTACCTGACACATGGACATCAAGATAAGAATGATAGACACTGGCAACTACTAGAGTGAGGAGAGAGGGAGGGGCAAAGGTGGAAAGACGACATATTTGGTACCACTCCCAGTACCTGAGTGATGGGATCACTCATATGCCAAGCCTCAGCATCTTACAATATACTCTGGTAACAAACCTGCACATGTACCCTCTGAATTTAAAATGAAACCTGAAGTTTAAACATGTTAAAAAATAATTTTTTTTAGACAGAGTTTTGCTCTTGTTGCTCAGGCCAGAGTGTAATCGTGTGATCTCAGCTCACTGTAACCTCCACCTACCGGGTTCAAGAGATTCTCCTGCCTCAGCCTCCTGAGTAGCTGGGAGTGAGACCTTGGCAGAAAAAAGGAAGAGAGAGAGAGAGAGAGAATGGAGGGAGGGAAGAAGGGAAGGAAGGAGGACGGGAAAGAAGGGAAGGAAGGGAAGGAAGGAAGGAAGGAGGGAAGGAAGGAAGGAAGGAAGAAAATGGGAATCACAAATTGGAAAATAGAACCAAAAATTTTTCCAGAATGCAGCACAGACAGAAAAAGAGATAAAACCCATGAAGGAGAACTTGAGACATGGAGAATAAATGCCTAAAATAAATGCCATTGGAGATCCAGAAGGAGAGAATTAAAAGAAAGGGGAAGAGACATTATTTTAAAAGATAATTACTGAGCCCTTTCCAGAATTGAAAACACATCTATCTTTAGATTGAGTAGACCTAACGAATTCAAAACAGAATAAATTTTTCAAATTCAATATTAAAACATTAAAGTGAAATCCAAAGAGAAAATAAAAGTTCCTAAAAGCAGCCAGAGAGCAAAGATAGCCTGACTAAAAATAAACTATATTTAGTCTAATGGTTGCTTTCTCGAGAGCAAAAATAAAAGGCAGAAAGCAGGAGAATGAGTAGCACCAATCTGCTGAGAGAAAATCACTGTCAATTTACATTCATATACCCAAACACTCAAAAAGTAGAGTAAAATAAAGAAATTTTACGATGAACAAAAACTGAGTTTAATACCAACAGATTCTCAGTAAAAGAAAATCTAAAGGATGAATTTTAGAAAGATTATTTTTGTCCCAGATAAAGATCTGAGATGCAAAAAGAGTGAATCAAGAAAGCATTAAGGATGAGAATAAATCTAAATAAATAATGAACACAGCAATAATAACCATTGATTTGGAGAATAAAACAATTAAGCATTGCAAAGAACTGTGAAGTAATGAACAAAATAGCATGAAACCTAAAAGGTAATGTATGTGGTGAATAGAGTTAAATATTCATAGGTCCTGGACCTATTCAAGAGGAGGATAAATACAATTATTAACTTAAGTCTTGTGAAGTAAGCACAGTAAAATTTGAAGGGTTTGACTAAGAACAAAAATAGCATCAGGAACACCCAAACCAGTAGAGGAGAAAAAACTGAAATGATAAAATTCTAATCAACTTAAAAGAAGAAAAGAAAAAGGGGAGGGGAGGACAAAGAAAAAGCTCAAACTGTTAGTAGAAAATAATTAAAATAAATATAAATGGACTGATTTATCTCCTGTGAAATACATAGATTGTCAGAGTAGTTTGTTTGTTTGTTTTTACTTTTGTTTTTTTCTAAAAAATAGCTAGATGTCGCTGGGTGCAGTGACTTACACCTGGCACTTTGGGAGGCTGGGCAGGTGGATCGCGTGAGCTCAGGAGTTTGAGACCAGCCTGGTAACATGGCGAAACCCCATCTCTACTAAAATACAGAAAACTAGCCAGGTGTGGCGGCATGCACCTGTAATCCCAACTACTTGGTAGGCTGAGACAGGAGAATCACTTGAACCCAGGAAGTAGAGGTTGTAGTGAGCCAAGATCACACCATTGCACCCCAGCCTGGGCAACAAGAGCAAAACTCCATCTCAAAAAATAAAAAAGCTAGATGCTGCATATTAGAGTCATATCTAAAACAAAAAGGCACAGAAAAGTTGCAAAGGGTGGAAAAAAGATATATCCAAAAATGGCTCATTAAAAGAAATTGATGCCATTAATTTTGAATACAGAAATATAACTTCAAGCAGAAAGTTACATTACTAGAGATAAAGATGTCCACTACATCATGAAAAAATTTCAATTCACCAGAAAAATATAACAATTCTAAGCTCTTAACAACAACTTGAATTATATTATACCACTAATAAAATACATTATATCATTAATAAACTAATTATACTATTAAGAAAATAACTAAACATAACTTGGCTTTAAAAAAATCAGTGGATCAATATTCCTAAGTGAGACTGGCACCTAACTGCCTTTTCATATTGTGTCTGTTTCTGATTTGGTCATCAAAGTTATTTTGCTTCATAAGATGAGTAGTAGAATGTTCTCACTATGCCAAATTTAGAATTTTCTCCCTTCAATGTCTGGAAGAATTTATCTCTAAAAACACATGTGCATGATGTCTTCCTTCTGGGAACATTTTTAAAAATACTTATTTAATGACTTTGGTAGTTACAGAGATACATTTTCTATTTCATCTTGAGTCAATTTTGATCAATGTTGTTGTTCCATGAAAATATTCATTTCTTGAAAGTTTTTGTAATTTTGGCATCAGGGCATGTTTTTTTCTTTTGTTTATGTAGTATCTGTAATTTCTCATTCTTTTAAGTATTCCTGTGAATCTTATCTCTTGTTTTCTTGATTAAACTTCCCAGAGAGTTGTCTTTTTTTATCTTTTCAAAAACCAAGCTTATTAATTTTCACTTTCTTCTTTTATAATAAAGCATTTAAATCATGAAAGTCCTCATACATACCACTAACCTACCTCTCCAAAGTTTTAAGTGACAGTATTTTCCTGTTAAAATCTGACTATTTTTTCCTTTCTAATGTTTTATTAAGCCATGAGTTATTAAAATATGTATATTTTAAATTTCCAGTTTTGGGGACCTGCACATGTATTAATGAATATAAAATTTAAGTTTATTTCCTAATTTAATCTAGTATGGGTCAGAGGTGGAATTCTATGCAAAATTAATTCTTAGGAGATCACGATGACTTGCTATATGGCCTAAGGCATTGTTATGTTTTGGTTAAGTGTTTCAAAGTTTTGGTAAATGTTTCTTATAACATGAACTGGGTCCAGAGTTCTTCATGTTTTCATTAGATTTTAGTGTTTACTAAACCTCCTATATGATAATCACCTGAGGAATACAGCTTTCTAGGTCTCTTTCCTGGAGGGTCCCATTCAGTAGGTCTGGTATTAGGCCATTAGAGAGGTTTGGGAAATTTTGCAGTAGACCGAGCAATTTTATTGTTCCATTCAGATTTTCTTTATTTGTACTGATTTATGTCTATTTGATCTATCATTTATTGAGAGAATTGTGCTCAAACCTTTCAGTTTAATCGTAGATTTTTTTACTTTTTGTTTCAGTGTTGTCATACATATATAGGTATATACATATTTATACCACACCTATGACAGGTATATTAAATTCTTCTCAGTTCTGTATCCTCATTTTATAAAATACAGAAGAGGAAAGTAATGATAATTATTTCGAAGTCTTAAGACAAATGGAATAATATATGTAAACAAAATGCCTGGTCCATAGTAACTACTTAAAAGGTCATCGCTATTATTTTCTGTAAGATCACTTCCAAAACTAGAATAATCTACACATATGTGCATGTAGTCCATCTTTTTCTTTCTTTTATTTTATTGAGCTGGAGTCTCACTCTGTCACCCAAGGTGGAGTGCAGTGGCATGATCTCAGCTCACTGCAACCTTTGCTGCCTGGGATCAAGCAATTCTTCTGCCTCAGCCTCCCAAGTAGCTGAGATTACAGACACCTACCACCATGCCTGGCTAATTTTTTTGTACTTTTAGTAGAGATGGGGTTTCTCCATGTTGGCCAGGTTGGTCTCGAACTCCTGACCTCAGGTGATCCACCACCTCGGCCTCCCAAAGTGCTGGGATTATAAGTGTGAGCCACTGCAGCAGGCCACAGTCCATCTATTTATGTACAGGCATAGTGAGTTTTATTTTTACATCAAAGTGCCCATGAAGGTGTGAAAAAGAATGTTCTATTCTTACACCAAAACTCTTCCCCATGAATGTGTGAAGAACTGTTTCTGAATTGAAATGAGAGGTTATGCTCTTGCCTTTCCTCAAAACACACTACTAGATGTGTATTTGTTGTGGTGAGGGTCCTGAGAACACTGTCCTTTATTTATTATATTCATTTTTTGTCAAGGCAAGGTCTCTGTATGTTACCAGGCTGGTCTTAAACTTCTGGACTTAAGCGATCCTCTCACCATGCCCTCCTAAAGTGCTGGGATTACAGGTGTGAGCCACCATACCTGGCCAGGACATTGTCCTTTACAGCCAGTAGTGTCCGCAGTACAAAGACCTGTGAAAGAATAGAAGCTGTCAAGTAGAAGCTGTGATTCTCCTAAGGATTCTTATGCCTTTTTTGTGACATTCATATATAATAAAAACAATTTAATGGTCTGTTTTTATTGTTACTTTGTCAGTCGTAAAGTTTAGAACTAAGTACATTGCTTAGATCTGGGAACTAAATAGAAATGTACAACTTTCTTAGGCATAATATACTCTCTCTGACACTTTCCCTTAGCCCATTTACATCTCCCTTGCTAATTTAGATTTTCTCTGTCCTATTGTTATGTTTTGTGTGTGTTTGCTTTGCATATTTATTACATGTATTTACTGGTAGCACCTAAAGTCTTTATGGAAGAAACCAGGATATGAGCACATGCATACATACATAAATAATAAATACTTGTATAGATAGAAGCATAACTTTCTACATATGTATGAATGTAATTTAGAGACCAAATGGAGGAAATAGCTGAGTCCAAGGCCTTCATGTCAGTATCAAAGACCCTCTACTGAAAAGACAAATCAGAGTGATATTACATAAAATATTTATATTATTCAGAGAGAGAGAAAAGAAATGCCTTCCTTAATTCAGTGATATACTAATATGATTATAGTTTATAGAGCAAGGTTTAAAAAGCACAGGATTTATGGATTTTCTGGTTCTGTCGTCTTGCTTCTAGAGTCTTAGGAATATTAGATCACCTTTTGTATTGAAGGCTTCCTTATGGCTCTGTGTTTATTCAAAATGTCATTTTAAAAATAAATGGCTTGTTTTCAAAGCAATATCTTGCTTGCATAAATTTGCCTGCTGGGAAAAGAAGAAAAGCTTGTGTGCATTGGTAGAGTCTGCATTCTTCTGGCAATTTTTCTAAATACGTTTTTACAGGACTGTGGAGCTTGCTTCTCTTATTCCAAGACTAAGATACTCTCCTCCAAAATGTCCTGGTGCTGCTTATGGAGGTCCAGCTGTTCAGGGTGGTTTACTGGAAACGTGTAAAACAATTAAACTTCCTTTATGCCTGCTAACCTCCTGTCTTCTTAACATTAAAACTACCCTTCGTAATTTCCTTGTTTTTCTCACATTGACTGGATCTGAAGGGAACATTTATTTATGCCGTAGCAAACACAGCCTAACTGGTATTTTGTCTGACAGAACAGCTTTGTTTATGTGCTTGTATAACCTCCTCTTCTGACAGCAGAACTTGGGGAGTTAGCCTTCTTAACAAACTGCCTGTGCCATGCCAGCAGAAGACGTAACAATCCTGTTATTACAGGAACACAAAATTGGTTGAGTTTACTTCATTTTTCATTTATTGACTTAAGCAAAAATAACCCAGTGTTAAAACCTGAATATTATTTCAGGAATCACGAGACATCACACTCTAGTTAGCTTTCAGAATTAAAGACAATTCTTTCATTTGGTAGTAATAGCTTTAGGGCACTATAAATTTTCTTCAGTTTCTTTATATGGTCCACAAAGACTGAGAAGGGTAATGATGCATGTCAGTCCCCGGGGAGGCTAGATAAACATAGTTCAAGATCAAATTGTTTCCTAACAAAACAAAAATCATTAGATTACAGCTTGCAGAATCAACCAATTATGTAGATATATGAATGGAACAGATAAAGCAGTGGGCATTCTTCCCCAACGGGAAAAAACTGTGGTTTTCAATTTCTGCTGAAAAGGGTCTTGACTTTAAAAGGAACAAAAAATAAAAATGCTAAGAACCAAATGAAAATTAGGAAGGCAGGCATTGCTCTTCTTCAGTGACATAATGCTGTTTCAGATATTTCTGGAGAACAATATTCTGTTTTGAAAGTGCATTGTTAGGCTGTTACTCATCTTGTTTATAACTCCCCTCCCCCTTCCCAGGGAGTTCAGATGACTGCCCTATAAACAAAAGAGAAGATGTAACAGCTCTTTTAAAATGACACCTTCTTAATTCCCTGTTATGCCCTAAAATACATATATTATACTCTCTTTTTTATATTTTGAGCAGAAAATTAATTAGAAGGAGTCAGTGGTCTTTGAGCCCCTCAGTGAATTAAGATTTGAAATTTCACTTGAAGCCACTGAGAGCCCCTTTGGTAGCCTTCCTCATGGCAAGATGACCAAAGGTTGGGGAAGGGAGTAGGAGGCCTCTAGGTTCTTCTCAGAGTACATGAGCTGATCTTACAGGCAGAGAGCAGAGCTATGGGTTCATTTAGTCCCTGTTTTCCCCGTAACTGCACTGCAAACTTGCTATCACATTTGTCATGTGGTTGATGAGTGACTGTCTTTATACCAAAGGTACTTAATAAGATTCTGTAGAAAGACAGATGACTCCGGAGACAGATTATATTAACTTAGGCGTCTGCAAGTTTGGCCAGGTCCTGACTGCTCCTGTGCACTCTTGAGTCTCAACTTCTCCAAACATAGGGAAATTAATCCTTACCAGCTGCTTACAAGGAAGGGAAAATCAAATTCACAAAGTAATTTAAATTTCTTGTGAAGAAAAATCATCTATCAATGTATATTACTCATTATGGAAAAAATAACCTGTCCACAATTTGCTTTCATTTTGCTTTTGATTAATTGTGTGTACCATGCATTGTCAACCAGGACTCCACAAGGAAGTACAATAAGCATTACCTATGTTAATCAAAGCTGATGGTTAACAGGAAGCTAAATGTCTATGCAGAATTCAGGAAAAAACTTGCTGACTGTACTAGTATGATCTATTTTAAAGAAAGCAACAATTGCTCAATTTCCCTAAAACTTTTAACTTCAAAGAGCTAGCGTAGAAAGCAAACAAAAATGAGAAGTAAAGATGATGTAAAAAATATATGTATGAGGAAAAGTGAAAGAAATAAAATGTTTGCCAGGGGAAATGCAGAATTGAGACTGACCTCATAATAATGGTTTGCAGGCTTCTAATGATTCCATACTTTAGGCCAAAGTTAAGTCACCGAGCTTTTTTTTTGTTGTTATTTTCATCCTATGTTCATTCTTTTGATTAGGCCCAAACCACCACCTTCAGTTTTCTGTTTATGTACTTATTTTATACATTTTTATTATCTACTGTAAAAACTATGCTAGGTGTTATGCAGGATAGAAAACTATATAAGACAGTTCTCGAAGAATCCAGATTAAGACATAAATGACTCCTATTTAAAGAAGAGTGATTAAAGACAAAAAAAAAAAAAAAAAAAAAAAAAAAAAAAACCGAATACAAGAGCACAGAGAAAGGAAAAAGATTTATATCCAGCTAGTGTGATCAGGAGAGCCTTTTGAAGGGTGTTTTTTCTATCTGACTCATGCTATTTCCCATTACTACCAGAAAAAAACAAAAAACAAAACAAAACAAAAAAAAACCTCATTCCCTCTTCTATAGGTAAATTGAATAATGCAGAAATTAAGATAAATTGGTATGACAGCATCAAGTCTCAGACTATCTCTACTTCTTCCAAGCAGCAAAAAAACATTCTGTCCTCTTGGCTGGTTTCTATTTTGTGAAGTCAGTCTTCAGGTCCACTAGACATGTCTCAGTAAACAAGTGTTGCTTCTGGCACAGGGAGTTGGGTTGTTGCCCTTTTAGACCTGGATGTTGAATGACTTCTTGCTCCCTACTAGATCTTGTTTGGGAGCTAACTTAAAAGGTTAATGCTACTGGCCATCTGTAGTTATCATTACTTAGGGTTGTGCTGGATGCCTAAATGATACAGTCAGATTTTGCCTATGATGGTTAGAGAGACAAAGACAATCATTTAGCCACTAAGCATCTGAATGAGCATAAGACCTGATAAAGCAGTATCTCAGGGATGGGGAACTAAGATTGCATATCAAGTATGTAGTGTGTACAATTTTTTCTCCCTTAAAAAGGTTTTTCTCCGTGTGTGATGCTCCCCTCCCTGTGTCCATGTCTTCACACGTACCCCAAAACCTAAAACGCAACAAAATAGATATAAAAATAAATAAATAAATAAGAAAAAAGAAGAAGAAGAAAAAGGTCTTTCTTACTTCTTTTTAAAAGGAAGTATATGGCAAGGTAAACAATTCAGTGCAATGATCTTTCTAGAGTAATAATAACATGGTTTATTGGAACTTTGTTCATATTTTCACTCATGTCAACAAACTTAGTCAATAAACACAAGTTTATTCTGATGGTGATCAGAAAGGTGCTGCTTAGGATGTCAAAAAGGCTGAGAAAATTATGAAACAAGGCTGAGCATCATAACTATTCAAACAGGAACTTTTTCCCAGAGAAAGATTATTCCTCTTCTTTCTGAAGTTAATATTTTTTCTCTTTGATTGAGGAAAATAAGAAACTTTTGATATCTCAGCGATAAGGAGCTACTTTTTATAGAATGTCTACTTTATGCTAAGCACTTTATATACTTCATTGAATTCTTACATCCACTGTACAACATTATCTTCATTCTACAGATGATGAAATAGAGGCTCAGAGAATGAGTGTCTCAGTCAGGGAATAAATGCAGCTAGTAAGTGTTGGAGGCACCCCTCGAAACCTGTCTCACTTAACACCTGCACATGTTCCCGTGGGATGCCAGACCACAGAAACCCTTCAGGGGAACAGCCATATCTAGAAGTTGCCTTGCCAGGAAGGGCATTCTCCCAGATCAAAACTCTTATAGCATTGTCTTTTGCTAAGTGTTTATAATGGGATTAAGATTTGACCATAGAGAAGCATAAATTAAAGAATCAAAGAAAGCCGAGACACACCTGTAATCCCAGCACTTTGGGAGGCCAAGGCAGATGGTCCTGAGGTCAGGAGTTTGAGACTAGCTTGGCCAACATGGTGAAACCCTGTCTCTACTAAAAATGTAAACATTAGCCAAGCATGGGGACACATGCCTGTAATCCCAGCTACTCAGGAGGCTGAAACAGGAAAATCACTTGAACCCTGGAGGTGGAGGTTGCAGTGAGCTGAAATTGAGCCACTGCACTCCAGCCTGAGTGACAGAATGAGACTCTGTATCAAATAAATAAACAGACAAACAAAGAAAATAATTTAGGCCACCAAAAGTGGAAATAAAACCAGGGAAATGGCTTGCTAACATACAATAACACTTAATTAGGTAGGAGATATTGTACAGCATTTTTATGTTTTTATGTGCTTAAAATATGTTGAAGCATAGTGTTCATGACATTCTATATTTTCATGTGGCCTTATATGTTTACTCTGGAAGCCTTCCAGGCCAAGCCAAAGAGCCTCTATATATGTGATGTTTCTGAGGAGTTTGGCAAGGAAGAAGTTCATGAGCAGGCTGTTTCTGCTGTCCTTGCTCTGCCGATCTGCTCTTTTTCTGACTGGCTTTCCAATTTCCAGCCTTGAGTTCTGTCTTCTTTGTGGCAGATGTGTAGCTTTACACAAGTCACTTACCCATTTATGATTTCAACTTCCAAATTGTAAAACAGAATGAAAATTCTCCTTCAAAGTTTTTGAAGCTCTTAACATTTGGTTAATTGCAACTTAAAGTTCTCTTTACATTTGTATAGAACAGATGTGTATGTATGTATTAATTTCAGTTAAATAATGTTGTAAAACAATTATTAGTGAAATTTCAGCAGCCATGGAATCAATGTGAAGATTTTCAGCTTGGTTGTTCATCAGTCATCCAAAAATTTATTCAATGGATTTAAACTCATTTTATTGTTTTAAAATCAACTTGTATGACTACTATGTATAAAATATTGTGTTAAAATTAAGGCACTTTTTATGTCCATAGATATTTTTCTGCATGCACAAATCTACTTTTCTGAGGCTAAAAGACAGCATACTCTAAATTGCATGTTATTTATTTAGCCTAAATATAAAACCATGGATAATTAAGAAAAATAATATGGGAAAATCTTTATGTGAGGTCCTGTTTTTCATCCTATTTTCTTCCTTTTTATTGTATTTCACTTTTCCTTCTAAATGAAAACAAAATATTTAAGATGTTGTTAACATCTTACACATGCATGATTTCAAAAACACTTTCATATGCAGCAGAGTTGCATCTTATGTGGGGATTGTATTGTGAAGCCCTTTCACAAGGTAAAAATCACATATGGATAACATTACCCATAGCCCATAAAGAATACCATGAATAGTTTTATAAAAACAACCTTTTAAAATATCCATATGTATGAAGACAATATCTATGGAATGAAGAAAGTGTAGTATACAACAAAGAATAGTATGCAAAAGTTATTTCTCAAAATATTAATTGTATAAAAGAGGACATATAGTTATGTCTTTTAATTTCATGGGAGAATGCACATTATTTATATAACTTAAATGCAAACATGATGCTATTCCACTGTAGAGTTCTTACAGCATCCCTTGTAAGCTAGAATCATTATTTCCCTTTATAAAAGAAAGTAATGCTTGGGGCAGTTTTAAAACTTGTCCAAAGTCTCGAAACTAGTAAACTGCAAAGCTATTTCCAACCTTCAGAACTGCAGGGACGGTTGTCTTTCTACTTCCTCATAATTGGCTCTGAATTTATGCTTCTCTCCTGCTGAAGTATTTTTATCAACTTTGCTAAATTGAGCAATGTTTTTCAAAACAATTAATTTCCCTGGATAAAATTGTCTCCTTCAATTCATTGAGAGAATGAGGAAAATGCTATTATTATTTATTTTAACAGTATCTGTTAATTAAAGGTAATCTCACCAGCTCATGAGCTAATATTCGAAATCTGCTACTAAGCTGCTTTAAATGTGTGAGACTTTATTAGGGAGATGTTTTATTGATAATATCTCCATTTTAAGAGAAAGTAGATATTTAACTGCCAATAAAAAACGTCACTATTTTCTTTCTTCTTTCCTTGACTCTGGCCCAGAAACAAATTTTAAAATTTCTAAGAAAATCTGCATCAGTTGATATAGATCATGGTGATTCATATCTTGATTTTTATCCATCTGATACATAAAGCCTCATTGCCAGAGAAACTGTATAAAATCTCTATACTGAGCCCTGGCCAGTGCATTTGTTTTCTTGGTCATTTGCTTGCTTTCTTTGCTGTTTCTTTGGGGAATAACAGCAGTTTGTATGCTTTAGGGGTGAACATTCTACTGAAACACTCAGAAGAATGATGAATTTTAGTCTGCCCAAAGACCAAGACATGGGATTACAAACCTTGACCTCATTCTCCAATTAATAGTCTGGATGTGAAACCGGATAGTTATACTCTAACATCTTTAGCCACATCTTCCATACAGGAACTAGCATAGTGACAGATTTGGACATGTAAAATAAATAAATAATGCAGCTGTAAGTATATAATGTGGAACTTATAAATACATACATTAATTGATTATGTATTCAAAATTAAGAAGTCATGCTTATATAATTTTTCCCATTCTAACAGCTTCTAATATTGCTTTTCCAAAGCAAAAAAATGCCTCCTAGAAGTAAGCCCTTGCCATCTTCTCAGCTCTTTCTCTTTTAAAACCTTTCTACACATTGAACTACACAAACATTTTTAGACTTGATAGTTACTTCAATTCTTTATTCTTCAGGAGAGAAATTGAGGCTTCCCAGTGTTAAATAATTTCTGCAGGAACATTTAGAGCTGAGACTAGAATGAAATTTGTATTAATTCATTGACATAAGAAGAGGTATTCAGAACCAGCTGCATGCAGGAATTTTTGCTCTTTTTACTGCACTCACTACTGTTGTTTTCACTACAACAGTCAGGCTGGAATACAGTTTTATTAGAAAGTGTGAAATAAGGCTGGGCATGGTGGCTTATACCTGTAATCCTGACACATTGGGAGGCTGAGGCAGGAAGATTGCTTGATCCCAGGAGTTCAAGACCAGCCTGGGCAAGGTCGTGAAACCCCATCTCTAAAAAAAATACCAAAAAAAAAAAAATTAACCATATGTGGTAGTGTGCACCTGTAATCCCAGCCTCTTGGAAGGCTGAGGTGGGAGGATCATTTAAGGCCAGGAGGTCAAGGTTGCAGTGAGCCATGATCGTGCCACTGCACTGCAGCCTGTGTAATAGAGTGAGACTCTGACTCAAATAAATAAATAAATAAATAAATAAATAAATAAATAAATAAATAAGCTAATGGTATTTAAGTCCTGTGTATGAGAGATTTCAGATCCCAGTCAATGTGAGTCTTGCTAATGGTGATTCTCAGGAAGAGAATTTGCAGAAGCTACCTTCTAAGCTGCCTGGCTGAGTAAGACCAAGGTAGGTGGTAAGCAAAGAGATTTGGGGCAAGTAAGCCTTTATTGTCTCACCATCTTTCCTTTAGAAGAAAAGAGTCATTTCCCCCAAAAAGTCAGCACTAAAAGAATAGGAAAACATGCAGGAAGACACAGGAATTCTAGATTGTGGCCTCCCAGTCACAGGCATGTCAGCTGTGCAGTCACACAGGATCCAGCACTTAGAAGGGCCTGACACATGATTTAATGCTCTCCAGTTGCCATCTTGGAATTCTTAATAAGTCTTTAACAAGGGGTCCCTGATTTCTATTTTTCACTGGACCATGTAGTCTTCCTTGCCCTTGCTTCTCTTAGCAGGGTCTGTACTACGCTGCCCCACCACAACTCTGACTTCCCTGACCCTCTCCTGCTTTCTTTCCACTTGGGTGCCACTTCTAGGACCTGTTTCTTGTATCTGAACACATCCTTAATGCAGATCTGGTTTGTGTAGTAAATTCTCCCCTTGGAATTTAACTTCCAGTGGACTCATTTAGAAAAATGGGATACTGTTCTACAACTTGCTTTTTCTATTTAATAGACATGTTTTTATATCAGTAAAAACAAATCTGCCTTGCTTGTTTTTGTAGCAGTAAAATCTATATATAGCCCACCTGTCACCCTGGGGGTCCCCTGGGACCCTAGAAATCTGGGTAAACTTAGTCCAAACCCCAACTCCACAGTCCTGTGAGAGAAATTCCAAGGTTACTGCTAGTTCCTGCCCTGACTTCTCCAGGGTCCTCCACTGCCATGTGTATGCCATCTGCACATGATACCTCTATTTACCTTATATTGGTCAGGATGAAGCTCTCAGCTACTTCACCAGTTCAACAGGATATGTCATAATATGCATTTTGTGCTTTTTGTGTGTACTTTACTGAAGATTTGGAGATACCCAGGCTGAGGGGAGAAGTTCCTATCAGGGATAGATGGTTCTGTACAACCTATCTGATCTCTGTTCTCTTTCTCCCTCATCCTCCTTCTTTCTCCAAAGAAACAAGTACATTTATTCTCGTTTTGCATAAACATTTTCAACAGTATTAACATCTTGTCAGGGTTTCACACTCTACCTGAAGCATTTTCCCAATCAAATGTAGTTCCCATCCTAAGAGAAGTGTTGATTAAAACCACTTTATAACAATAGTTTAAATTGTTAGCAGCAGTTTTCCCAAAAAGGTAAAAATGCAGAGGCTTTCTTGTTATGATTTAGACTTCATGATTTTTGGAATTTTTATACAAAAGATAAAGTCATATTAAAATGACCTACATTTTTCAAACTGGGCATGAATATAGAGTCCAGATATTACTGCCTCATTCTAAAGTCCTTTGTTTTCCTTTGTCTCTAAAAATATTTGTTAGTTATAAAAGAAACTTTTTTCTGTAGGTCACAGAGGAAACTTACTATTTGCTTTTTTAAAAAGTATGAATAAAATGCTGCATTTTTCAATCTTAGAAGGTCGGTGGGAAAATATATTAAGGTTCAAAACAATATTAGAAAGCCCTTTACCTGTCAGTTTCCATCATAATATGTACACTAATTAAGTAATTTTCATAAACGTTATATTTTGAAGAGATGCTTTCATCAGCTGGTAGCATATTTTTAATTTACCTTTGAACTGATTTATTTAGACCTCGTTGATACTTACTACTTAATTACAAATAGACATGTGATAATATATGGGTTTGATCTCATTATGCAAATAGCTTTTCCCATGCAGTTGTTTAGGAGAATCAGGCAGTCTCTTGAGAGAATGAATGATTTACATAACTGTTCTCCATTAGCCAATACTTCATGCATGGCCAGTCATTTCCTTCTCTTAATTGGAAACTAGCCAATTAGCCTGTATGTAATTAGCTTGCATATCAAACAAATGAACTATTGAATAAAATGCTATGTAATGTAGTACCAATTAGGGTCAATTTTCTGGAGTAAACAAGCTCATAATCAGCCCCCCTCAGCTCCAAATAAAAGAGAAATACAATATTTTAAAATATTAAAAATGTATGTTAACCTCATACCATATCTAAATATTAACTTAAAATGAATCATAGACCTAAAGTTATCAGACTTTTTGAAACAGAAAAAATTGTTGTAACTTTAGGCTAAGCAGAGATTTCTTAGATGCAACATTAAAAACATACCTATAAACAAAAAAAATAATTGGACTTCATCAAATTTTAAATTCTGTTTTCTGAACAACATTAGGAGAGTGAAAAGACAAGCCACAGTTGGAGAAAATTATTTGCATATCATATAGTTGATAATGGGGCTAGTATGTAGAGTGCAAGAGAACTCTAAAATCACAGTAATAAGAAAACAAATAACCCAACTTTTAAGAATCAGGCAAAAGATTTGAGCAAACAATACCCCTCGCCCCCAAAAAAGTATACAGAATGCAAACAAGCACATGAAAAGATGCTCAACATCATTAGTTATTAGAAAATGCAAGTTAAAACCACAGTGAGCTGCTGCTATGCACCTATAAAAATGACTAAAATTAAACTGTGCCACTTATCTATGGCCCAAGCAGAAACCCTTCAAGATAATTGTAACTGAAGCTATACTATAAGAGGTCTAAACATCTACAATTTTTGTACCAACATAGTACAAAACCTCAAAATTCCCCCCTCAGAATTCTTAACTAAAGGTCTAAGTACGCCTACAATATGTAAGACTGGCCTTTGAAAGGCCCAGTGGTATGTGTACATGTGTATTTGCATTCCTTAGGGAAAAGGAAACAGGGACATCATCAAGTTTTCAATGGAGTAATTTAACAAGAACAGCAACAACAAAAAGTTTAAGAATCCACCCCAAACAATAGCTTAATTGGGCTAAACAACACAAAGAGTTCATTGAAGCAACCATGAAACCATTTGCTAGGAAGAGGTATAGGTAAAAATAAGCACCCTGGGAACATAAACCCATCATTGAAAATTATAAAGCCTATGGGAAAATTTCTGCAATGTGAGATAGTCAAAAGATCATACATTGGTAGAATTCACAAATGATAAAATATAAATAAGACCACATTCTTATTTAAAACAAATGTCTAAATTTCTCAAAGAGATATTGTAGTAAATAGCATCCCCAAAACAGGAACATAAAGTTATCAAACAAGAGCAGGAATGCATGAAAATGGGCCAATTGGAAATCATACAAACGAAAAAAAAAAAAGTAAAAACGATCTTAAATAAAATAAAGAGTAAACTAGACATATTCTTTTTTTTTTAATTGTACTTTAGATTCTGGGGTACATGTGCAGATCATGCAGGGTTGTTGCATAGGTGCATACATAACCAGGTGATTTGCTGCCTCCATTCCCTCTTCATCTATATATGGCATTTCTCCCCAGGTTATCCCTCCTACCTTCCCCACCCCCCGTTGTCCCTCTCCTAGCCACCCCCCTACTGACCCCGTGTGTGCTGCTTCTCACCCTGAGTCCATATGTTCTCATTGTTAGACACGTGCCTATGAGTGAGAACATGCGGTGTTTGGTTTTCTGTTCTTGTGTCAGTTTGCTGAGAATGATGGTTTCCAGATTTATCCAAGTCCCTACAAAGGACACGAACTCATTGTTTTTTATGGCTGCATAGTATTCCATGGTATATATGTGCCACATTTTCTTTGTCCAGTCTATCATCGATAGACATTTGGGTTGGTTCCAGGTCTTTGCTATTGTACTCAGTGTCGCAATGAACATACGTGTGCATGTGTCTTAATAATAGAACGATTTATAGTCCTTTGGGTATATACCTGGTAATGAGACTGCTCTATCAATTGGAATTTCTATTTCTAGATCCTTGAGGAATCACCACACTGTCTTCCACAATGGTTGAACTAATTTACACTCCCACCAACGGTGTAAAAGTGTTCCTATTTCTCCACATCCTCTCCAGCCTCTCTTGTCCCCAGATTTTTTAATGATCGCCATTCTAACTGGCTTGAGCTGATACCTCAATGTGGTTTTGATTTGCATTTCTCTAATGACCGGTGATTATGAGCATTTTTTCATGTGGTTGTTGGCCTCATATATGTATTCTTTTGAGAAGTGTCTGTTCATATCCTTCACCCAGTTTTGAATGTTTTTTTTTTTTTTTTTTTTTTTTTT
>NW_016107405.1:5977794-6079427 GCF_001604975.1 Cebus imitator | reverse complement strand
TTTCTTGTATATCTGTTTTAGTTCTTTGTAGATTCTGGATATTAGCCCTTTGACAGATGGGTAGATTGCAAAATTTTTTTTCCCATTTTGTTGGTTTGCCGGTTCGCTGTAATGATTGTTTCTTTTGCTGTACAGAAGCTCTGAATTTTAATTAGATCCCATTTGTCTATCTTCACTTTTGTTGCCATTGCTTTTGGTGTTTTAGTCCTGAAGTCCTTGCCTATGCCTATGTCCCGGATGGTTTTACATAGGTTTTCTTCTAGGCTTTTTATGGTGTTAGGTTTTCTGTTTAAATCTTTAATCCATCTGGAGTTAATTTTGGTGTAAGGTGTTAGGAAGGTCCAGTTTCTGCTTTCTGCACATTGCTAACCAGTTTTCCCAACACCACTTATTAAACATGGAGTCCTTTCCCCATTGCTTGTTTTTGTCAGATTTGTCAAAGATCAGATGGTTGTAGATTTGTGGTGTTGCTTCCGAAGCTTCTGTTCTGTTCCATTGGTCTATGTCTCTGTTTTGGTACCAGTACCATACTGTTTTGATTACTGTAGCCTTGTAGTATAGTTTGAAGCCTGACAGCATGATCCCTCCGGCTTTATTCTTTTTGCTTTGCATTGTCTTGGCTATGCAGGCCCTGTTGTGGTTCCATATGAAATTTAAAGTGTTTTTTTCCAGTTTTGTGAAGAAGGTCATTGGTAGCTTGATGGGGATAGCATTGAATCTATAAATTACTTTGGGCAGTACCACCATTTTCGCAATATTGATTCTTTCTAAGCATGAGCATGAAATGTTTTTCCATCTGTTTGTGTTCTCTCTTATTTCATTGAGCAGTGGTTTGTTCAAAGAGGTCCTTTACATCCTTTGTTAGTTGTATTCCTAGGTATTTTATCCTCTTTGTAGCAATTGTGAATGGGAGTTCGCTCTTGATTTGGCTCTCTGTCTGTTATTGATATATAGGAATGCTTATGATTTCTGCACATTGATTTTATATCCTGAGACTTTGCTGCAGTTGCTGTTTAAGGAGATTTAACTGCAGTTGCAGTTTAAGGAGATTTTGGGCTGAGATGATGGGGTCTTCTAAATATACAATCATGTCATCTGCAAATGGAGACAATTTGACTTTCTCCTTTCCTAATTGAATACATTTTATTTCTTTTTCTTGCCTGATTGCCCTGGCTAGAACTTCCAATACTATATTGAATAGGAATTGTAAGGGGAGGCATCCTTGTCTAGTGCCTGATTTCAAAGGGAATGCTTCCAGCTTTTGCCCATTCAGTATGATATTGGCTATGGGTTTGTCATAAATAGCTTTTATTATTTTATGATACGTTTCGTTGATACCTAGTTTATTTAGACTTTTTAGCATGAAGGGCTATTGAATTTTGTCAAAGGCCTTCTCTGCATCTATCGAGATAATCATGTGTTTTTTGTCGTTGCTTCTCTTTATGTGATGGATTATGTTTACGGACTTGCGTATGTTGAACCAGCCTTGCATCCCTTGGATGAAGCCTGCTTAACCATGATGAATAAGCTTTTTGATATGCTGTTGCATTCAGTTTGTCAGTATTTTATTGAAGATTTTTGCATCTATGTTCATCATGGATATTGGCCTGAAGTTTTCTTTTTTAGTTGAGTATCTGCCGGGTTTTGGTATCAGGATCATGTTGGTTTCATAAAATAAGTTAGGGAGGATTCCCTTTTTTTGTATTGTTGAGAGTAATTTCAGAAGGAATGGAACCAGCTCCTCTTTGTATGTTTGGTAGAATTCGGCTGTGAACCCATCTGGATCTGGACTCTTTTTGGTTGGTAGGCTATTGATTGCTGCCTCAACTTCAGCCCTTGTTATTGGTCTATTCAGGGTTTCAACTTCTTCCTGGTTTAGTCTTGGTAGAGTGCAAGTTTCCAGGAATTTATCCATTTCTTCCAGATTTACTGGTTTGTGTGCATAGAGTTGTTTGTAGTAATCTCTGATGGTAGTTTGTATTTCTGTGGAATCAGTGGTGATATCCTGTTTATCATTTTTTGTTGCATCTATTCGATTCTTCTCTCTTTTCTTTTTTATTAGTCTGGCTAGCGGTCTGTCTATTTTGTTGATCTTTTCAAAACACCAGCTCCTGGATTTATTGATTTGTTGAAGGGTTTTTTTGTGTCTCTATCTCCTTCAGTTTGGCTCTGATCTTAGTTATTTCCTGTCATCTGCTAGCGTTTGAGTTTTTTTTGATCTTGCTCCTCTAGCTCTTTCAATTTTGGTGATATGGTATTGATTTTAGATCTTTCCTTGTTTCTCGTGTGGGCATTTATTGCTATAAATTTCCCTCTTGACACTGCTTTAAAGGTGTCCCAGAGATTCTGGTAAGTTGTGTCTTCTTTCTGATTGGTTTTTAAGAACATCTTTATTTTTGCCTTCATTTTTCATTGTTTATCCATTCGACACTCAGAAGCAAGTTGTTCAGTTATCAAGTAGTTGTGTGAATTTGAGTGAGTTTCTTAATCCTGAGTCCTAATTTGATTGTGCTGTGGTCTGATAAACTGTTATGATTTTCATTTTTTTGCATTTGCTGAGGAGTGATTTGCTTCCAATTATGTGGTTAATTTTAGAGTAAGTGTGTTGTGGTGCTGAGAAGAATGTAAATTCTGTGGATTTGGGGTGGAGCGTTCTCTATATGTCTATTAGGTCCACTTGGTCCAGCTCTGCATTCAAGTCCTGGATGTCCTTGTTAATTTTCTGTCTCATTGATCTGTCTAATATTGATAGTGGAGTGTTGAAATCTCCCACTATTATTATATACTTAACATCCTAAATCTCCTTTTAGGATGTTAAGAACCTGCTTTATGTATCTGGGTGTTCCTGTGTTTGGTGCATATATATTGAGGATAGCTAGCTCTTCTTGTTGGATTGATCATTTGACCATTATGTAATGCCCTTCTTTGTCTCTTTTGATCTTTGTTGGTTTGAAGTCTGTTTTATCAGAGACTAGGATTGCAACCCCTGCCTTTTTTTGTTCTCCATTTGCTTGGTAAATCTTCTTCCATCCCTTTATTTTGAGTCTATGTGTGATTTGCACATGAGATGTGTTTCCTGAATACAGCACACCAATGGGTCTTGACTTTTTATCCAGTTTGTCAATCTGTGTCTTTTGATTGGGGTATTTAGGCCATTTACATTCAATGTTAATATTGTTATGTGTGAATTTGATCCTGCCATTTTGTTACTGGCTGGTTTTCTTGTCCATTGGTTGACTCATTTTCTTCATTGCATTTTTGGCCTTTGCCATTTGGTGTGCTTTTGCAGTGGCTGGTACTTGTTCCTTTCCATGTTTAGTGTTCCTTTCAGGAGCTCTTGTAAGGCAGGTCTAGTGGTGACAAAATCTCTCAGTAATTGCTTGTCCATATAGGATTGTATTTCTCCTTCACTTATGAAGCTTAGTTTGGCTGGATATGAGATTCTGGGTTGAAAGTTATTTTCTTTAAGAATGTTGAATATTGGCCCCCACTCTCTTCTGGCTTGTAGGGCTTCTCCCTAGAGATCTGCTGTGAGTCTGATTGGCTTCCCTTTGTGGGTGGCCTGACCTTTCTCTCTGGCTGCCATTAGTATTTTTTCCTTCATTTCAACCCTGGTGAATCTGACGATTATGTGCCTTGGGGTTGAGGAATATCTTTGTGGAGTTCTTCGTATTTCTTGGATTTGAATGTTGGACTGCCTTGCTAGGCTGGGGAAGTTCTCCTGGATAATATCCTGGAGAGTGTGTATTAGCTTGGATTCATTCTCCCTGTCATATTCAGGTACATCGATCAAGCTTGAATTAAGTCTTTTCATGTAATCCCATATTTCTTGGAGGCTTTGTTCATTTCTTTTCACTCTTTTTTCTCTTGTTTTGCCTTCTCATTTTTTTTCATTGAGTTGATCTTCAATCTCTGATATCCTTTCTTCTGCTTGATCAATTTGGCTGTTAAAACTTGTATGTGCTTCATGTGGTTCTTGTGCTGTGTTTTTCAGCTCCACCAAGTCATTTATGTTCTTTTCTAAGCGGTTATTCTAGTTAGCATTTCATCTAACCTTTTTTCAAGGTTTTTAGTTTCTTCGCATTGGGTTAGAATGTGTTCCTTTAACTCAGAAAGGTTTGTTATTATGCACTTTCTGAAGACTGTTTCTGTCAATTTGTTGAACTCTTTCTTGGTCATGTTATATTCCTGCATTGGTGAGGAGTTGTGATTCTTTGATGAAGAGGTGTTCTGGTCTTTGATGGTTTCATCTTTTTTGCACTGATTTTTTTTCCATCTTCTTGGATTTATCTAGCTCTGATCTCAGGGAGCTGCTTGATGAGGTCACTTGTCTGCCTGTCAAGGCAATACTGAGTTTCCAAGGACGCCTTCAGGTTGCTAGGTAGGCTTCCTTTGTCTTTTTTGTTTACACTGGGATGTCAGGCCCACCTCTTTAATGGTGGGTGCCCCTCCTACTGCTGACCTGGAGGCACTGCTGGGTTGTCAAGGACACCGTCCCATTGTTACCTAGGCTTCCTGTGTTTTTTGTTAAATCATGTAGCCTCTCCCGCCTCTTTAATGGCGGGTTGCCCCTTTCCTCCACAGAGCTGGATCATTCAGGATTCAGCTCAGAGTGAGGCACTGGCTGCAAAACGTGCTAGAGTTAGTGCTTCAGCCTGCTGGGGTTTGTGCAGGAGGGGAGGGACATGCCCAGCCGTACCATGTGTTTTCCTGCTTTCAGCTCCCTCTCTCTCCGGGGAGAAGGAGGGGGCCATAGCTCGGTCTGCAGGCTCTCCCGGGAGGCGTACGGGCTTATGTGTTTGCTTAGATCTGTGCGACAATCCAGGACACTGTCCTGGATTATTATTGAACTCTGTGCTTGTAATTCCTAGCACTTGACTGGCAAAGATCCCCTGTTCTGTGGATTGCTGAGGCTTTGGGGGAAGTGCCGTGTCTGGACCAGGGTGCTGGAGGGGAGCCCCCAACTCACCCATCAGATCCACTTTCTGGGTGAAGCAGCACCCCTCCCCACCTGAGTCTGTCCTGCCTGGGCTTTGCTCACCGTCTGAGCAGACCCATTGAAATGAACCTGGTTCCTCAGTTGGAGCTAATAGATCTCTCGATTTCTGTGTCTTGCTGGGTGTTGCACACTGGAGTTGTCTATGTTCGGCCATCTTGTTTTCTAACATATTCTTTAATACTGCACACCAGAGTATCTTAGAGTCAGCTTCTCAGGGAATACAACCTGTGACAGATAGCAATCACCAAACATGCCTGGTTGCTCAACTATCATAGGGCATAAGGGAGATTGTAAGAAAGGACTATACTCAGAATAGCCTATGAGAAATAAGGGGGAAGAGGAAGACAGAGCACTTTAATTGCTGGGATACACTTCTCTTTCATTGGTCAAAATTTGCTGTATTGGGCAACAACAACTCCACACTTCTAAGTCAGGTCATTCAACCACTCTAGGCGGCCACTGGGGAAGGCAGATCCTTCTCTTGTTCATTCAGGCCAGTACATAGGTGCAGAGAATTCTTGCCAGGCAAGAATTCACAAGGGGGGGTCCTAAATGGTAGTGGCAACAGTAGCCAGAAATTCTGACCATAGGAATGGCATGAATGATTGATATTGTTACCCCAGTCAGAAAGAACAGCAGGTGACTGAGTAGACAGGACTGACTAGAGGTGGGATGAAACCTAAACTATGAGTAGGAACATGCCTATGCATATACTGTTTTTTCTGAACAATTATATATTTATATATATATGGTTATATAGAGACCTACTTATATATTTATCCTAACATGAAGTACTTATATCTCCCATTCAGTTGTGGGAGATGGAGAAAACAATAGTAAGAGTGGTAAAAATAATACTAGTAATAATGACAATAAGTTGTATACTTGTATAGTGCTTTGCAGCTAACAAAAATGGAAAAAGATACTTTCATAGAGGAAGCATGTGAGGCATTTTCCCTCTATTCACCCACAAATGGGAGAATCTGATGACTGGGATAAATAATTTTCCCAATGGAAAGCTAGGAAGAAGCCATAGAAACCCAGATTTTGAAGACATTGGAGGGGAAACATAATCTAACCACCTCATCTTACAAATTAGGGAGCTAATCCAGAGACAGAAAATGAGTTCTGTGTCAGCTTTTGATTTAGGAGGAAATGCTTATGAAAGAAGTGATTGTATTTATCTTAAAATTAAGTGGCGTCCTCATTAAAACTCCATCTCTTAGGACAGGACAGGCATGGGTGGAGACTTACATTTACTGAATATCTATTATGTTCCATGGATTTCACATTCATTACATCCTCTAATTAACTGATTAATCTTCACAAAATCCTAGGAGGTAGATATCATTTTACCTATTAATCAAGAGGTTTAGTGGCCTATACAAGGCCAGATTAATAATTAGCAGCTTCTGGAATCAAACCCTGATTAAGAACCTCACACTGACTCCAGAGGTGAAGCAGTTAAAGAATACTGAAGCTAAGAACAATGAAATAATATTTTCATTTTAAAATGCTGTTTCCATATCCCTTTCATTTTAAATGTGTTAGGCACATTAAATATTATAGAACAATGGCTTGCCCCAAGTAAATAAAAGCTTAATTTTCTGTTTGAGTCAATAAAATGCTGACATATGTATGAGCAAAAAAACATCCAGGAGAGACAGATTTCTAAATCTCCTCACCACTGCCTGGCTCAGAAGTACCAAAATCCTCCTACCTCAGTATCTGTCTGTGTAAAATGAGGGCATTCTGCTCCTGGTCTTCAGGCTCTAAAAACAAAACAAAACAAAACCTAACAAAACAAAAAACCCCACTACAGGCCTGCATGGTCTCCCCCATCCACCCCTCAAAGCAAACCTTTAAAACATCCCAGAATAGAAACACAAATAGGTAGTGAGCACAGATGCTTTGAAATATGACCCAATTCAAACACAGGAAGTACAGTTGCTTCAGTGGGTTGGAGCGAGTCACAGTGAGCCTTCTGACCCGTTTGCTTCTGGTGTTGAGATTAATTGGTGTATACTGGCCAGTTGCACCGCCCATGGATACTACTGTTTAGCATAGTCATAACTCAGTTATTCCTTGGAAGAGGATGAAACAATACCTTTAGTTATGACTGTCTGATCACATGTAATTTTTCTCCTTGCTGACTCACTGGCTTTTTCATTCCTCCTGTCTTCCATCTCTTCTCCTTTTCTCTCATGCTTAACAAGTATCAAGCATAGTTCTAAGTACTTCACATATAGTAACTTACTTAGTCCTCACAACAACCCTGAGATAGGTATATTGTTATCCTCATTTTAGAGATTAGCCGTGGTATACAAATAAGTTAAATAAACATCCTTAGTCACACAGTAAGTACTTCTGGGGGCCATGACTTGACCCCATGCAGCCTGCTCCAGAGTCCATGCCCGTAACCACATATGCTATTCAGGTATCAGTTAAAATCATATCTGCATGTGCTTCCTACTTCCCAGTCTTGGTTAACAATGTGCGTATTTATTGATAAAGGTCACTAAAAATACTTGGCTTAATCCAAAGCACCTTAGTCAGCTTTTAAGCTAATTTGCAAGTCTGTAAGATAGTTGTGGGTGAAATTGGCAGTTCCAGACAGCACTGCTTTACTTTGGATTGGGTTTCAGTTGTGGCTGGCATTGTGGACCTATTTGATTGACTCATTCCTCATCTCCAGCCTGAAGTTCACCTGCAGCCTTTCAGCACTCCACGTTCCAGCCACACCATGTAACCTGCTCCATGTTTCTGCCTGTGTGCTTGACCTGTGCTATTCCCACTGCCCATAGTGCCCTTTTCTTCCTTCTGGACCTCGGAAACATATTCCCATCCTTCCACCCTTACTGTGCCAGCCACTGGGGAGTGATGGTTAACATTACAATAACTAACTTATGCATCCTGTGGCCCTCCAGATTGAACTTCTCTTGAAGATATAATGATGCTTTATTCTTGTAGTATTATTTCCCTATTTAATACCCTAGTAATTTGGGAGGTCAAGGCAGGTAGATTGCCTGAGCTCAGAAGTTCGAGACCAGCCTGGGCAACATGGTAAAACACTGTCTCTACTAAAAAACAAAAAATTAGCTGGGCATGGTGGCCCATTCCTATAGTCCCAGCTACTTAGGAGGCTGAGGCACACGAATTGCTTAAAACCAGGAGACAGAGGTTGCAGTGAGCTGACATAGCGCCACTGCACTATGCACTCCAGCCTGAGCAACAGAGCAAGATTCTGTCAAAAAAAAAAAAAAAAAAAAAGATTTAATACCTTAAATGTGATGAAAACCCTTTTGAAGGTATCTGGCATTAAAACACATTAATGATCCCTTTTAGGAAAGAGCTGTCCTGAGCTGAGTTCATAATCCTCTTACTTTCACTGTAAGATCTTCAACCTCTAAGGTAAGAAGCAGTGTGAGCAGTTAAATTAGCTGGGTTGTGATACACTCTCAAGTGACACATCAGCCACACCCACAGAGCGCTTTGCAGCTTTGATGGCCCTCCATAATGATCCCAGGTTGGCTCACAGGGGCTGGATAATTTTTACTCCTTCATCAACCAGCCATTGAGTGTAGGCTATCCTAAGGGAGCATGACATTGACATTGACATTGACAAATGCTGAACAAAGGTGACATTGAGGGCTCTTTTCTGATAATAATCACAGCAGGCAAGGGAGTAAGTCTGCACTATTCCTGAAGGGGGATGGCGGGGGCATATCACAACCTCTACTCCAATGTGCCCCTGTACAGTTCAGATCTAATTCTTTGTGTAAATTCTAGGAGTCTCCTTCAGGACACTGGTGCACTTCTTTTTCTGAAGGAAATTTAAAAAGAGAAAGTTAATAGGGTGAACTACAGCTCGGCTGCTGCTGCTACTCAATTTATTCTCTTCGTCTCCCCTCACATTGTCTCCTTTATTGAGCATTTCTGCTGGTCTCAGTGGCTCCCCTAGTGGCATGACTCACTCCCGCATCCTTTAGAAATCCGAGCCCTTTGAGCACTATGCCCTTTGCAGACCATGGTTACTGTCTAAAGAGACACTCAAGTGAATCATGTAAGAATGAAACATATTGCTTCCTGCCCTCGTTGTGAAGCATTAGCCTAACTTCAGTTTCAGTTAACCCTGACAAGATGATTACTTCCCAGTGCCCAAGTGGCAGTATCAGTTAGAGTTCAGTGTGCTTCTTGATATTTCCTCTGGTGGAAGGGTTCCTCCTTTGGAACTGGGACCTGTAGACACACAGAGCTCAAAGTTGTGGGGATGATCTCATAAAATGAGCTAGGGAGAATTCCCACTTTTTATATTGCTTGGAATCATTTCAGAGGCAATGGTACCTGCTCCTCATTGTACGTCTGGTAGAATTCGTCTGTCAACCTGTCTGGTCCTGGACTTTTTTGGTTAGTAGCCTATTAATTGTTGCCTCAACTTCAGACCTTGTTATTGGTCTATTTGGGAATTCAACTTCTTCCTTATTTAGTCTTGCGAGGGTGTAAGTGTCCAGGAATTTACCCATTTCTTCTAGATTTTCTGGCTTGTTTGCACAGAGGTGTTTATAGTATTCTCTGATAGTCATATGTATTTCTGTGGGAATGGTAGTGATATCCCTTTTATCATTTTTTATTTGCATCTATTTGATTCTTCTCTCTTTTCTTCTTTATTAGTCTGCTGGTGGTCTATCTATTTTGTTGATCTTTACAAAAAACCAGCTCCTGGATGCCTTGATTTTTTAAAGGGTTTTTTGTGTCTGTCTCCTTCAGTTCTGCTCTGATCATAGTTATTTCTTGTCTTCTGCTACCTTTTGAATTTGTTTGATCTTGGTCCTCTAGTTCTTTTAATTGTGATGATAGGATGTCAATTTTAGATCCTTCCTCACTTCTCATGTGGGCATTTAGTGCTATACATTTCCCTCTAGACACTGCTTTAGATGTGTCCCAAAGATTCTGGTACATTGTATTTTTGTTCTCATTGGTTTTAAAGAACATCTTTATTTTTGCCTTCATTTCATTATTTATCCAGTAGTCATTCAGGAGCAGGTTGTTTAGTTTCCATGTAGTTGTGCAGTTTTGAGTGAGTTTCTTAATCTTGAGTTCTAATTTGATTGCACTGTGGTCTGAAAGACTATTATGATTTCCATTCTTTTGCATTTGCTGAGGACTGTTTTACTTCCAATTATGTGGTCAATTTTAGAGTAAGTGTGATGTGTTGCTGAGAAGAATGTATATTCTGTGGATTTGGGATGGAGAGTTCTGTAGGTGTCTATTAAGTCTGCTTGGTCCAGATCTGAGTTCAAGTCCTGGATATCCTTGTTAATTTGTCTCATTGATCTGTCTAATATTGACAGTGGGGTGTTAAAGTCTCTTACTATTATTATTTAGGAGTCTAAGTCTCTTTCTATGTGTCTAAGAACTTGCTTTATGAATCCGGGAGCTCCTGCATTGGGTGCATTTATATCTAGGATAGTTATCACTTGTTGCATTGATCCTTTTACCATTATGTAATGCCTTTCTTTATCTCTTTTGATCTTTGCTGGTTTAAAGTCTGTTTTATCAGAGACTAGGATGGCAACCGCTGCTGTTTTTTTGCTTTCCATTTGCTTGGTAAATATTTCTCTATTCCTTTATTTTGAGCCTATGTGTGTCTTTGCCTCTGAGGTGGGTCTTGTGAATACAGCACACTGATGGGTCTTGACTCTATCTAATTTGCCAGTCTGTGTCTTCTAATTCAGACATTTAGCCCATTTACATTTAAGGCTAATATTGTTACATATGAATTTGATCCACAGTGCAGGAAGTTTATTAAGAAGTGATCTTGAGGGCCAGGCAGGGTGGCTCACACCTGCAATCCCAGCACTTTGGGAGGCCGAGGTGGGTGGATCACCTGAGGTAAGGAATTCGAGACCAGCCTGGCCAACATGGAGAAACCCCGTCGCTACCAATAATACAAAAATTAGCCAGGTGTGGTGGTGAGCACCTGTAATCCCAGGTATTGGGAGGCTAAGGCAAGAGGATCATTTGAAACCAGGAGGCAGAGGTTGCAGTGAGCTGAGACCGTGCCACTGCACTCCAGCCTGGGCAACAAGAGTGAGACTCTATCTCAAAAAAAAAAAAAGAAGAAGAAGAAGAAGTGATCTTGAGAATGAATGGAAGCAAAGTCAGGCAAAGGGAGAAGTTGGGCTGTGATACGCCACAACAAAGGCCTCAGCTGACTACACAGGGACCTCTGGAATGGAGCGAGTCCTTAAAGATTGTGTTGAATTCAGGCAAGGGAGCCAGGCCTTTATGCTTCTGCATTGACAGGTCATTGGTTGAGGCTGCTCTGGAAAGTACATGTTACGTGAATGAGGCATCTCTCTTCAGCCAAGGCAATTCCTAAAAAGGGCTAGCAGCTTGTCTCCCAGCAACAGTTCCTGTAGCTGAGGAAGTGATCTCACCATTCCTGAGGTGAGGCCTGCATGATACATTGCAGAATCCACACCTTTTCTTCCTTCCCTGCCTCACTCCTTCTTTCTTTTACTCTTAATTTCCTGGGGTTGTATCCCAATAAAGCATTAGCATGTGAGCTTTTGTCTCAGGTTCTGTTTTCTAGAAGACTTGGGTTAAAAGAACAAAGAGTTGTATATGTTTGTTTTGGCTTCTATTTCACAGCCTTAAATGAACATGTGCCAAAATGGAAGTCTCTACTAACATGAAATGTACATAATTATTACCACACACACACACGCACACACACACACAAACACACACACACACACACACACACATGCTTAATACAAGATGAATTTGGGGCCAAGATACTTGATTTCTAGTGGAGCTCAACTACTTGTGGATATTAGGAACATAGCTTGGTCTCTCAGATTTAGTTTCTAATTTAATATAGTAGGCATATAATGCCTGATTTTCCAGTCCCCAAATAACATCAAGTCTGAAAGAATATAATGTACGTCAGAGCACTACGCACCATCACAAGATCCCTACTAACAAATTCTCATCTTTCCCACTCATACTCTCTAGCAAAGGTACTGAATGATGCAGCAGTGATGTCATGCTCCAGGGATCATTGCCAGGGCCTTATGATCCACAATCACTTACAAATGTGTTGATACTAGAATAGCAGGAAGCTGCTAGTTCAAATGTGTCTCTTGTCCCCTACCAAATTTCCGAATGCTCTACCACTGGACACTGAAGTTCTTCTCTCTTGTGATCTCTCAGTGAAAGCAAAAAGGCCATAGTGTTGCCCACGTCCTAGCATCATTGCACTTAAATCTCAAAATGAGACCTTGTAGGGTTAGGCTTGTTGACAGATCCCTGAAAATGAGACAGGCATCTTCTCTGCAGGGAAGAGAAAAAATGGAAGGAGAGATACTGGGAATCAAGGCAATGAAACAGGAAACTAAAATGTGAAGTCAGGGGAAAAGATTTCACCTACTTCTTGATTTCAACAAGGTCTCATCCTGTTTAAATATAGGTCTAGATCTCTACCAAGGACCACAACAATATACATGACTGCCACAGGATAGCTAAACCATAGCTGCACACCCCTGCCTGTGGCCACCTGCCAGTCTAACCTTTTCCATCTACTTCCCTCTGAAATCATCAATGGCTTCCCTCAGTGGGGCTCTCACAGGTCTGCCTTTTGACCTGTGTATGAGAGGGTGATGTTCACAATTATTAGAATAAAAATTTTAGTTCCTTAACTTGAGTCCTACAATTAAAAAGACCTTCATTCTAAGAACGGAAAATGAGAACATGACCCACTCTTGCTTAATTAGCCCCCTCTTTTTCTGCCAAGATTTAATTCTACAAGTCTTTTGAAATGCAGCATATTAGAAATTAAATAACACAGAGGCCTCGAGCACTCTCAGGGGAGGAATGGAGAAAAGTCTTTGAAAAATAGCGAAAGTAATGGGAAAATAATTGAAGGAAACATCTCTGACACAATAAAACTGAAACAAACCATATGCTATGACAGAAAATTATTTCCTATAGCCCTGGATGAACGCTAAAAGGGAAGGTCCAGTCTGGACCTAGAGGGCTAATCTGGGCTGGCTCAAACTGGAAACTCAAGGCCTTACTCCTCCTGACTCAAGGGCTCTAGGTGGCTGTCCTGCTCCTCAGTATCTGCCACTGAGCCGGCTACAGCACTAGTAGCAATTACTGGAATGTTGGGCACTGACCTACTTTCCAATTTTGTGAACCAGTAAAGCTAATTTAGTGCTCTCTTTTCAATTGCACAGACTTCATTGATTTTTTCAGGTAGATCAATGCCAGCCACCCTAGACCTAGACAGCACTGAATAGTCTCTAAGCAGTTCTGCTGTGGTGAACTGAATTGCATAGACAACTACATATGTGCTTCTAGAGAGTATTCTTTATTTGATCTATGCATTCACTCTGAAATGAAGTATCTCTAGGCAAATCAACAGAGTTACAAGTGTCATTTATAATCCATCAACTGAAAGGAAATGGCAAGACGCCAAGGAGCCGAGCCTGGGGCCTGTCAGTGCTGGCCAAGTTGGTGGCTGCAAACTTCAGGTAATTTGAAGAACACCCAAATATTAATTCTGCTCAAATCAGAGAATTGTACAATACTTTAAATGGAAGGGACCATTGAAACAATAAGGGTCAGTGATCTTCGACTCTTATGTAGGCTGCAGAGGCAGAGCTGTTCACTGGAATCACAAGGGAGCTTTTTCAACATATAAGCAGGCTACCTAGACCCTTCTTGCTCGATCTGAGAAAATATTAGAGTCTGGGAGAGTTGTGGGGTGGTCTCACAAGTGTTTTAGAAGTTCGTCGGGTAATTCTGATAAATGATTTCCCTCACCTCCCTAGAGAACCCACTATTTCAGAAAGAAAGAAACTGAGCCCCAAAAGGCATGGTTTATCAAAAACCACTTATCTAGTAAGATGTAGAATTGAGACTCCCTACCCAGATGTTCCGAATATGAATCCAAAACTTCTTTTATAAATTTACTTTGTTTTGCTTAGAACATAATCTTTTCTTTAATTTAGGAACAGGCCAGTCCCGGTGGCTCATGCCTATAATCCTAGCACTTTGGGAGGCTGAGGAGGGCAAACTATCTGAGCTCAGGAGTTCAAGACCAGCTTCAGCAACATGGTGACAGCCACCCTAGACCTAGACAGCATTGAATAGTCTCTAAGCAGTTCTGCTGTGGTGAACTGAATTGCACAGACAACTACATATGTGCTTCTAGAGAGTATTCTTTATTTGTCTGTCTCTAATAAAAATGCAAAAAATTAGCCAAATATGGTGGCACATGACTGTAGCCCCAGCTACTCAGGAGGCTGAGGTATGAGAATGGCTTAAGTCTGGGAGATAGAGGTTGCAATGATCCAAGATCACACCACTGAACTCCAGACAGGGTAACAGAGAAAGACTCTGTCTAAAAAAAAAAAAATAGGGACTGTGTGCATTGAGTAACTGTTGATCTAAAAAAATTGATTATAACTTTTTTTCAAATATTAAGATTTTATATGCAAAGTGGGTTTCTTTAAAGCAGCATATAGTTAGATCCGTCTTTTAATCCATGCTGACAATCTCTACCTTGTATTTGGAATGGTTAGACTATTTACATTTTATGTAATAATAATATGGTTGGGCTTAAATGTCCTATTTGCACTAACCATTTCGTTTTCTCTTGTGTTTCTGCCTTTTTAGGGGGTAATGAAGTTCATTAATTCATTTTCAGTTCTATTTCTGTCTATTTCTTTCTATTTTCTATTTCTTTCCATTATTGGTTTATTATCTATACTCCTTGCTGCTGCTGCTGTCATTGTCATGTCTAGGCTTTACAGTACAAATTATTATTTACACTTTAGAAAGCCAATTATCTTTTCAAGTAAAACATTTTAAGTAGAAAAAGAATTTTATATTTGCCTACATATTTTCAATTGCTAGTGCTTTTTTTTTTCTTTACATAGATCCAAATTTTCATCTGGTGTCATTTTTCTTCTACCTGAAGGGCTTCCTTTAATGTTTCTTACGGTGCAGGCAACAGTGTGCTAGAGCCAGCTCATGGAGGTTTGCAAGAACACTGTGTGCATCTCTTCCATACTCTTGTCTTCAGAAATGACAGGTTGTTAGCAAAAAATTGGTCACCGTAGGAATATTTACAGCACAGAAATCACAAAATGCTACAAGTCTAGGTTTATTTTCCTGGAAAGCTACTTGTTAAACATTTACCATTACACAACTTAATACAGGCCTATTTGGTAATACATTCTCTCAGTTTTCATGTGCCTAAAAATGCCTTGATTTCATTTTTTATTTTATTTTATTTTTTTGAGACAGAGTCTCACTCTGTCACCAGGCTAGAGTGCCATGGCACAATCTCGGCTCACTGCAACCTTTGTCTCTGAGTTCAAGCAATTCTCCTGCCTCAGCTTCGTGAGTATCTGGAACTGCAGGCATGCTTCACCACACCCAGCTAATTTTTGTATTTTTAGTAGATGGGATTTCATCATGTTGGCCATGATGATCTCAATCTCTTGAACTTGTGATCTGTCTACCTCAGACTCCCAAACTGCTGGGATTAGAGGCGTAAGCCACCATGCCTAGCTGATTTCATATAACTTTTTTGAAAAAAGTTCATGACCCCAAAAAGGAGACATATAAAGAAAATAGCATAATCAAATTGCTAAAAACTAGCAATGAAAGAAAAGCTTTATAATTCCCAAAGAAGAACAGATACACAATATATGGAAGAGTAAAGATGGAAATGACAGCTGACTTCCCAGGGGAAACATTGCCAGCCTGAAGAAATGAAGTAACATCTGTAAGTTATTGAAAAGTGTCTGTTCATATCCGTTGCCCACTTTTTGACAGGGTTGTTTGTTTTTTTCTTGGAAATTTGTTTTAGTTCTTTGTAGATTCTGGTTATTAGCCCTTTGTCAGATGGGTAGCTGGCAAAAGTTTTTCCCATTCTCTTGGTTGCCAGTTCACTCTAATGATCGTTTCTTTTGCTGTGCAGAAACTCTTAAATGTAATTAGATCCTATTTGTCTATTTTGGCTTTAGTTGCCTTGCTTTTGGTGTTTTAGTCATGAGGTCCTTGTCTATGCCTATGCCCTGAATGGTATTGCCTAGGTTTTCTTCCAGGGTTTTTATGGTGTTAGGTCTTATGTTTAAATCTTTAAGCCATCTGGAGTTAATTTTTGTATATGGTGTAAGGAAGGAGTCCAGTTTCAGCTTTCTATACATGGCTAGTCAGTTTTCCCAACACCATTTATTAAACAGAGAATCCTTTCCCCATTGCTTGTTTTTGTCATGTTTCTCAAATACCAGATGGTTGTAGATGTATGGCATTACTTCTGAGGCCTCTGTTCTGTTCCATTGGTCTATATATCTGTTTTGGTACCAGTACCATGCTGTTTTGATTACTGTAGCCTCATAGTATAATTTGAAGTCAGGTAGTGTGATGCCTCCAACTTTGTTCTTTTTGCTTAGGATTATCTTGGCTATGTGGGCACATTTTTGGTTCTATATTGAACTTTAAGGTGTTTTATTCAGTTCTGTGAAGGTCAATGGTAGCTTGATAGCGATAGCATTAAATTTATAAATTACTTTGGGCAATATGGCCATTTTCATGATATTGATTTTTCCTAACTACGAGGCATGGAATGTTTTTCCATCTGCTTGTGTCCTCTCTTATTTCCTTGAGCAGTGGTTTGTAGTTCTCCTTGAAGAGGTCCTTCATGTCCCTTGTTATTTGTATTCCTAGGTATTTTATTCTGTTTTTAGCAATTGCAAATGGGATTTCACTCTTGATTTTGCTCTCTGTTTGTCTGTTATCATTGTATAGGAATGCTTGTGATTTTTTCACATTGATTTGTATCCTGTGACTTTGCTGAAGTTGCTTATCAGCTTAAGGAGATTTTGGGCTGAGACGATGGGATCTTCTAAATATACAATCATGTCATCTGCAAATAGAGACAATTTGACTTCCTCTTTTCCTATTTGAATACCCTTTATTTCTTCTTATCTGATTGCTTTGGCTGGAACTTCCAATACTATGCTGAATAGGAGTGGTGAAAGAGGGCACCCTTGATTAGTGCCAGTTTTCTAAGGGAATGCTTCCAGTTTTTTCCTGTTCAGTATGATATTGGCTGTGGGTTTGTCATAAATAGCTTTCATTATTTTGAGATATGTTCCACTGATACCTAGTTTATTGAGAATTTTTAGCATAAAGGGCTGTTGAATTTTGTCGAAGGCCTTCTCTGCATCTATTGAGATAATCATGTGGTTTTTGTCATTGGTTCTGTTTATGTGATGGATTACATTGATTGATTTGCATATGTACAACCAGCCTTGCATCCCCGGGATGAAGCTGACTTGATCCTGATCGATAAGCTTTTTGATGTGCTGTTGTAATTGGTTTGCCAGTGTTTTATTGAAGATTTTCACATCAATGTTTATCATGGATATTGGCCTAAATTTTCCTTTTTAGTTGTGTCTCTGCCAGGTTTTGGTATCAGGATAATGTTGGTCTCATAAAATGAGTTAGGGAGGATTCCCGCTTTTTATGTTGTTTGGAATCATTTCAGAGGCAATGGTAGCCGCTCCTTGTTGTACGTCTGGTAGAATTCATCTGTAAACCTGTCTGGTCCTGGACTTTTTTGGTTGGTAGACTATTAATTGCTGCCTCAACTTCAGACCTTGTTTTTGGTCTATTCAGGGATTGAACTCCTTCCTGATTTAGTCTTGGGAGGGTGTAAGTGTCCAGGAATTTATCCATTTCTTCTAGATTTACTGGTTTATGTGCATAGAGATATTTGTAGTAATCTCTGACAGTAGTTTGTATTTCTGTGGAATCAGTGGTGATATCCCCTTTATCATTTTTTATTTGCAGCTATTCAGTTCTTCTCTCTTTTCTTATTAGTCTGGCTAGTGATCTATTTTGTTGATCTTTTCAAAAACCCAACTTCTGGATTTATTGATTTTTTTGAAGCATTTTTTGTATCTCTATCTCCTTCCATTCTACTCTGATCATAGTTATTTCTTGCCTTCTGGTAGGTTTTGAATGTGTTTGATCTTGCTCCTCTAGTTCTTTTAATTGTGACGATAGGGTGTCAATTTTAGATCCTTCCTCACTTCTCTTGTGGGCATTTAGTGCTATACATTTTCCTCTAGACACTGCTTTAAATGTGTCCCAAAGATTCTGGTACATTGTGTCTTTGTTCTCATTGGTTTTGAAGAACATCTTTATTCTGCCTTCATTTCATTATTTATCCAGTAGCAATCCAGGCACAAGTTGTTTAGTTCCCATGTAGTTGTGCAGTTTTGAGTGAGTTTCTTAATCTTGAGCTCTAATTTGATTGCACTGTGGTCTGAGAGACTATTATGGTTTCCATTTTTTGCATTTGCTGAGGACCGTTTTACTTCCAATTATGTGGTCAATTTTAGAGTAAGTGTGATGTGTTGCTAAGAAGAATGTATATTCTGTGGATTTGGGGTGGAGAGTTCTGTAGATGTCTATTAGGTCTGCTTGGCCCAGATCAGAGTTCAAGTCCTGGATATCCTTGTTAATTTTCTGTCTCATTGATCTGTCTAATATTGACAGCAGGGTGTTAAAGTCTCTTACTATTATCGTGTGGGAGTCTAAGTCTTTGTGTAGGTTGTTGAACACTTGCTTTATGTATCTGGGTACTCCTGTATTGGTTGCACATATATTTAGGATAGTTAGCTCTTCTTGTTGCATTGATCCCTTTACCATTATGTAATGCCCTTCTTTGTCTCTTTTGATCTTTGTTGGTTTAACTTCCATTTTATCAGAGACTAGGATTGCAATCCCTGCTTTTTTTCGCTCTCCATTTACTTGGTAAATCATCCTCCATCCCTTTATTTTGAGTCTATATGTGTCTTTGCACATGAGATGGGTCTCCTGAATTCAGCACACTGATGAGTTTTGACTATTTATTCAATTTGCCAGTCTGTGTCTTTTGACTTGGGCATTTAGCCAATTTACATTTAAGGTTAATATTGTTATGTGTGAATTTGATCCTACCATTTTGATACTAGCTGATTGTTTTGCCCATTAGTTGATGCAGTTTCTTCATTGTGTCAATGGTCTTTACCCTTTGGTACGTTTTTGCAGTGGCTGATACTGGTTGTTCCTTTCCATGTTTAGTGTTTCCTTCAGGAGCTCTTTTAAGGCAGGCTGGTAGTGATGAAGTCTCTCAGCAATTGCTTGTCCATAAAGGATTTTATTTCTCCTTCACTTAAAGAAGATATTTATGCAGCCAACAAACATGAAAAAATGCTCATCATCACTGGTCATTAGAGAAATACAAATCAAAACCACATTGTAATACCATCTCACACCAGTTAGAATGGCAATCATTAAAAAATCTGGAGACAACAGATGATAGAGAGGATGTGAAGGAAGAAGAACACTTTTACACTGTTGGTGGGAGTGTAAATTAGTTCAACCATTGTGGAAGACAGTGTGACGATTCCTCAAGGATCTAGAAGTAGAAATACATTTGACCTAGCAATCCCATTACTGGATATATGCCCAAAGGATTATAAATCATTCTATTGTAAAGACACATGCACATGTATGTTTATTGCAACACTGTTTACAATAGCAAAGAATTGGAAACAACCCAAATGCCCATCAATGATAGACTGAATAAAGAAAATGTGGTACATATATACCATGGAAGACTACGCAGCCATAAAAAATGATGATTTTGTGTCCTTTGCGGGGACATGGATGACGCTGGAAACCATCATTCTCAGCAAACTGACCCAAGAACAGAAAACTAAACACTGCATGTTCTCACTAATAAGTGGGTGTTGAACAATGAGAACACATAGACACAGGGAGGGGAACATCACACACTGGGGCCTTTTAAAGGGTTGGGGAGGCTAGAGGAGGGATAGCAGCGTGTGGAGGTATTGAGGAGAGATAACATGGAGAAATACCTAATGTAGGTGACAGGCAAGGTGAATGCAGTAAACCACCATGGCATGCATGTAGATACCTAGGTAACAATCCTGCACGATCTGCATATGTACCCCAGAACTTAAAGTATAATTAAAAATAATAATAATGATAAATAAATAAATAAATTCTTGAAAGAGATAAACTATCAATCTAGAATTTTATACCTAGCAAAAAATTCTTTTTAAAATGAAGGTGAAATAAGGACTTTTAAGATTTACAAAAACTGAGAAAGCATGCTAATGTCTAAGGAGGAATTCAGAAATATGCTTGTGAATTTGACCTGCTTGTGGGTAGGCCATCCAAAAGTCTATGTACCAGAGGAACTGAGGTATCTTCTGGTAGAAAAGACATCTTAAGATAAAAGGGAAGCAGATTGATCTAGTAGTAACGGTTAATGGTAATGGAGGAAAGGAGAGTGTTATTACATAAGGGAAGTACAAAGTCATTTAGATTTTGCACAGAGCCAGGTCCTGATGGGATTTATATGTGAAGCCAGGAATAAAAACACAGACCTGACTGTAATTAAAAACTGAAAGATAATGTTTTTCCAAAAATTCTGTGAGATTTTATGGAGTAATCAAGAACATGTTGACATTCTTTTAACAGACTATAGCACCAGAAAAATTGAGAAACACTCTGTCCAAATTTACACCCATGTGATTATATCTAGATTTGTTTAAGAATGTGGAAAAGACTCATCTGGAAATCACCCAAAATATTAAATATATCTTTGCTGAGGGCTGAAATTCTGTATCAGCTGAGGGGAAAGAGAAAGTAGCATTTTATTTGATATGCCCTTTTGTCATGGATGTGGCTAACATCTTTTCAATTCTCCTCCCATTACTTGGAGTCTATCCTTTATCATGTTTCACCTCTCTGGAGGTAAAAGTCAGAAACTCTTTTTTAGCCTTTTTTGCAGCTTGTGTGCAGTCAGATAAGCCATTGTGAAACCTCTATATAGAAATAAACCAACCTGAGAAGCAGGTACCAAGAGGAATTCATTGTCTGGAATGAATGACCACAGTGACAGGTGGCTGGCCAAGATAGCAGAGATGAAAGTTCTGGAATCAAATGCCAAGTAGCAGTGAGGCAAGTTATGTATCTGTGCTAAGTAGCAGCAGTAGCAGCAGCAAGATCTCTGTTGGTTTAACCTCAGTGTGTGGTTTAGTATTGTTCCTGGTTCCATAGCTTCCAAGACGTATTCTCTAGACCTCTCAGAGAGTCTGTGAGTTTCCTAATATCCTTTAATAAATTTCTTTATTGTGTAAACCAATATGATAGGGTTCTATTGTTTTCATCTTAGATGACCAGCTGATACAATTTCTGTCACATCCTGATACTCATGGTCATAATCAGTACTTCCTAAAACATTCCAATACTCTCTTATTCCCCCAAAGTGCTAAACTTTCTGCATTTGACTTTGCATACTCATGTGCAGTCAACTGGCAGATAAAATATTTTTCCAATGTATTCCTGACGCAGCTCCAAAGAGCCTTGTAAACCCCACAAGACCTCAACTTGACAAAGATTGAGTATCTTTCAAGGGGCACCAGAGGAATATTGAATAAAAGGACTTATTCAGGCATATCTTCAGGAATCAGATTGTTTCATTTCCTTTCTTTAATGGAAAGAGGACCTCTGATGGGAATTGTATTATTCTCTTGTACACCAGGATACCTGGTGGATCCCCCATTCTCAACATGAAGATTCTGCCACAGGTGCTTGGAAGAACAATTAATGTTTTGCTCATCTAAGCAGCCACCAACTGTCTTTTCCACCATGCACACTTTACAAAAATAGGAGAATAATTTATTAAAAAATCAATCTGGAGTCCTCACTACAGAGCAGGAAGGGATTTTGACCAATCAAGGAATTGTGTTGAAAAATTTAGCTATTCGAGTTTTTGATATAAGTTAAATTCCTCCTCTGTTTTTAGAAATATAAAAAGATAATCTTGAACATGCAAGTTTTTCTTATCATGTTTAAAATAAGTTTGTAATTGACCATGATTTTATATATATAGTGGCACAATAACTGGAATTAACATAATTTTATCTTTTAATAGCTTTTATTTCCTAGTACTTCTGAGATTGTCTTTCTGTGATCCTTCTCGCTTCCACTCACCCTCCTTCCCTTCTCCAGCATTCAGTAAACCTTCTGCTTTTTGATACATTAGTTTCTGGCAGAAGAAGAGCGATGCCTTCATGCATACAAATGCGAATGATAACAAGTAATAACTAACTCTTTGACAGGTGTTTGCATTTCAACTTTAAGCCAAGAGGATGGATTGATATGAGAGTCTGCCTGTGGCTTTCTTGTCAGTTCTGGATTTATGTTCTTTGTGAAGCTGCCGACCCTACTCACAGCCAGCATACAGAACAGTACCATAGGTTGGCCCTGCCTGTCTACCTCGGAAGCTGAGTGTACAGTTCTAGGTGTATATTTCCTTTCTCTATGGTTTTCTAAGTAATGCATACAAGAAATACAAAAAATTGAAAAACTAAAAAAGCAAGTCTTAGAAGTCATTATAATGCCTGTGGGGTATACTATTTTATACACAGCCAGAATGCACCTTCCTGTGATGTTATCTGCCTCCTGTAGGGACTAGACCTGCTGCAAGGAGCATTTGCCTTCAGGAGTAGTCTGATAGCTCTCGTTGGTGAGCCTAGTGGCACACTTAGTGGTCAAGAAGGTGCACCAAACAGTGGCAGGAGCAGAGCCATTTCACCCACTGTGACTCCAAGCATGCAATAACAGTTATTTGCATTTGTTATATTGTCTAGTAATTTCAAACACTTTCACATACAGCTGCTTTGGGAGGACAGCAGGAGAGGAACTTTTCCTATTTGGTAGGCAGGTTTCAGAGTTAATGCAGTTACTCAGGTGACACATATAGGAATGCTAGGGAAGGAACTAAACTGATTGTAAATCTAGCGCTTTTTCTCCCACATCCTACTGTTTGTCATGCATCTCCCTTTCTCTCTCTCTTGTGTTTCTCCCCCCTTCATACACACACACAGTATGAGAGGCTGATGAATATCAAACTAGCCCTTTTATGAAGAATATGTTTATAAAGATCTACAGAAATATCACATTGGCTTGGTAAGACAACAGAACTCCTGCATAGGGAAGAATTCAGCCCTTCATCTCACAAATATTGATATCACCTATTTTATATGATGCATTGGAAGAAGTACTGGGATGCAATAGTACATAGAGTTGATAGGATCCCAGCTCTCCTGGAGCTAATTTCACCATAAGGAAAATGAGAGCAGTTGATTATGTTAACAGCTAATGTTTAGTTTCATGTTTGCTTATGACCCCAGCTGAATCCCTGTACGACTCACCCATCACCCATCACATTCTGCCGTATGCTGTAATTTTCTTATTAAAAGCTCCTTTTCTAGCTCATTATAAATCCTACAGGGAAGAGGTCACAGATTTTTATAACCACCAAGACAAGGGAGGGGAAGGGAGGATAATGTGTGAAAAATTCCAGGGATAGCTCTCTGTAAAGGGAGTTGATGGCCATTGGATGAATTGTTAGTGTTTACATTCTAAATCATTTCACCTGGTCCCTCTAGAGTCAGATGTTTTCTTTATGTAAAAAATAAACAAACAAACAAATAAGTTGCCCACAAAATGTAGAAAGTTTGGACCTTCAAAATGTGTTTGGGTCTATCAAAATTGCTTGAGCAAAACATTAGAGTTACTCGTTTTATGCAGGCAAGACATAGGTATCTAGCAACTGCTATCTAAAAAAAGATGTCTGTATGCTTCACTGTGGTATATATGGTACAAAACACCTGCATGTGCAGCCTCCATTTTGTAAGCAGGTGGTAGCGAATAGAGTGCCCAGATGCTCCATCCTGAGGGAGGGCTAGCTTGCCTTCTGCGTCTTTTCCTTAGCTCTTTTTCTGGCAGCTGCCATATTTGTGTTCCATAAAAAATTAGGAAATAATATGATAGGAGTGTTTTACACTTTAATATTTATGTTCAGCAGACATTTATGCATATATACCATGTGTCAGCAGCTGTGACACTGATCACTTTTCATAAAGAGCTTCGAATCCGTACAAGAGTTAAGAGACCTGCACACAAAAGTATAGCTTAAGGTTAAGAAAATGACAGAGACACATAAGAAAGGGATGGGAATATTGTAAGAGGAGAGTAAATTGAGTAGTTAATAGATAACTGATTAATTTGTTCAAACAATAATATATAATTAAACCATGTTTTAGGAACTTTGGAAGTTTGCTGGAAATATGGAAGAAAATAAAATAAGCTAAGTCCTTGCCCTGATAAAATTTAAATTCTAGTGGAAGAGACAGGTAATAAATAAGCAATGAAGTAACTAATGTCATAATATATTTTGTTTCCAACCAACGCTAACATGTTCTCTATGCCACAGCCCTCCTGAGTAACTAGTTATGCTACACATGAGCCATCTTCATTCACATCTCTCAGATGATGTGTCCTTACATACAAAAATTTCCTATACATCTAGTTTGACTTAGATGGTTTCTTCCACCATTCAAGGCTTAGCAGCTATCCTTCCAAGCATTTTCTCATAATTCCAGAAAAAGTCAACACTCTCTTCTCTGGGTTGCCATGATACTCAATACATTGGGCCTTGATTTCTGTAAGTATAGCAATGAAATGCAAGTATTTGCCTATATGCCTTTCTCCCATAAGACAAGGAGTCTCTCAAGAGAAAGGGCCATGGGTGATTTATTCTTTCCATGCCCTATGCCTAGAGATTACTTGCATATGGGGGTGAACTATACTGTCAACCACAGTGACAGCAGTGACACAAACTAAAAGTACCAACAACACACTGGGCATTCTGCAAAGTGAGTGAATTCCACACATTCCTCTGAGTTACATATTTTATTATTCTCTTTGTTTTATAAATGAGAAAACTCAGAACCATGGGGTTTATGTGATTTGCCCAAGGCCAGAAAGCTAGTAAGGGAAAAACACCTGATGAGTGACTAAACAAATTGATTTTTAGTTTGTTATTAACAGAGAACTCTGTGCACATGTGCTGATCCATAAAACTTAGATATTCATAAGTACCTGCTCAAAATTTCTTTAAGATTTGAGAAGTATTGATTATTATTATCATAGCTGCAAAATCAAGTTACGTAGAATGTTTCATGACCCTGAACAATGTATATAATTTTAAAATTTAGAGAATAGACCTTCTACATGAAGGAACTCTGATGCACATAATTCCCAGAGAAGCAACTGAAAATCTTAGCCTTTATTTTTTTTCCTGGACACATATTTTCTCTAATTCTCCAATTTCTTGAAGACAGCTGTTAGAAGGAAATGAGGCAAGGGATTTAGGGGCAGTCATGAGACTTAAAAATAGAAACTTGCATTTTTTAGCATGTAGTATCTTTTTTTTCTTCCATTGCACAATATACCATGTCTGTGACCACATAGCTGATAGTCATTATATCCGGGACAATCATCGTGGACACGGTAGCTCATTTTCAGAGTTTACATAGAAAAATTGAATCAGAAATATTGACATTGTCTGACTTATTTAATTTGCCTATATTACAGAGGCCCTGGGTTCATTGGATAATTGTGCACTCTTGTGTTCATGAGCTTCAGTAGGGACCATAAAGACCAAATCTGAACATGTTTATTCCCATTGGTCTGAAGTACTACACTAAATTTTTGTTTGCAAAAGCTTTGAGATCTGTATAGTAAGGATATCATGAAAAGGTAGGATGTTCTTTTTTTTTTTTTTGAGAAGGAGTTTTACTCTTGTTGCCCAGGCTGGAGTGCAATTGTACAATCTTAGCTCACTGCAACCTCTTCCTCCCAGGTTTAAGCGATTCTCCTTGCTTCAGCAGCCTGAGTAGCTGGTTTTACAGGTGCCCACTGCCATGCCTGGCTAATTTTTGTACTTTTAGTAGAGATGAGGTTTCACTGTATTGGGCTGGATAGTCTTCATCTTCTGACCTCGTGATCCTCCAGCCCGGGCCTCCCAACGTACTGGGATGACAGGCATGAGCCACTGCACCTGGTCGAATTTTTTGTATTTTTAGTAGAGATGGAGTTTTGTCATGTGGGCCAGGCTGGTCTCGAACCCCTAACCTCAGGTGATCCATCCACCTTGGCCTCCCAAAGTGATGGGATTATAGGCATGAGCCACCACACCCAGCCAGATGTTCTTTTTAACAATGTCTTCCTGACTGTTTCTTTGCCATAAAAGTATCTATCTTGATAGATGGAGAATAAAGCAAATTTTGACCATTCTCTCCAGGGTCATTTTAATCAGCCTACTGCCTGAGTACTCATAATACCAACAGCATTCATTTTCAAAAATTCCTTTCAGTCATCCTAAATAAATGAACCATTTGAAATGTAATCAGGGATGATGAGCTTGGGTATTGTAAACATACGTGCTTACGATCTTGACATTTTTAAGAATATTCATATTATTAAGGTAGAAAAATATTACTTACTAGCAGTATTAAACCGGACATTATTTAAAACTCATATACTTTTTCCTGCCGCTAAAAATGTGAGATAATCTTCAGGGACTGAGCCATCTCTGGGCAGGAAGGAAGACTGGCCTCACAAAACAAAGAGGAATCCATGGTTTGCCTTGGGTCCAAATTCAAATTAGTAAGGAAGGCCCTACAGAAGGGAAAGATTCTTAAAAGGGGTATTTATGAGCGCCTATCAAATAAATAGAAGCTTTAAAGGATTCCTTCTTGTTTCAGAAGAAACCAGGACCTTAAGTTAAGGGCCACAATTGTTAAGATTTTGCAGCCTTCAGGAGAATGTCAAATATGTTAGTTACATTTGTTATCCCCTGTTCGTTTCTTATTCTGAGTTGTGGTGAAACCCTTAAAACTAAACGGGAGACATGAAGGAAGCTGGAAGGCTATGGAAGAGCCTCCAAGAGCAAGTGGTGGCAAGGAAAGAATGTAACTAAAATGTATAAGGCAGACCTTTAGGAAAGGAGGCTGGGAACTCGAGCATGGGCTTATGCTGCAGTCCACAGGTGGAATTTCTTCCTCCTCAGGGAAGCCTCAGTTCTGCTCTTAAGGCCTTTTAACTGACTGCATCAGGACTGCATTAACTATTAAGGATAATATACTTTACTTAAAATCAGCTGATTATACATATCAATCACATCTACAGCATACCTTCACAAAAACACCTCATTTAATGTTTGATTGAAGAGCTGAGTATTACAGCGTAGCCAAGCTGACACACCAACGTGTCCTTCAGCTGGGCGCAGTGGCTCACACCTGTAATCCCAGCACTTAGGCCCGGAAGGGCAGATTACCTGAGGTCAGGCGCTCAAGACCAGCCTGGCTAACATGGCGAAACCCTGTCTCTACTAAAAATACAAAAAATTAGCTGGGTATGGTGGCGCGTGCCTGTAATCCCAGCTACTCAGGAGGCTGAGGCAGGAGAATTGCCTGAACCGAGGAGGCGGAGGTTGCGGTGAGCCGAGATCGCGCCATTGCACTCCAGCTTGGGTAACAAGAGCAAAACTCCGTCTCAAAAAAAAAAAAAAAAAAAATTAGCCAGACGTGGTGGTGCACACCTGTAATCCCAGCTACTGGGGAGGCTGAGACAGGAGAATCACTTGAGCCCAGGAGACGGAGGTTGCAGTGAACTGAGATCATGCCACTGCACTCCAGCCTGGGTGACAGAGCAAGACTCCGTCTCCAAAAATAAAAGTGTCCTTCACAATGCACCCCTTGTCATCTCAGCACCCATACACATCGCCTTAAACCATACCTAACCTTCACGTAAAGGTAATAACAAAGTCGTTTTTCCACTTAACATGATAAAACTATCCTACGTAAAACTGAAAACGTAATAATCTTTTTCCAGAAGAGAATGCAAATTCCTTGGGAGATATTCATTCACCTTTCTCACTGATATCCTGTTACTTAAGTACAGTGATGTAAAGTTAACTTATTAATATATCTTATGTTAGATGATAAGGGAGGGAAGAAACACACACACACACACACACACACACACACACACATAAAAGAAGAAAAAGTAGGGTTTTGGTGTTTCAATTGATACAACATTTCCTGTAGCCTGATAAAATATATATATTATTATAACTTATGTTTCTGAGAGCTTTAAACTACTTCCTTATGTTTATGCAATCATTTTAAAGATTATAGCTACATCTAATTTAGATGATCATTAAATCTAAATTCGAGAGAATAAAGCACCATTAATTCCAAAGGAGAAATTTTATATTAAGAAGTGGAGGTATGAGGGATATTTTATTATAATGTCCTTGTTATCAAAAAATGTCTTTATTCATGTGGGTGCCACATTGAACTCAGTGTCTCTCAAAGTTTGTCTGCTGGGAAAAAAAAGTTGAAATCTGTTTTTCTTGAGGAAATTTGGAGATGTCATTAATAATTTTTGATTGGTAAAAAGTCTAGTTTATTTGTTGAGGATTTGAGCACTCTTTAAGAATTTATTTCAAAGGAACAAATACTTTGAATAATAATTATCTGAGTATGTTTAAACTTGGTTAAGAAAAACATGGTGTTGTTTAATTGTCAATAGATTGATACAAGATTTGATCAACAGTTGTGTTTAATTTTAGTATGTAGAGGTTTTATAGGGTTTTTTAGGTTTCAGTTTTTCTCTCCAAAAAAATACCTAAAATTGTGGAAGTGCCTCTGGGTAGAAGCTGGAAGAATTTTGAGGACCATGATAGGAAAAAACCTAGAATGGTCAGGTGCAGCAGCTTATGCCTGTAATCCCAGCACTTTGGGAGCCTGAGGCAGGCAGATCACTTGAGGTCAGGAGTTCCAAGACAAGCCTGGCCAACATGGTGAAACCCTATCTCTATCAAATAATAGAAAATTAGCTGGTGTGGTGGTGCATGCCTATAGTCCCAGCTACTTGAGAGGCTGAGGTGGGAGAATCTCTTGAAACTGGGAAGTGAAGTTTGCAGTGAACTGAGATCTGGCCACTGCACTCTAGCTTGGGCAACAAAGTGAGACCCTGTCTGAAAAAAAAAAAGAAAAAAAGAAAAGAAAAAAAAACTAGATTATGTTGAACAGACTATTGATAGAAATATGGATTTCAAAGATGACAGTGGTGAGGCTCAGAAGGAAGTGAAGAACATTGTAGAGAAAGCTTTTATCGTCTTAGAGAATACATATACAATCATGAACAGAATATTGGTAAAAAATATGGACATTAAAGGCACTGCTAGTGAAAACTCAGTCAGAAATGAAGAATATATGATTAAAAGCTGGAGGAAAAGAAATTTTTCCTATACAGTGGGAGAAACTAAGTCTGAATTGTGTTCTACATTTGTGTGGGAAGCATAACTTGTATGTGATGAATTTGGAAATTGAACTGAGATGTCCAAGAAAAGTGTTGACAATAGGACCTTGTTTCTCCTTGCAGCTTTTAGTAACATGTGTGAGGAAAGAGAAATTTGAGGCAGGAAGTATTAAGCAAAAAGGAACCGGCACTTGGTGATTTGAGAGGTGCTCAGCCTATTCAGATTGCAAAGGTTGCTAAAATTAGGAAATTCACTATTGAGAATGCATGCTATGGAGAGAATTCCAAGTTTGGCTGGACAACCTTTTGCTGAAGAGATTAGGTGTGTGACTCATGAATCCACTCAATCATTCAGAAAGAGCCAGGAATAGAAATAGGATTATCCAGGAAAGATCTGCAGAATACCCTACTCTCTAATAGTGTATATCTCTGTAACATACACAAGAGACCCACAAGGTTTTGATACTGTTGTATAAGCAGAACCCCTGCCCGCATGGATGGACAGGAACAGAGGTAAGGCAAATGAAACAGGGCTGTTCGCCTTTTAAAATTCTGTACTCAGGAAATGAGTTGATAGAGCAACTCAGTTTAACTTTGTTTAAACATGAATCCTTCAAAAAAAAAAAAAAGGAATGATGACTCTTGAATGCAGCATCCTGAGTGCAGAGGCAGAGGCTAGAGATGTAGAATCAAAGACCAGAGCTGCAGGCACAGACATCTTCAGAGCTCCTGAAGGCCCAGAAGACAGAGCCTTGAGCCACAGAAATGGATCAGAACTTGCCTTGCTGGATTTCAAACTTGCTTAGGGTCAATTACCCCCTTTATTCTTTCTATTTTCTCCCTTTTGAAATGGGAATGTCTATTCTATGCCTGCCCCACCAATGTATTTTGGAAGCAGGTAATTTGTGTCCTAGTTTCACAAGTCCACCGATGGTTAGGAATTTTGCGTCTAGATCAATAATACTTAGAGTCTCACCCATACCTGACTGGAGGATTTAGATGATGACATTTGGAACTTTTTGAGCTGATGATAATTAGATAGGATTTTGAACCTAAAGTAGATGCTGTAATGGGTCAAGACATTTGAAGGTATTGGGATGAGATGAATGGATTTTGTGTATAGGAAAGATGTAAATTTGGAGGGGGCCAGAGAGTATAGTGTAGTTTGGGGTTAAACAGTGGCTCCCCAAAAGTTATACCCATACCATAATACCTGAAGTCTGGGAATGTGATTTTATTTGGAAAAAGTGTTTTTGCAGATGTAACTAACATCTACCTGGTTCTCCAGATGGGATCTAAATTTATTGACAAATGTCCTTATAAGAGACACACATAAGAGAGAAAAGAGGAAGAGAGCATGTGAAGATGGAGACAAAGTAGATGAGGGCACCACAAACCCAGGAATGCCAACAGCCACCAGAAGCTGGAAGAGGCAAAGAATTGGAGCCTCTTCCTAGAGCCTTTGGGGGATCAGCCTTACTGACATTTTGATCTCAGACTTCTTGCTTTTATAATTGTGACAGTGTAAATGTTTGTTGTCTAGAACCACCAAGCCTGCGGCAATTTTTTTACAGCAACCCTAGGAAACTAAAAAGTCATCACATAGTAGAAAATGTGTGTGGGGTTCCCTCATGCAATTTTTCAATAACATTCTAGAATGTACACAAAAGAGTGATTTCCTCTTTTCAGAAGTCATCTTGGATCTCAAAAGCATTTTGCTAAGTAAAAGAAGACAGGGTCACTTACAACATACTGTATGATTCCATTAAGGTAACAGTATGCATTTAATCTGGAGAAAGCTAGAACAATTATAGTGCAAGAAAAGAGATTAGTGGTTGTTAGGGGCTCAGAGAGGAGGGAAACGACTCTCCACAGAGGGGTGCAAGGAATCTATTGAGGATGATGAACATAGTCTATATTTTGACCATGATGGTAGTTATACACTTGTATAAGTTGGTCAAAACTTATAGAACTGTATACCTAAAAAGGGTATACCTTACTGTCTGTACAGTATACCACAATAAATCTGACCTTAAAAATTTTTACCTTCTGCTGTTACAGGCTTATGTAACTCTTGTTTTAACTGCTTGGAGCAAGTAATTTGAAAACATATAAATATCAGTCTCACATTGATATTTATTTATAACTGCAATAGACTTGGTTTTACATGAATTTTTTAGTTTTTGATATGAATCTACTCACTTCCAAAGGGCAATGATTTTCCTACCGTTGAGGATATACTAAAAAAACACACATATTCTGCCCTTAGTTCCTAAATAAGATTTTATTTTATTTTATTTTATTTTTTTGAGACGGAGTCTTGCTCTGCTGCCAGGCGCTGGTCTGGAGTGCAGTGGTGCGATCTCGGCTCACTGCAACCTCCGCCTCCTGGGTTCAAGTGATTCTTAACACCTCAGCCTCCTGAGTAGCTGGGACCACAGGCACGTGCCACCACGCCTGGCTAATTTTTGTATTTTTTTAGTAGAGTTGGGGTTTCACCATGTTGGCCAGGATGGTCTCGATCTCTTGACCTTGTGATCTGCCCGCCTCGGGACTTTCAGGGATCATTTCTATAGTTTGTTACTAAATAAGATTTTAAAAAATGTTTTGCTAATTAAGTATATAACAGCCAACAGTGACTACTTTGTTTAGTTTAACTTAAGAAATATTTATTTAGTATCTTATGTAGAAGGCACTATGCTAAGTGTAGGACTGGAAGTAAAAGTGGTTACAGAGAAAAATTAAGAAACAATTCTTCAATACGTAGATGTATAAAATAAGAAGCAAGTAACTCTAATTTTTTAAAAAATTAAAAAAAAAATTCAGGTCAGGCACAGTGACTCACACCAGTAATCCCAGCACTTTGGGAGGACGAAGCGGGCAGATTACTTGAGGTCAGGAGTTCAAGACCATCCTGGCCAACATGATGAAATCTTGTCTCTCCAAAAAATACAAAAATTAGCTGGATGTGGTGGTACGCACCTATAGTACCAGCTACTTGGGAGGCTGAGGCAGGAGAATCGCTTGAGCCTGGAAAGTGGAGATTGCAGTGAACTGAGATCACATCACTGTACTCCAGCCTGGGTGTCAGAGTGAGACTCTGTCTTAAAACAAACCAACAAACAAAACAGATTCAAACAAAATGTTTTAGGGTCTTTGAAGAGAAAGCAATTATAACCAGTGTTGGTGTCTCTTTTAAATAGGTGAAATGATTTTTAAAATGATTAATGGAGGATGTGAATTTCAATAAGATGGGGCATTTCAGGTAGAAGGAACTGCTTGGGCAAAGGTGCAGAAATAGTAGCATACTCAGGGAACGGTGAATAATCTCTTTGACCGGAAATTAGAGCACATGCAGAGAAGCGAGAGAAAAATGAGACAGTGGATTTAAAATAGTGTTCTGCATGTCTTAAATACCAAGTTGAGGCATTTATACGTAACTAGGTGGTCAGTGAGGAGTTATTAATGTATCTGTTTAGAACTTGAGAATTTGAAGAATCTGATAAAAGCTATGAATATATTTCCCTTAAAAAGTGCACAGGTATATAAAACGTTGCATACCATCTCAAGAGGTTCACAGACACCGGGAGCTTCTCCAGACTCTTTCCTTCCTGGTTACCTCTGGATTTAAAAATTTTTGAGAAGGAGCTGATATAAGGGAACTATCATTTAATGTTATTTTATTTCACTCCTCCATAAAAGATCAGAATGGAGAATTAAAGACAGTGACACAACTGAAGTTTAAGTTGAGTTTAAAAGTGTGTATATTTGAATTACCTACAGGGCTTAAAAAACATCAATCTCCCTAAGTCCCTCCCCAAATATACTAAATGTCTCCAGCGGTAGGGCCATCTGAGATACATTTTTAAGTACCTACTTGACTGTGATGCACATTGAACTTAGAAAAATGATGATTTTGTGATGAAGAGGGCATTGTAGTGGACAGCGTGTCTTTTGACTTTCCAGCACCACATGGAAGGGACAGGAAGAACTCAAGCACAAAACTGTAAAAGATATTTTTTTCAACTACACTGATTCTCACAACAATCCTATAATCAGTACCAATTTAGGCCAAACATAGGAACATCTTCAGCGACAGTGTGTTAGACAGAATTGAATTTACCCTGGAGAAAGCTGTCACCTTTACATTAGCCAGAACATTTAAAAGGAACATTAGCATCATACATTCATAGTGTTGAAAGCTACTGATGGGTCCCAGTAGACTAAGATAAACAATAATCATCCTTAACCTTAAATGATCACCTGCCACAGCAGCCAGAGAAGCCTCTGCTCTGTGTCTTGATCTGAGAAAAAGATCCACAGTTACACTTATATCAGTCAATCTTTCCAGGAAGGCTTTTGCAAACTGACAGTAATTGGCAAGGTCCTGGAATCAGTAGGGTCTGTTGCTTATCAGGGTTTTATGGGATTCTGTTATCTTTTCATTTTTATAAAATAATCACCATGACTGTATTCTTAAAAATACTATTGATCCCTGACATTTTTTTCTTCTGACATTCCACACATTCATTTCTGGTTAGGAACACATTTTATGATTTAAAATTAAACTACCAAATCAATGTATTATGCATCCTGATTATTTTTTAACCAAAAACACAAAAATAAGTGTGAGAAATATGCTGATTAAGGAATTAGTTGTTAAATGAAGCTGTCATTTTCATTTTCTAGAAATTCCAAGCTTGCTCATTGAATATTTACATAGCAAGCAGATATACTAGTATCTGTATCTGAGTTTTCAGTTCATCCAACAGTAGTCATAGTACCTGCATAAACAGCCATTTTTATTCTTCCTTGGGCATGGGAGAATGTATACATTTATTGTTTCAGAGTTCCCAGTACCTCTTTTCCTCTTCTTCTTGTTACAGAAACCCTGCATCTTTTGGGGAGCTCTTCCTTCTCCACTCTAAATAAGGACTTTTTTTTTTTGAAGCTATCAGTCACAGAACCCCACTCTGTCCTAGACTAGACCAATTGTGTTACCAGGCCTCATTAATGAGCCATCTGATTGACCTGAAAATGGGCACAGTCAGAGTTTCTTCCCAAATATTTTTTGAATGGGAATTGGAGTAGTCACAGGGGTCTTGATGGGAGGATGAAGAGTTCTCTCCTCTGTGATGAAGCTGAAAATGCGTGATTCTAGAGAAGCTAGCAGCCATGTGCCCAGGCACACTGAGAAATCAGAAGTGTACAGTAATGAAAGCATCACGCAGAAAGAGAGGTGGTTCTTAAGGAGCTCTTTTAGTTCTAAGAGCAGAGCCACCCTAATATGTTTTAGTACTGTGCTATTTAATATGGTAGGCAATGGCTACTGAACTTCCAGTACGATGTTGAACAGGGGTGCTGAGAGTGGGCATACTTGTCTTGTCCCAGTTCTTAGAGGGAATGCTTTCACCTTTTCCCCATTCAGAATTATGATGGCTGTGTATTTTTTATAGATGACTTTATTACATTGAGGTATATCCCTTGTATGCTGATTTTGTCAAAGGTTTTAATCATGAAGGAATGCTGGATTTTTTTGAATGCTTTTTCTACATCTATGGGAATGATTTTGTGGTTTTTGTTTCTGATTCTGTTTATTTGGTGTATTACATTTATTGACTCGCATATGTTAAACCATTCCTACAGCCCTGGTATGAAACCCATATGATCATGGTGAATTATCTATTTGATATGTTGTTGGATTCAGTTAGCTAGTGTTTTGTTAAGGATTTTTGCATCCATGTAGATCAGAGATATTGGTCTGTGGGTTTCTGTTTTGGTTATGTCCTTTCTTGGTTTGGGGATTAGGATAGTATTGGTTTCACAGTATTATTTAGGGAGGATTCCCTCTTTATCTATCTTGTGTAATAGTGTCAATAGCATTGGTACCAATTTTTATTTGAATGTCTGGTAGAATTCTGTGTGAATCTATCTGGTCCTGGACTTCTTTTTGTTGGTAACTTTTTAACTTGCCACTTAAATCTCAATGCTTGTTATTGGTCTGTTTGGGGTATATGTGTCTTCCTGATATAAGTTAGAAGGGTTGTATCTTTCCAGGAATTTATTCATCTCCTGTAGGTTTTCTAGTTTTTGCACACACAGGTGTTCATAGTAGCCTTGAATGATCTTTTGTATTTCTGTGGTGTCAGTTGTAATAGCTCCCATTTTGTTTCCAATTGAGCTTATTTGGATTTTCTCTCTTTTTTTTCTTGGTTAATCTTGCTAATGATCTATCAATGTTATTTATCTTTTCAAAGAACCAGATTTTTTGTGTCATTTATCTTTTGTTGTTGCTAGAATTTCATTTAGTTTTGCTCTGATCTTGGTTATTTCCTTTCTTCTGCTGGGTTTGGGTTTGGTATGTTCTTGTTTTTCTAGTTCCTTGAGGTGTGACCTTAGATTGTCTGTGTTCTTTCAGACTTTTTAATGTAGGCATTTAGAGCTGTGAACTTTCCTTTTAGCACTGTCTTTGCTGTATCCCATAGGTTTTGATAGGTTGAGCCACATTGTTTTTCAGTTCAAAGAATTTTTTAATGTCCATCTTGATTACATCATTCAGGAACAGGTTATTTAATTTCCATGTATTTGCATCAGTTTGAAGGTTCCTTTTGGAGTTGATTTCCAGTTTTATTCCACTGTCGTATGAGAGGGTGCTGGATATCATTTCAATTTTCTTAAATATATTGAGGCTTGTCCTGTGGCCTATCATGTGGCCTAACTTGGAGGAAGTTCCATGTGCTGTTGAATAGAATGTAGATTCTGCAGTTGTTGGGTAGTGTTCTGTAAATATCTGTTAAGTCCATTTGTTCCAGGGTATAGTTTAAATCCATTGTGTCTTTTTTGACTTTCTGCCTTGGTGACCTATCTAGTGCTTTCATTGGAGTATTGAAGTTTCCCACTATTACTGTGTTACTGTCTCTCTCATTTCTTAGGTCTAGTATTAATTGTTTTATAAATTTGGGATCTCCAGTGTTAGGTGCATATATAATTAGGATTGTGATATTTTCCTGCTGATCAAGACCTCTTATCATTATATAATGTCTCTATGTCTTTTTTTAACATCTGTTGCTTTAAAGTTTGTTTTGTGTGATATAATAATAGCTACTCTTACTTGCTTTTGCTGTCCATTTGCATGGAATGTCTTTGTCCACCCCTTTAAGTTAAGTTCATGTGAGTACTTATGTGTTAGATGAATCTCTTGATGGCAGCAGATGGTTGGTGAATCCTTATCTATTCTGCAATTCTGTATTTTTTAAGTGCAGCACTTAGGCCATTTACATTCAATGTTAGTATCAAGATGTGAGGTACTAGTCCATTCATTGTGCTATTTGTTGCCTGTATAACTTGTTTTATTTTTTAATTGCATTTTTGTTTTATAAGTCCTGTGAGATTGATGCTTTAAAGAGGCAACTGTTTTGATGTGTGTTCCAGGATTTGGTTCAAGATTTAGAGCTTCTTTTAGCAGTTCTTGCAGTGCTGGCTTGGTACTAGTGACTTCTCCAAGTATTTGTTTAACTGAAAAAGACTATATCATTTCTTCATTTATGAAGGTTAGTTTTGCTGGATACAAAATTCTTGGCTGCTAATTGTTTTTTTTTTTTAAGGAAGCTGAAGATAGGGCCCAATCCCTTCTAGCTTGTAGGATTTCTGCTGAGAAATCTGCTGTTAATCTGATAGGTTTTCCTTTATATGTTACCTTGTGCTTTTTCCTCACAGTTCCTAAGATGGTCTTAACTTTAGATAACTTGAGGACAATGGGCCTACGCAATGATCTTTTAGTGATGAATTTCCCAGTGTTCTTTGAGCTTCTTGTATTTGAATGTCTAGGTCTCTAGCAAGACCAGGGAAGCTTTCCTCAATTATTCTCCCAAATATGTTTTCCAAATTTTAGATTTCTCCTCTTCTTTAGGAACACCAATTATTCTTAGGTTTAATCATTTAACATAATCCCAAACTTCTTGGAGGCTTTGTTCACTTATTCTTTTTTCTTTGTCTTTGCTGGATTGGGTTAATTCAAAAAGTTTGTCTTTGAGCTCTGAAGTTTTTTCTTCTCCTTGTTCGATTCCGTTGCTGAGACTTTCCAGATAATTTTGGATTTCTTTAAGTGCATCCATTATTTTCTGAAGTTTTGATTGTTTTTTATTTATGCTATTTCACTGAAGATTTCTCACTGCATTTCTTGTATCATGTTTTTTATTTCCTTAAATTGGACTTCACTTTTCTCTGGCACCTCCTTGATTAGCTTAATAACTGACCTCCTGAATTATTTTTCAGATAAATCAGGGATTTCTTCTTGGTTTGGATCCATTGCTGGTGAGCTAGTGTGATTTTCAGAGATGTCAAAGAGCCTTGTTTTACCTTATTACCAGAATTGTTTTTCTGATTTCTTCTCATTTGGGTAACCTATGTCAGAGTGAAAGTCTGGAGCTCAAGACTGCTGTTCAGATTCTTTTGTCCCACAGGGAGTTCCCTTGGTGTAGTTAAGTAAACCTCTGTGAGTCAATTTCCTCTTCTATAATATAGAGATAATTTTTGCCCTCCATCCTTCATAAAGTTATTTGGATAAACATTAAAACTACTTATAAATTGCAGGTTGATATACAAATGTGATATATTTTTATTATATAAAGAAACTGCTAGTAATATTTTGCTACTTGGCACACTAATCTAAAGACTCATAAAAATAGCAGGCAAGATAACATTAAATAAAAAAAAAGTGGACTCTTTCTGGCAATTTGACAGACTAGATACACTGTACAGCCATCCCAATTGAAACAATTAAAATTTTGGATAAATCATCTAAAAAGAAATATACTTTAAATGTATTCCTGATGGAAGATAGAAATTCTGAGCAGAGAATTAGGAAATATAAAAAAGAGCAAAATGAAAATTTGAGACCTGAAAATTACAGTATCTGAAATTTTAAAAGTCACTTGGACTCAATAGTAGAATTGAGAGGAGGAAGGAAAGAGCAAGGGAATTTGAAGATACATTAATAAAAAGTCAAATAATCTGAAGAATAAAGAAGAAATTATTGTATCCCTTGATATGGGAACAATATTGTCTCACCAGCCCCTATGGCTCAAACTATTTTTATTTCAATCAGATGATTAGAGTCCCTGAAAAAGAGTAGGTGTTACAAAGGAGGAATCGGTACAGAACATTTGAAGAGAAATCACCCAAAACTTCTCAAATTTTGGCAGAAGCCATAAATTTACAGACTTAACAACTTCAACAAGTTGGAAGCAAGATCAAATCAAATAAAGGCATATCCAAATATTATAAATAATGAAACTGCTGAAAACTAAAGACAAAGAAAAAAACATTTAAAGCAGTCAGAGAAAATTGCACATTACATTTATAACAATTCAAATGACTGGGTTTCTCATTAGACAACAAGCTAGAAGACAGTGGAACAACATCTTTAAAGTGCAACATGAAAAAGAACTATCAGTCAAGAATTTCATAATCAGTAAAAATATCCTTCAGGAATGAAAGCTAAATAAAGACAGTCTCAGATGAAGGAAAACTAAGAAAATCCGTTGAAAGCCAACCTGTTCTAAAATAATTACTAAAGGAAATTCTTCAGGCTGAAGGTAAAATGATTAAGGAAAAATGAGCCTTTAGAAATGAATAAACACTAACTTAGTAAATATCTGGGTAAATATAATACACTGTGTTTCTTCTACTTTTAATTTCTTTAAAATAGTTAATACTATCACTTCTCGGCCTTTTGGCTAAGATCAAGTGTAGTATCTGTTCTTATCAGTTTAAAATAGTTAATACTGTGTAAAGTAAAACTTGCAACATCGCCTGGAGGGGTTTCAATATACATAGATAAAATGCATATGACAACTAAAGCATAAAGAGAGTAAAGATAAAAGCCCTACATGGTGCTAAGTTTCTTATGCCTTATTAAACTTACAAGATATTAACTATTTATAGTCAGTAAATATATATATATATATATATATATATATATATAAACATATATGTTTCAATTGCTAGAGCAAATATTAAATGTAAACACAGATAGCAATAGACAAGTTGCACTGGAATAATAAAAATAAGTAAATAAATAAAAGTTAACATTATGCAAAAGAATGCAGAAAATGAATAGCAGAAGAAAAAGATAAAGAAAACAAACAAAAAATGGTAGACCTAAGTTCTACCATTTTCTCAATAATTACATAAATGTAAATGGTATGTACACATTAACTAAAAGACAAAAATTAACACATTGAGTTAATTAAGAAGATGAAATATATGCTGTCTATAGAAAATCTGCTTTAAATATAATGACATGGATAAGTCAAAAGCAAAATGATAGAAAAATATAAACATAAAACTAATCAAAAGAAAGCTAGAGTCACTATATTAATATTACATGAAGTATATTTCAGTGCAAAAAAAATGACAAGGAACAAAGAGGATATTACATAATGATAAAAGAGTTAATTCACCAAGAATCCATAGAATGAGTTAATTCACCACGACCATGATATATATGTCTGTACTTAGTTACAAAATATATAAAGCGGCATTTGATAGAACTGAAAAGAGAAGCAGATCATTCTAAAATTGTGGGTGGAATTGCCAAGTAGACAGGAACTTGGGAAGGATATGGAAGACCTCACCAGTATCAGCCAACTTGACTTAATCAACATTTAAAAGTCACATTGGCCAACAATAACAAAATATGCATTATTTTCAAGTGAAATATTCAACAGACTAGACCATATTCTGGACCATAATATAAATCTTAACAAGTATAAGATAAATTAAATCATACATACCATGAAACTAAAAATTAAACTGGAAATTAATAACACAAAAATACCTGGAAAATTCCAAAATATTTGGAAATTAAACAAAACAATTCTATATTACCCATGAGTTAAAGAAGGAGTTTCAAAATACATTTGAAAATATTTTGAATTGAATAAAAAATAATGCAACACATCAAAAGCTGTGGGTTACAGCTAAAGTAATACTTAGAGAAAGTTTCTAAAATAATACTTAGAGGAAATTTTATGGCAATAAAACCTTGTATTAGAAAACAGGAAAGATTCAAATCAATAAGCTTCTATCTTATGAAGCTAATAGAAGAGCCAATGAAACACAAAGTAAACAGAAGAAAATAAAGATAAAAGCAGAAATCAATAAAATTGAAAAAAGAGGAATAGAGGAAATCAATGAAAATAAGCTTTCTTTGATAAGATAAAATTTATAAGCTTTTAGACTAACCAAAAATAAGAAAGAATATGCAAACTACCAATAAGATGAATAAATAAGCAGAAACCTCTATAAACCCTAAAGACATTAAAAGGATAATAAGGGAATGCAAGAGCAACCCTATACCGATAAACTTGACAATGTAGATAAAATGTACCATTTTCTTGAAAGAAACAAATTACCAAAACTCACTCAAGAAGAACTAGATAGCCAGAATGGTCATATATTAATTAGAGAAATTTAATTCATAGCTGACAATCTTCCAAGAAAGAAAAATCCAGATCCAGATTGTTTTCCTGGTGAACTCTACTAAACATTTAAGAAGAAAAATGACAAACTACACATAATTTGTTCCAGAATAAAGAAGAAATATTTCCCAACTCATTTTATGGAGCCAATGTTGCCGTTTCTATACAGCCTAACAATCCCACTCCTAGATATTTACTCAAGTAAAATGAAAATTAATGTTCACTTAAAATCTTGTAGCTGAGTGTTTATAGTATCTTCATTAGTAATCATCAAAAACTGTAGACCACATAGATGTCCATCAGCTGAGGAGTACGTAAATAAATTGTTATATTCATATAATAGAATACTACTAAATATGCAAGATTATGGACGAATCTCAAACATATTATGCTAAGCAAAAAAAAAATCAAACTCAAAAGGCTAGATAGTGCATAATTTCAGTCGTTTCTAGGGGATTAAATTGAGATTGGATATGACCATAAAGGGTGACCATAAGATAATGGGAAGCGAAGTGGGTAATGTAGGTTCTCTGTCTTGATTGTGATGGTGGTTACCCAACTCTATGCATTTGTCAAAAGTCATAGGATTGTATACCTAAAAAGTGTGAATCTTACTATGTGTCAATTATGTAAAATCTCACCAAAAATATAAAGATTAATATATATATAATTTAAAATATATTTATGCCAGGTGCAGTGGCTCAAACCTGTAATCTAAGCACTTTGGGAGGCCAAGGTAGGTGGATCACTTGAGGTCAGGAGTTCAACACCAGCCTGGTCAACACAGTGAAACTCTTTCTCTATAAAAATACAAAAATTAGCTTGGTGTGGTGGCATGTGCCTATAGTCCCTGCCACTCTAGAGGCTGAGGAAGGAGAATCGTTTGAACCTGGGTGGTGGAGGTTGCAGTGAGCCAAGATCACGCCACTGCATTTCAACCTGGGCAACAAAGCAAGGCTCCACTAAAAATATAAATAAATAAATAAAAATTCAAAAACATCAGTCAGTGTAATTGACCACCTTTGTGGTTTAGACAAGACAAACCATACATCATCTAAGTCATTGCAGACCAAATTTAATAAAATTCAGCAAATTTTTATCATATTTTTGCAAACTGGAAATAGAATTATATTAACCTTAGAAAAAGCATCTACAAAAAGCATATCACAAGAATCATACTAAATGGTGAACAGTCAAAATAGTTTATTTTAAGATCAGGAAAAGTACAAAGTGCTCACTGTCACCCCTCTTGTTGAACATTATACTGGAGGTCTTGGCCAGTACAGATAGAGAAAAGTAAAAAGGAAGAAAAAGGTATAAGAAATGAAAGGCATGTAACAATGAAGAAATTCCAAAGAAAATTACAACTATATCATTACAGCTATAGAGAGTGGCAAGGTTTACTAAATAAAAATGAATGTATTATAGTCACATGTATTTCCTATACATCGACAGTAATCAGTAAAAAAATATAATTTTAAAAAGCACATCATTCACAATAGCAACAAAACAGAAAATACCTAGAAAAACTGGTATAATTTTGTACAATTTTGTACCATTTTTTTCTAGGTACTTTATATTTTGGTACAAAATTGTAAAATTTTATTGACTAATATAAAATATATAAATAGATGGAAAAATGAATGTAATTCACTTGAATAGGAAGACTCAGCATAATCAATATGTCAATTTATTTATTTATTTTTTTTTTAGATCAAGCCTCACTCTGTCGCCCAGGCTGGAGTACAATGGCTTGATCTCGGCCTACTGCAATTTCCACCTCCAGGGTTCCAGCAATTTTCCTGCCTCAGCCTCCAGAGTAGCTGGGATTACAGGCGCTTGCCACCACGCCCAGCTAATCTGTGTTTTTTTAGTAGAGATGAGGTTTTACCATGTTGGCCAGGTTGGTCTTGAACTCCTGACCTCAAGTGATCCACCTACCTTGGCCTCCCAAAATGCTGGGATTACAGGCCTGAGACTCTGGGCCTGGCCAAGATGTCAATTATTTTTACATTTAGTCCAAATCCAATTTGGACTGCAATTCAAGTCCAAATCTCAATAGGATTTTTTGTTGAAATTGATGGGCTTATTCTCCATTGTGCATTTGAAAAAACAAAGGACAAAGAATAGATAAACATTCCTAGAGAAGAAAAATAGAGCAAGGTGGGAAAATTACCCTGTCAGTATAAAGATTTACTATAAAGCTATAGTAGTTGTTAACATGATATTGTACCATAGTTGGAAAAAAAATAGCCTAGAAATAAACCACAAACATATAAACCCTCTACTTGTGACAGAGCAGGCTTTGTACACCCATGGAAGCAATTGAATATTTAATGATAGTGCCAAAACAATAGATGAAAAAATGAAATTGTATCCTCACCTCGTACTGTACACAAAAATTGAGATGGATTAAAAACCTCAATACACATAAGAATATGGTAAAAACTTTTAGAAGACCATTTAATTTTATAGCCTTCAGGTGGAGAAACATTTCTTAAATAAGATGAAAAAAGTAAAAGTCTATATGAAGATCAGCAAATTTGACTCATAATTAAGAACTCAATTCATCAAATGACACTAAAAAAAGGAGTAAAAAGACAAGCCACAAACTATGAAAGGTAGTTTTGATACCTAAATCTGAAAAGAATTACCCAGAATATATCTTTGTTAAAAATTCATATTGAACAAGACGAGTAATCAACTGAAAAAAAAAATGAGCAAAAGACTTTGGCAGGCATGTCTCAACAGAAGAAATGTTAAGTGTCTTATATGAAACATTTGTATTACATAATATATTTTAAAATCTGTATTATATTTCCATATAACATATAAGACATATATGCCCCATTAGGGAATTAAGGAATGCAAATTAAAATTACAATGAGAATCTATTTCAAACCCACAAGATTGAAAAAAAATTTGAAGTTGAACAATTTAATTTCCTTTGAATATGCACCCAGGAGTGGGGTTGTTGAATCATATGGCAATTCTATTTCTATTTGATTTCTATTTTCTTGATGATTAGTGATGCTGAGCATTTTTTTCAGGGGCCTGTTGGCCATTTGTATGTCTTTTTTTTTTTTTTTTTTTTTTGAGAAATGTCTGTTCAAGTCTTTTACCAGTTTTTTAAATCAGATTTTTTAATTTTAATTTTTATTTATTTATTTATTTCTATTGAGTTGTTTAGATTCCTTATATACGCTGGATATTAATTCCTAATCCGAATCAATATGTTGAGGAAGCATCTCTACTCCATGTTTATCGCAACACTATTCACAATAGCCAAGATATGGAAACAACCTATGTGGCCATCAACAACTAGATGTATAAATAAAGTGTGGTATATATACTCAATAAAATACTATTCGGCCATAAGAAAAATGAAATCCTGATGTTTGCCTCAACATGAATGAAGCTGGGGAACATTACTTTAAAGTGAAATAGACCAGGCACAGAAAGACGAAGACCATATGATCTTACTCATATGTGTAATCTAAAGAAGTAGATCTCTTAAAAGTAGAGTAAAATAGTGGTTACCAGAGGCCAGGGAGGGAAGAGGAAAGAGAGTATAGAGAGATGTTGAGCAGCAGGTAAAAAGTTATTAGGTAGGAGGAATATGTTCTGGTGACTATGGTTAAAAATATTGTGCTGTATATTTCAAAGCAGCTAGAAGAGAAGATTTTGAATGTTCTCGTCAAGAAAAAACTGATAAATGCCTGAGGTGATGGATATGCTAAGTACCCTAATTTTATTTTTACACAATGTATACATGTATCAAATATTACACTGTACTCCATCAATATGTATAACTATTATGTGTCAGTAAAAACAAAATTTAAAACAGTTTAATAATTCCAAATCTTTGTTAGGATACAGAGCCAGGAAAATTCTGATCCACTGTTAATGGTAACATGTTATAATTTATTAGAAAAAAAAGTATGGCATTATGTAGTAAATTTGAATGTGCCTAAGGATCTACATACCTTTTCTTTCCCTTTCTCTCTCTGCCTCTTTTTTCCTCTCCCTTCCTCTTTTAAGCACACACACACTAAAGGGTGACATGTTTCTTTTAAACAAAGTATCAATGCACACAGTAGGCTTATGTGTGCATTATGTTTTAATGATACCAAAATGCCATAAGATAGAAATTTCTTTTTTTTTTTTTCTATCACAGGAAGGCTGGGGTACAGCCTTACTGATAACGAATTTAGTGAGCATGCAGAACCTGTTTGTAGACTGTGTGATCAATTATTTGGAATAATAGCTAAAAGGCTTCTACCTTAGTATTCAAATCAGTGTTAGAATTCGACATTCAGATTCAGTTTTAATTTTTAGTAAAGTAGAGATCTACACCTATAGGCAGAGAAGGTCAGGGGAAAGAAGAATATCATCATTTTTGCAAACATTTGTTGTAAGTTACTATGTGCCAAGCCTGTGCTATATATTTTATGCCCAGACTTATAGATGCTTAAGAATTTGTGCACACAGCTAGGAAGTGACAGAGTGAAACTACCAACTCAAACACTTAGTTTCCATAGGCTTCTCTACCATTATCCATCTATCTAAAAGTTAGTAATAGCATCTTAAAATAGGCTTGACATTTTTTTTTTCTTTTTCAAGACAGAATCTCGCTCTGTCACCCAGGCTAGAGCACAGTGGTGTGATCTCGGCTCACTGTAACCTCCATCTCCTGGGTTCAAGTGATTCTCCTGCCTCAGCCTCCCGAGTAGCTGGGATTACAGGTACACATCATCATGCCCAGCTAATTTTTGTATTTTTAGTAGAGATGGGATTTCACCAGTTTGGCCAGGCTAGTCTTGAACTATTGACCTCAGGTGATCCACCCACCTCAGCCTCCCAAAATGCTGGGATTACAGGTGTGGGCCACCTCGCCCAGCCTTGCCATTTTTTAAATAAAGAAAACGCCATAAAGATCCATGAAGTTGAAATTTGTGTATAAGCTCTGTTTTTCCTTGTTTCTATTATTTTTTTTTAGAAAAATTGCAGTTTATTAGTTTGGATAATAAAACTGCTATGCCCAAATTTGTTAATTACACTACAAAGATTTATAATACATGTTTGTATTATCTGTATTGAGTCCAAATCTAAATCCTCCCAACTAAGATTGCAATTCCAAATTGTATGAACATAGTTCCATAGCTGTCAAAAGCTTTTCTAAGACTTCACAGTTCAATGTCATAAATTGCCAGACAGCCTGCTTCTGGAGTTTAAATAGATTATCTCCCTTTGAACTTTTATAATATCCAGTTTAAACAGTGGGACTTTAGCTACGTAACACAAAAGTAATCTTGATAGGCCTCAAATGCTATCATTTCCCATCATCTAGGCATTTCCAAATATCTAGATTGATAACACAATATAAGGAATATAGTTGATTGCTCTAAAGAAAGCATCAACAAACTATGGTTAGTGGGTCAAACCTGGCCTGCTGCTTGTTTTTACAAATTTATGTATAAATAAATAAATGAATAAGTGTTCCACAGCCACACTTATTCATTTACTTATTCTGTATGGCTACTTTCACTTTACAACAGCAGAAATCGAATAGTTGCAATAGAGACTGCAAAGCCTCTGCAAAGTCTAAAATACTTGCCATCTCTCAAGAAAAATTTGTCAATGCTGCTTCATCTGAAATATCTCTGTTTTCTTGGGTTTTGTTTTTATTTCTCAATAATATCATGAGGAAGGAGAAAACTTCCCTCCCTACTCCCTTCATTTTCTTTAGAGCATCTAACCTCTCTGAACCAGTTATTATATCCTACAAACTAGAATCAACATCACTAGCTATAAAAATGTCTACTTTATAAAGTACATGTGAAAGGCAATGTAATAATAATGAGATTATTATTGGGATTCTTATTAAACAGAGTGTGAGGTGATTCAAAACAGGCTGGAATAATTTTCCACCTCACAAATTTTACCCATGTTTTGGGTGACTTGGGCCATTAAGGATTGCAGGCAAGGTTTTGTAATCAGACCTGGGTTCCAGCCTTGGCTTTACCAACTACGTATGGCTTACCCTCCACCTGCACGCATTTCCTGCTCTGTTACGTAGAGATGATAACAATAGTGTCCATTTCTATGGGTTGTTAAGAGGATTAAAATCTGTGAATACAGCATGCTTAGCCTTGTGCCTGGCACATAGTAAGTCCTCACATTCTGCCATTGGCAACTTTAGAAGAAAACTAAAGAAAGGAATGCAGGAAGAAGGGAAGAAAGAATTATCACTGAAAGAATGTGGGCATTTTTCTGCTCTATTGCCTTACATTTTAATTTCCAGGATTAAATAAAAAATTTTCTATTTAGAAACAAGAGCAAATGCTCCAAATATGAGATGCCTTTATAACTCAAAATTATTTAGAAACTTAAGAATTTGCTTACTAATTTGAGTAAATGGAATTTGTGAAACCATGAATGTCTTGCTCATGTGTAGGGCTGATTTCAAACTTCAGGGATCCTGAATGAGATGTGAACTCATCCACAATGCATGTGTACACATAAGCGAGAGGTGATTTCATAAGCTCAAGAAGCATATTTACTTTCAACTAGAAGGGAGCTCTTGCTTGGAAAATTGGCCTGAAAACCCATTACTGCAGTGGATTCATTTTCATTTATTTCCCATCAGGTAATGGAGTTTATTTAGAGGAGTGAGAAATAGATAGTGCTTCTGTGAGGTTGAGTATTGTCTCATTTACATGCAAATATTTTTATCTTCATCTTAGGAAAAAATATGATCATGCTCTATAAAGTCTGTCCTGCACCCAGAATTTAATCAATGATGTGTCTATGCAGAATCAAGATGAAAAGCTGAAATGAAAAAAAGTTTATGCAGGTATATTTAGCACCACATAGTTTCAAAGCCTTCAATTGTTTTAGTAATTTCATTCATTTACTCATTCAGTTATCTATTGATTTAATGAACATTTACTGAGTTCCTACTATATGTTAAACACTTGTACATGGTATAGACACTTAGGTGGAAAAACATAACTTTGCCTCCAAGAGGGCTACGATGTAATAGAGAGACAGAAGCAAAGAGAAAAGATCCTTCCTCTTCTGATGAAAGTAAGGCTTAAGTACAGTGGCAGCATATATGCCCAAGGACAAAAAGATAAGCTTCACAGATAGCTCCTAAACATGCCTTGAAAAATGAGCAGACATATGTTGAGGGCATGCCAGGCAAGGAACAGCGTGCACCACATCTAACAGCGTGCAGATCATGCAGTGTTTGAGGCACTAGAAGTGGCTCAATATTAGCAGAATGTAAAGTGTTAAGTGGGAGGGGCTAAAGGTACAAAGAACAGGTGAATGTGGAGGCTGAATGGGGCTTGATTATGGAACGCTTTGTCAAGCAAAACACTGCAGATGTTATCTGAAGATAATAAGAAGTCACTGCAGATTTTGGGGCTGGAGAAGGAGTAATCAGATTTTCACACTGGAAAATTTCAGCAGCTTTGTGAAGGATAATGAAATAAGGCTAAAAGTGGCACAATCAGAAAATGCCCTGTTATGACAAATGGGCAAACAATGCCATTTGCATGGGTGTGAGTTATTCCAGTGACCATGGAAACAGACATCAGGGATGGAAATGATAATTCTTTAGGAGATGGAATCAATGGAGCATAGAGATTAGCAAGATGTAGGATTTAAAGGAAAAATTGTAATCTGAGATGATACCCTTGTCTCTGGGTTGAGCAGTGAGATGAAGTGTCATTTATAAGATAAGAAATTCAGGAAAGTATTTATGGCAGCAGGGTGAGAGACTATTGTAGATGATGAATTCTGGCTGGGCCACCATTGCTATGGATTATCAAAGCAAAGACGCCTGGTAAACACACAGAAATAAACATTTGAGGCTCAAGAAAGAGATCTGGACCAAAGTTCTACATCTGGGAATTATGGATATTTGAGTGATATTTGATGTTGCAGGTATGAATGAAAACATGCAAGGAAAATGTACTGCAAGAAGAAAAGAAGAACTAAAATAGAAAACTGAAAGGATTTGGTGGTGGGGGGAAGGGAAGATTGAAAATTACCTGAAAGATAGCATCTGGGAGACCATTGTTGGCTTTCCAGAGAAAGGTTTGAACGAGAGGTGAAGTCAGTGTGTGGGAGATGGGGAGTGGCTGCGTGGGGCAGTGGAGAGAGCAAAACCTTGATTGTGAAGAGAAGATCTGGGGGAACAAAGTACGAGAAGAGGCTTATTGTGGAGAGGAAGAAAGAAAGAATGAATAATGGGAGAGAAAAATGAAAAGGGAGAGGTTGAAGGTTAGGAAAAAAGCAAACAGGTATTTATTAAATCAAGTCCTATGCATTTTGTTTAACTCTTTAAAAAAAGATACACTCGCTTTAAAAATAAGCATTTTCATGGGGGAAAAAATGGTGGGTGGTTCTACCTGATGTTAAATAATTATACAGAGTGCATTCTCACTTTTAACTGGAATTTTTTTGCCTGATATAAATAGCACTTTAAAGTTAATTTTGGTGTGAGGTGATGAAAAAACGAGAGTTGATTTGCTAAACACCAGGAGCATTTGAATGGTAGAGTCTCCTTGAGTTGAGAAGGAAACAAATGTGTTCTTTCTGAAGCTCATAAACTCTTTTTATGGAACACAAGATCCATTATAACCTTGTTAATGCATGATGAACTTGCTTTCAATTAAGGATTATCCTTTAATGAAGTGAGGTATGCAATGTGTGTGGGATGCTTACCAAACACCAGAGACGAGGTCTTCAAGAAGCAGCTCTACAAGCCACAATCTTCTAAGAGAAAAGCTCTCTCAGGGAACCTAGTTTTTCAGATACACTGCTGCTGCTGTTGCTGCTACTACTCCAAGCGGCTCAGTGCTGGTCTTGTTCTTGGAGTGGAAGTGCCCAAAGTACAAAGCAAAGGACAGAAGCCATGGCTAATGACTCTCTCCCCTGGAGCCAGGCCTAGATAGCTTCAGACCCTGTGACGAATTTGAGTCAGCAATGAATGGGTTATGGTAGGCGGTAGAAGAAGGCAAAGGAAGCAGTACACAGAGAAACAAACCTATAATTCCCACAGATCAGGAAGAGGACAGAGGATGTAGCTGAAGGATGGCTGAATGAGAAATCAAGCAGAGCACATTTAGTCACAGTTACCAGAAAACTACTGAGTTAAATAATTTGCCTAATAAATACAACTGCCTAAGACACAATTCCTAGCCTAGAGAATATAAACCTGCTAGCTCAGAAACGATGTCTAAAATTTTAAGTAGCAATGCATTTGAATTTTGTTCAATATATCCTATGTATTACATGGCCAACCCAACAAAAAACAGATTGCCATATTAACTAAAGGTCTACATGAGGCCGGGCGTGGTGGCTCACGCCTGTAATTCCAGCACTTTGGGAGGCCGAGGCAGGTGGATCACGAGGTCAAGAGATCGAGACTATCCTGGTCAACATGGTGAAACCCCGTCCCTACTAAAAATACAAAAAATTAGCTGGGCATGGTGGCACGTGCCTGTAATCCCAGCTACTCAGGAGGCTGAGGCAGGAGAATTGCCTGAACCCAGGAGGCGGAGGTTGTGGTGAGCCGAGATCGCGCCATTGCACTCCAGCCTGGGTAACGAGAGTGAAACTCCGTCTCAAAAAAAAAAAAAAAAAAAGTTTACATGAATTTTAAAATATTCTTGATGAGCTTGGTATTTCTGTTAATATTTATCTATATTACCTGATGCATTCTATTAGTAATTGCAAAAACATTTCACCACAAATAATGGAATCTGCTTCTAATTTAAATCAGATTGAATTAATATTTCTAACTAAAATCTCTTCATATGTAAGTTATTCATGAAAGATTTAAAAAAGATTAAAAGGGATTCCCAAATCACAACCTAGTTAATATTATACTTTATAGCAGGTAAAAACATTTTTTACTGTAGGAGCAGAAAAATAAAAAATATCAACCAGAGTGGAGATCCCACTGTTTCTTTTTAAGCCTGATTGAATTAAGTTTCTGAAAAATCGAATTCAAAGCTGTGAGGAGAATATGAAAAATCTTTAGATGTTAAGGCTAGGTCCCAAGCAATGTAAGAATCAAATTTATATTCCAGTTATACATTTTTGGAGGGCAGATAGCATATATTATGCCAGAACCTGGAAAAGCAGAAGCAGCTAAAATGGAAACTGAGGTTTTCTAGTCCTGGGGAAACTAACTTGAATTGTTCACATCTATTTTTCTGAAAGCTTGGTCACGAAAACCAGAAAGAAGTATAAAAGGTCTTTGCCATCTGCTTCTGAACATTGTGTGCTTCTGCAATAAATCCTATCATTAAGACATTTCTCTTATGCATACTCTGACAATTTGAGTATGTTGAGAAAATTAATCAATGGGAAAACTGTGGAAATTGCAATAATATTAAGAGTAAAGACGTAGGTTACATGTATCTCTGTCTTCTCACAAATTTATCAGACTAAGGGTATAAAATGAAAAATATTCAATTATGGCCATATGTTGCATTTTAATTCTCATCAAAGGTCACCCAACCAGTTTACAATGCCAGCATGTCTTGTTTGCTAAATTACCTGAACATTATTTTCAGTATGTCAAACAGCCTTCCTGCCCTTTCTTATTTAACTCAGAGAGTGCTGAGTGGTTAAATTCTCTAGCCTCATTTATTTTTTTACCATGAATATTTGCTCTTTTCCTAAACATGCCTGTCTGTACCTCTCCCTCTAAAACACATAGCCTAATAGTGTATTTCAGGTCCATTGTTAGAGAATCTCCTTTACTGGGAACCACAATTTCAAGAATAAGGGGTCTTGGAAAGACGGAGAACTGAATTTTTAAAAAGAGAAAAAGAGAAGAACAGCAAAGAGAAGAAAGAAAAAATACAAATGAAAGAATGAACAAAGCCAAGAGGAAGGTACACGCTCACAGAGCAGCAATACTGAAAAATACTGAAATTGAATTTATAGCATGACATCTGCAAGTATTGTTATGCGGCATAAAACATTTTGAGTAAGCATATTACTCATGCCAAGGGCCATATTTGGTGCTACCTTTAAGTCATAACTAGTGGAGAATTATAGAGTTATCTTGGTCTAAAGGAAATTAGCTTCTATATAAAGAAACTAGTCCTTTTGTAGACAAAAATGCCTGACTCTGTATTAGGAGGACCCCAGTTCAACCTCAATTAACCCTTCTCCTTGGTCAGTTGTCCAAAACAACCAAATAGTACTAAAGTCTTACATATTCTATAACTACTTCAAGTAGGTTTTTATTGTACCTAATGCAATTAGAATCATTTTTAAGATTTGTATTATTACCAGTAAGTTGAAAATAGTATTGACAATGAGTTGGTTTCTAATATTGACGAGATATCTAAACCTCCTTTGAGCAGGTTAAATGTGGTACCTCTTACCACATTTAAACACAACAAAGAAATTGCATGAGTCCAAGGTCAATGTGATCATTTTGGTTTTTCTTAATTTTATTTGTGCAGCACTTCACAGCTTACATAACAATTCATGCTTGATCTTATTTGTGCCTCACAGAAACCCAGCAAGAGAAACATTATGCCCATTTTCCTTATGAGGACTTTGAGGTTCAGAACGGGATGTAAGCTGCCCAAGTTCATAAAATCAGTAAATGAAAAAGCCTTCATTCAAATCTATAATTCCCAGTATTTTCTTCCTCCCAGCAAAGCTGGTTTCACTGAGTAATGAGGCCAGATTAGCAGATAAGGCTTGCTCCTGGGTTACATAAGTTGCTGAAATCACGGGAGCACTTTCTGGTCCCTTCAGGTACCCTCAGTGTCTATAAATTGAGACATTGCACTTATAATAATTGCATCATCAAATATCTTTAAATATGCAGTGTCCACATCTGGACATCTTTCCACTTTCCACTTCATAAAAGGCTATTTTCATTTGGATCTCTCATTATGGCATTTTTCTGCTCTACTGTGCAATTTCACTGCAGAGGCTGCAAGGGAAAATTTTCTCTGTGGGAATCTTCTCAGACCTCACCTGGACTTGTCCTGGTTGTTTAAGTCTGCTGTTTTGTTGATGTCACTGCAATTCAGAAAACACTCACCCTGGGGCAGGATGGGGATAGGGGAAGAGAGGCATGAGGGGTTGAACATCACCATGCAGTGACATGGACTTCCATCTCCACAGAGCTACCATGCGTGTTAAAGAATGGAGGGTGGTGGGGGTGGCAGAAATTTGTGGGACGCAGCACCTGGCAGAGCAGGGAGCTGTGATATGGATTACATGAAGGGAGATCCTTTATGATTTCTAAAACTCCATACCATGTATTCTTTCTGCAAGCTCAGAGCTACGCAGACAATGCAGGTCTTTCTAGGATTCCTGACTCCTGACAGAATGACAAAAGCACAAACAGCCACAGGGGTCCATTTTTTCTTAATGCATATCATTTAACTTTTGCAATTTGACTCCTGTAGGTAGATGCCATAAAGGAATTTTCAAAGCTGTGAGTGGGAGCTGTGAATACTGGAAACTAAAGAATCAACTCACACACTTAACAATTCTATTCTAAACAACCAAGGTGTTTGGAAAGGAACACATAGCTCTGCTTTTAAATTGCCCAATTTTACATAAACATACAATTTTATTAATAGTCTATGTCGCTGGACTGTTCCAGCAACAATGCCAACACACTGGGCCTGACTCTGCACCCTAAATGCACTGCATTCATTGGAAGTGGGACTTAGGGAAGGAAGAAAAGGACTTCTCTATGATTAAAAAGCTTCTAGAAATCTTTTATTCTTTCCAGGAGCCCCCTCAGGTACACAATGTGCAAAATCACCCCCAAACTCTCCATCTTTTAGCAGGGAATAATGCAAAATATCTGAGCAGGAGAAAAAGAACTAATATATGCAAGACAAAATAAAGGCATTTCTGGTAATCACTACTTTTCTTACAAAGTTGTCAATCAAATATCACAAAACGTGTGTGCGTGCACACGCACGTGCCAGAGAAACTTACTATTATAAGAAAGCTTTGGATAATCTTTTGTTAATACAGAGTATCTTCTCAAGGCGCAAATAAAGTCCCATTTGTCTGTTTCGAAAATACATATTAGTCTGAATCTCTCTTTTATTGTTTGATAGGAAGGTACATTTGCAATATTGTATTACTGTTTTACAGATAGTAAACCTGAAAACAAAAAGGTTACCTGGCTTAATTTTAGTTACATCCCAGCTGCCTAAACCCTTAATTTTGTTGTCAAAAGGGAAACTGGTAGGAGGGCAGCTATTTGGGCCTTGCTCCTTCTGCTGTCACGGTGACATGTGGCTTCTGAGTCACAACTGAAATAGCGACTCGGAAGGATATTGATATTTTCTCCAGCATCTTCTCACTTCTCTAAACCAGAATCATCAGATTTAGTTCCTTATTTGTTCTTTGAGTTATAGTTAACTTTTCTGAGCCTCAGTTGTTCAACCTTAAAAACAAGGCAATAGCACCTACTTTATCAGGTTGTTGTATGAACTGAATGAGCTTATCCCATGCAACCCTGACATGGCCTCCTGGGCCCTGTACACCTGTCCTGGCCCGCTACCATCCTTCTGATCTTTCTACTGCCATAATTGCCCACTCCTTCCAATCTGGACACACTCGTTACCATTCTTTAAGCGTGTCAAGTCAACTCGCCCTATAGGGCTTTTGCATTCACTTCTCCCAGTGCTAGAACCCCAAGCCCCTGATAGTTCCATGGCTCCCCTGCACCTCCGTTCGGTCGTTGATCAAATAGAACATTGTAGGAGAATCCTACTGTGGTAGATAGAATAATGACCCCAAAGATGTCCATATCCTAATCCCTGGAACCTGTGACTATGTTCCCCTACATGGCATAATAGACTTTGCAACTGTGAATAAACGTGAATAAAGAATATTGTGATGGGGAGAGTGTCCTGGATTATCCAGATAGGCCCAATATAATTGCAGGGTCCTTATAAGAAGGAGGAGTTGGGGGGAGGGAGATTTGAGAATGTTACACTACTGACTTTGAATGTGGAGAAATGGACCATGAGCTGGGGAATGCAGACAGTTTCTAAAAGGCAAAAAAGGCAAGGACCCTCCCCTAGAGCCTCCAGAAGAAATGTAGCTCTGCTAATCCATTTTAGACTTCTGACCTCCAAAACTGTGAGGTAAAAAATTTGTGTTATTTTATGCCTCTAAGTATATGGCAACTAGTTGCAGCAGCACTAAGCAGCTAGTAGACCCTTCTCTCTACATAAAATTGCTCACAGCTTTCCTGCCATACCGTCACTTTCTATCATGCTTGCCTGCTGTATTTACCACTGTAGCAGTGTCACCACCCAACATAGGTTTGGTTTTCTGTCTCACCTTACTAGAATGTAATCTTCATGAGAAAGGGGTCTTTGTTTTATTGTTTTGTCCCCTGCTTTGAGAAGTCCCTGGCACATAGTAGGAGCCCCAAAATATTTATGGGATGCATATAGAACCTAGCATAATATTATCCTTCCATGACTGATGAAAAACCAGAACGCATCTGCCAGCACAGAATTTCTAAACAGTGGGCTGCAGACTAAATGCTCCATCTCAAAAGAGTTCCAGGTGTGCCTGGCATACTGCTCTCCTCTGCCCCCGAGTTGGCAGGTGTTGCAGCCATGTCTGCTTGTTCAAGTGTACCATGCAACTATTATAATTTTCTATGTGAGGTGTGATACACAAAACGTGTGGTAAAGTGTATTTGAGAGCATTGGTGATACAGGAGTTAACAAGAAATCACTTAGGCAGATAGGAAGGGTAAGGGAGTACCCAGTAAGGCTTTTATTTTTAATGAAAAGCAACCCAAAATCATTTTCTAACAAAGAGTAGTCTGTAATGTTGAATTGCAGACATAGAAAGCAAGCTGGGAGCTTGCAGGGGTGAATGCCTGCAGGAAGGAGGGACTAGACATGTTCAAGATGGCGGCCCCATCTTCCCTTCTCTGCCAGCCATGTGTATAGTAAGGAGCAGACAAGATGGCAAGGGCCAAGGAGAATTCATTTGCATAATAAAATGAGGGTGGGGCAACCAGCCTTCCCCACCTGCTATATAAACATCCTACCTGATGGAACCAATGTGTGAGCCCTGCATAAATCAGACACTGCCTTCTCAAACCACAGAATAAAATTCAGGGCGTCTGCCACCAGCCAGTCCTTTCTGCTGGGAGACACCTCTCTATGTAGAGAGAACTGTTTCTCTTTCTCTTTTCTTCTGCCTAATAAGCCTCTACTCCTAAACTCCTCATGTATGTCCACATCCTAAATTTTCCTGGCGCGCGATGACAAACTCCAGGGTATACGCCCCGGACAGTGTAGCTGCTTCGTCGGCAATGATTACCCTGTGAAAATCAGGTTCTTACTTGTTGAGGGTTAAGAATGCAAGCAGGCTCTTCTCCCCACCACACAAAGTTGTATACTGAGCCTGAAGCAAGTTTTAGTTTGAAGGTTGTGATGTCAGCAGATGTCCCTTTTTAAATCTGGAATCTCTGTATGATTGGGAGTCACTTCCTAGAGTAGAATACCTACGACGGATGGTAGACAAATGTGAACTTCAGGGATAGGACCACATCTGTGGTTTCCATTGGGCTTTCTAGGCTCACTCTATCTCTTTAGACTGGGATTCTTAGCCTCTGCTATTTTCTCACCAGATGCCCACATTTCTTGGCTTGCAAGACCCTCTGTTTCACCTACATTGGCCAACAATTTCAATGAGCTTCCCTGCCACTAATATATGTTTCTTTTCTTCTTTGACTTTTAAAAAATTCTCTTCAAGAGTAACAGGATTATTACTCATTAGCCATTTCATTTGTCCTATTCTTACTACTATCACAGGAAGAGCTAACTGCTCTAATAATCAGAGCTGTTTATTCCTGGAATTTGCTGACCCAAATGTCTATGCTGATGATGAGTGTTCTGTTGGAGAAAATGGCTTGTTAGATTAAAGCCATCTAGTGCTGGCCTTCTATTTTGATTCACTTATTCATAGATTTATTAATTAAATAAATTGTGTTTAAGTATTTACTACGTGCTGAAATAAATCAAGAATAAGGTAGACACCATCCCTTCCCTAATGAATGTTACAGTCCAGAAAGAAAATTAGACATTGATGACTAAGAGCAAGCATGTTGATCCTACAAAGGAGGAATGTATTATCTATTCAGTATTCAGCAGTTATTTAATTAATGGCTTCTATGTATGAGGACATATTTTTGGAAGCTGGGATTCAAAAGTAAATAAGACTAGAAAGATTGTTGAACTTCTGGAACTTTTAATCTAGTGGAGGAAAGAGAAACAACAATAAGGAGTCACACAATGTCAGGGAATGATAAATGTTATGAAAAAAGATAAGAAAAAGATGAAGGAAATGGTGAGGGGGTAGTCATGAAAAGACATTCGGAGATTGTATATGAGCTGGTCTCTTAAATTTGAAACAAATTTTCTCAAGCTGCTTGCAACGTAGCCTGAGGAAGAGTTGTATTCAGAAATGTCCTCAAATTTTCACATTTGCTTGCAATGCCAATATCATCATCACTTTAAGATGGGTCTCTGTCCCCAGCCTGCAAATGTTTTTCATGTTCCCATTAATAATCTTAAGAGCATGTTGAATCCTTCATGTTCATACAGTAATCACACAGTAATTCAACTTTTACAGAGGCCTATGGAATAGGTTTTAAAAAGTCAACAGATATCAGACAAGAGTATGAAAGTTAATTCCAAGGAAAAAAATTAAGAGTTAAATCTGAGATATTGGGGACTTAAATGAGATACAAATATTAATCTGTTAGCAATCTTCTTGCCTAGGCAAACTATTTTCATACCCATTTGAGGATAATATTCAGTGTGCAGAATCACTGACTAGAGAGCTCTATAATGTAGGAACAGTGTGTTTAAGGTTGACCAAAGAATAGGTATTTATTGAGCACTTACTAAATGCATGGCTATATAGGCTAGGCATCTAGAAACAAGATTATTTTCTCCTGTTGATTTTCTCTACCTGGAATGTATTTTACACTGTGTACTAGTTGTATTTATGCTTCAAAATCCAAGATACATATCATCTCCTACATATGCCCTTCTATGAGCTATGACTCTTCAGTCAAAATAAGTAAATTACTCCATCCTACATGCTACATGCTGGGCTTCTACACACTTATCATTTTGCTTTTACCATCATAAATTATCACTACTTAATTACATGTCTTCTTGAGGAGCTGTCTTATTCATCTCTGTATTCCCTTTATCTTACCTAATATTTTCCAAACTTCCCTGGTGATAAAAATTACCTGGAGACACTTGTTAACTATCTGAACTATCTGGCCTCTCCCTAAAAATTTGGATTCAGTAGTTTTGGATTAGGGCCAAGGAATTTGTTGTAATTCCAGGTGATTCTTATCAGGCAAAATTGAGACATACCACTACATAATACCACTAAGGAAATGTAATTGAGTAAATTTAGAAACTGTGGATGGACAGAAGTTTCTATCTTCCTTTAGATTAGATAATCATCAAATTTAGTTTTGCTCCTAATTTTGATGAGATTGGGAAAAGGTAAAGATGATGAATTATTTTATTTCTTTGGCCATGAGTGGGGTAGGTTAAGAAACGAACAAATAAACTACAGTTACTGCTGATAATGTAGTTATTTATCAACCATTCACAACTTTGGCTTTATAACATGCAGTGCTTCTCAGTGGGGTAATTTTGCCACTGAAGTGACAATGTCTGGAGGCATTTGGTTGTCACAACTGGAGGAGTGCTACTGTTGTCTAGAGGGTAGAGGACAGACATGCTGCTGGACATCCTACAACGCACAGGACAGCCCTCCTCAACAAAGAATCATCTGTCCCCAAATGTCAGCAGCATTAAGCCTGAATAACCATATTTGACTCACCCAAACGCTTTAAAAATCCTGATTCCCAGGCTACTTCCCATACCGATGACCTCAGAATGTCTGCGGGTAGGATCCAGGCATTAGCATTCTGCAAGCTCTCCCCATGATCTCAATGTGCAACCAGAGCTGAGTGTGATGGCAGAGCATAGAGGATGCTAGAAAGAGAAGTGAACTCAGAAATTCAGTTTTAAGTCTGAAGTTTGCCACCACCTAGTAGGCTAGGAAATTAGACGTGTGACCTCCAAGTTTCTATTTCTTCATCTGTAAAATAAGAATAACTCTTAATCAGATGCTTATTAAAAGGATTAAAGGGATAATGCATGTGGCAGTGCTTTGTAACTACACAAACAAAAGTAAGGTATCATTACTGCTTCTGGTTTAGGCACCAATCCAAGTGGCAGAACTGGGTAGGTTACTTGCTCAACACCACAAATACATGCCTACATGCAAATTCAGTCTTGTATTTTTGCCTGAAATATGTTCTACGTATGCCAAAGTGAGAAAATTCATGTGCTTCAGAGCATTTTTTTCATGCAATGAACAACCTTTTCCCATTCTTCCTACTTGTTCTGTTTGATATATTTGAATTCCTGTAAGGTTTCGATAAAACAATGCCTATGTTGTTTGAAAATAATACTGTTGGGCCGGGTGCAGTGGCTCACGCCTGTAATCCCAGCTCTTTGGGAGGCCAAGGCAAGTGGATCCCCTGATGTCAGGCATTTGAGACCAGCCTGGACAACATGCTGAAACTCTGTCTCTACTAAAAATACAAAAATTAGCCAGGCCTGGTGGTGGTCGCCTGTAGTCCCAGCTACTAGAGAGGCTGAGGCAGGAGAATCACATGAGCCTGGGAGGCAGAGGTTGCAGTAAGCTGAGATGCCACCGCACTCCAGCTAGGGTGACAGAGCAAGATTTCATCTCAAAAAATAAAATAATAATAGTAATACAATTAGACCTGCAGTCCACCAGCTACTACACGTAACCTAGTGACAGACCTCACTTGGAAAAGCTACCACAGATCTGATATAGCTAAAGTTGGACTAAGGGTAGGAGAGGCTATAGAGTTACGAAGACTCCACATGTTTAAGGAAGCAAAGATGACATTAGCTTTGGTGCATGAGTTAAGATAGCTGAGCTATGGTAAGAGTCCTCTAGAACTGGATTGCTTTAGAGTGTGGTCCACAGACAGCAGCATCCACATCCGAGGGTGATTATTAGAAATGCAGACTCTCAGGACACATCCAGATACATTGAACCAAAATGTTAATAAACTCCCCTGGTGACTTGTAGGCATGTTCAGTTTACAGAAGCATTGTTCCAGCAAATCCTTCATGGGAAATTAGATAACTCAGTTCTCCCAAACACCTAGCTTGCAGCTGCCCTTCATGAATCCATGTCGATTTCAGTTCCTTGTGCCTCTCAAAGGAAGTCTGACTGCATACTTAGGGATGCTCATGGTTTGCTAATTCTTACATCCTTTGCCACCTCTGGGGTTTAGAAACCATTCTAGGTTATTAGGTAATGATCTTACAGTTTCTAGCATATGTTTAGCCAGAAAATAGTCACAATTTTCATCATTAAATTATCTGAAATGTTATTTCCTTGTTTTCATTATCCTGGAAAATAGTTTGCCTGGCAAAAGAAGGATTAATTCATGAGCTGCAAGACTGGTTTCTTTTGTGCTCAGAGAATGAGGTGGATCATCTCTCTTGCTGAGAGAGGCAGTTAATCAGTATATAAAGGCCTGTGATTGATGTGGCATAACTTCAAAAGGTGCATGGTTTATTTCTCAATGCAAGTGCCTACTGCCCGAGAAGCAGGCCAGGGGAGAGCTGGAGCGGGGCTCTGGGAAGGCCACACTCTCTCATCTCTTCCTCTGCCTTTGTTCTTTTGTTGTTCAATCATCTACAGCTATATTCCTACAAGTTTTTTGGCTTCCGATTCACAATGTTTTTTTAAGAATATGTTTGCATTGGTGAGGCAGCTTATTTTAAAATGACACTGGTACCTGTAAAGGAAGAAATTATTGTTGACACTTGTTGAAGGCAGTAAGAAAGACTTTCTTCAAGGGAGTACTATTGTCAATAAGTATAGAGACTACTTCAATGGGGTCTTGCAGTTGAAAAGAGTTGGGACTCAATTCTGATTCCAATAAGGACAACTGGGGATTTATAGCCAAGGAGCAGAATGGGGGTTAGTGGATGAGAAATTACTAAAAGGAAATATCAAGGGTAAGAAGGGAGTCCACCTTAACCGACCTAACAGGATTTTTGCTGAAGGAAGGCTAGGGTGATCAGACATCACCTGGGGGATAGTGGAGGATAAGAAGTCTGATCAGATATCGAGGGTGATCAGATATGGAGGGTGAGAGATTCTGGCTAAACTGACATAGTGGGTTCTTGCTAAAACTGGACAAACATAAAAGTCCAAAATTCAAGACCTAGTTGAAAAGAGTTTGGGAGAACCTGAGTAGATTTTGGTTAAAGAGAGAATCTTTGTTATACCCAAACTTCAACTTGCTTTTAATGAGCTAGGAATTCCTTTTATTAATTCCTATTTCACCTTTTTTCAAAAGTATTCCTACATTTTCAATCACATGACTTAATATTGCAAATTATATGCAGTCGTTCAAATCTCCATCCAAGAAATTAAAACAAGTTCTGAGCTATTTGGTAATTTGTTTGGAGAAAGAATGATTCTGATGTGAGGGGAAGACATATATTTCACATGAAAAAAGAAATCTAAAAATACTCAGTTCAGGATGAAAAATATAAACCCCTAAAGAAGACTTGGGAGAAAAAATAAGATTTACCTTGTCAGCAATTAAGTACTAAAAACCAGACTAGACTACCCTTAAAGTGGAGATTAGCTTAGAGAGTCTAGAAAAGAGTTGTGTTTTTTTTAAGTGTTCCAACCTCTTGAGTTAGGAACGCAAACCTGGCTTAAATTCCTAGCTAAACCACATTTATCCTAAATATCAACAAGGTAACCTCCTATGTAGTATACACGATTTAGAGTTCCTACAGTAGTATACATGATTTAGCGTTCTTATAGTCCATTAAGCAAAATAATCAGCTCCTAGTCAAATTAATAATTATGATGTAACAAATACATTTCAGTGTCTTTCATCTTATTAGCAATGTTAAATGCAACAATATGTATAAGATGTGACCATAAAGTTACACTTGTGTTTGTTATAAGAGCTCAGTCTCATTATGGTAAAGCCACAATTCATATCATAGTTTTGATAAGTAATCATTACTAAACTCTATGAGGTCCCTTGAAACACAGCCACTAACAGTTAAATAGAAAGAGTTTATATTTTATGAAATACCTAAATGAGACTGTCTTTTTAGAAGATCCTGAAGAGAAGATACTGAAAACAGTTTTGCTATGGACTTTGGGGACTTGGGGAGAAGAGTGGGGGAGGGGCAAGGTATAAAAGACAACAAATATGGAGCAGTGTGTACTGCTCGCGTGACGGGTGCACCAGGTTCTCACAAATCTCTGCTAAAGAACTTATTTATGTAACCAAATACCACCTGCACCCCAATAACTTATGGAAAAATAAAATTTAAAAGAAGAACTCAAGTGTCCTACGAGGGAGTCAACAACAAAAACATGTGACTGTATAAGCAAAATGAACTTTCACCCCTTGACGTTTCAATAATTTCAGTCTATAAAACAACCTGACAATAGGCCGATTCACAGAGAAAGGCATACAAATATATTAGGTGCAAGCTCAAGGGAATCCCACAAAATATGAGATTCAAAGAAGGGCCACATGGTTGAAGCTTCATGACCTCTTCATAAGAGAGAAAAGTGGGGGATGTAGGCAATTCTCAAGGAAGGGTAAATGATGTTTAGGGAAGATAAATAGACCCAAAGAACAGACAGCAGCCTGGGACAAAGCTTGTCTGGGCTCTGGGTGTGGGGTAAGCTCTAGTCTTTCTTTCTGTGATATGCATCCATTTCCTCCGGTTGATGTCCTGTCTGGGGAAGGGATTGAGAGCAATTGAATATCTTCTGGAGGACCTATTATAGCTTTCAGGTAGACCTGGGAACTTCAGAGAAAGCCAAAGCACATTTTGAGGTATTATTTTCTAAGCCCCCACATGGCATGAATGTAGCATAATTTGAATTTTTAGAAACAGATGTTATGTTATTGTGTATGAGAAAAAAAGTGTTCAGAGAAAAGAGAGATCATGGTAATTGGAATTTTCAGAACATGTTTAATGAAGAAGATGGAATGTAAAGCTGGAAACTAAAAAAATAAAATTTAGAATAAGAAGGCTGGAGGGAGCATTTTAGGCAGGGAAATCTGTATGCAAAATCATGGAGCCAGAAATTAGTTCAACATGTATGCAACAAGCCATGTTGGATTGTTTATCTAACACACTTTATACCCCGTTTGTCCCTTTTGGCCTCTACTTAGGATCTAGACAATCTATATACCTGCTCAGCCTCCTTTGCAGTTAGATGTGGTCATATGAACATAGATTTATTGCTGACCAGTAAATCATGTAAATAGAATTCTGCTTGAAGTTTTTGGCCAAGTGTTTGCTTTCTTGATAAAAGGGACAGATATAGTTCCTGCTATCCTTTCCTTTCTCCTTTCCTCACGACCTGACTATGCATATGATGGCTGGTGCTACAGCACACATCTTGTGACCGTGAGAGGAAAGCCTAGAGAATTCTAAAAATAGAAGCCTTGACACTGGTGAGTTCCTAAATCAACACCAGCAACCACTTACCTCCCAGCCTCTTACAATGTGGCGGAAAAATTAACCCTTACTTGCTTAAGCTATTATAGACAGGTTTACTTGCAGGCAAGTTCATTTCTGCCTCATATAGTATATGAGAAGAGAAGTGAAAAATTCTGAGTGACAAAGAAAGAATGTCATGGAGTGATAGAAAATAAGACTGTCTTAGATAAACTGGTTAGATTCTGGAGAGCAAATGAGTCTGTTCTGGAAACCATGGATGATAGGAAGTTACTGAGTATTATCAAAGATAAGAATATAAAAGAGCTACAATATGGCAGATACGCCTGACTGCAATAACAAGCATCCTCTTTACCCTGAGAATGACTCTATGGTCTAAGAAGAATGTCTGTTTAAAATTCCAAGCTAAAGAATCTGGGAGTAGCCAACCTGGAGATTCACGCCTTATCTATGAGGAACATCGGAACCCCCTGCCCATCCCAGGGAATGCAGTCCATATAAGAGATCAAGGTCGATGTTTTGGGTCAAATGAAGGTTGGTAGGTGGAAGTTTCTAGGGGGAGGAGGCTATGTGAAAATGCTACATAAACTGCATGCATTTTACAAGTAGTCATGGTTCTCTTGTCCAGCCCATCATCACGGGACAAACGTATATTTAAGTCCCCTCAATAAACTGCATGCTTCATTTCCTGGCTCTGGCTCTCTTCTCTGGCCTCTCAAACATGGTGCCATCCCTACTTAAGTCATTATGGGTCTGGCATGACAGCTACTTGTTGGAAATCTTACCAATAAATATAAAGATTATCCTGAAAATAACATGCAAGATAATTTGAAAGAATTAGAAGCCACACTGTCAATATTGAAGATGAACCTATAAGAGTAAAATTTAAACTATTAATACTTTTTATTCCTCTAAGTCAGAATTTCAGATAACCGGACTAGGTGTTGTGATTTCATATTCTATGTATGGTATAGGTTCTAAAATAAGAGTGTTAAGATAAAAATTGCATATAGCTAAAAACGCCATGGGAAATCCCTTAGGAATCAAAGGACAAACTCCTTTTGTTTCTTTTTACATTTTTGCTGTGGTCTCATTTTCCCTAGAGTAGTGGTCAGCAAGTTTTTTCTATAAAGTTCTAGAGAGTAGGTAATTTAGGCTTAGCAGACTGCCTGTGTTGCAACTCATCAACTCAGCTGTTGTACAGCAAAAGCAGCCATAGACAATGATATGGCGGTGTTGCAATAAAAGTTTATTTACAGAAATAAGCAGCAGGCTGGATTTAGCCTGCAAGGTATAGTTTGACAGCCCCTAACCTAGAGCATTGGAAGCTAATCCTCTTTAAAGCAGAGAAGAGCAATGAAGTAAATTAAGAATGAAGCCTATGTAATTTAATTTACATAAGGTACATGCACATGAAAATCAATCCTATTGTTTACGATGTATATGGTTGTGTGTATTTTCTATCATTTTTAGGGCCTCACTGAGAATAAAATAAATTCTTCCCAGGGTCAATAACTTTTTTAAGCAAAAGGCACTGAGTTTTAAAGAATGCTTAAATTCACTTTCAATTTCTAAAACTGTATTGTTTGGGTAATTGTTATGCAATGTAGATATTTTGATTTTCCTTACTAACATACTTCATTATCCCTACATAATGAATATCACAGAATGTCTGCATTTCTTTTAACATATTCTCTAATTCAAATTTAACTACATTTTGTTTTTATAATTTTCCCAGTAACTTAAATATCAAATTAGTTATTTCATTTTCAGTGTCAGTTTGCATATTAGTCAAGATAGGCTAGATGACGCTATGGTAACAAATTACTGCTCACATCTCAGTGGTGTAACACAGTGAGCATTTTTTCTCATGCCAGGCAGCTTTCTAGGCACTTGTCATCCAGGCAGTCACTCAAGGGTCCATCTCATAGCTTTGCCATCTGGAATTGTTGACGTTTAGGTCCCTGAGCAGGGGAAGAGAGATCACCACTGTTCTGTGCTTCAGCTGGAAGTTATATATGCCACTTCTGTTTATAGCCAAGTACCCAAAACTAGTTACGTGACCCCAACTGAACTATCTGGTGACCTGGGAAATGCCATCTTCCTGTGTGATCAAATGGCATTGCCTCTACTGCACTTTTATTCTGTTGTATAAAAGGCCATCAAAGAGCCAATGTTTAGTGTTTTGGCTGAGGTTTAAGATTTATGCAGGCTAAATATCCAACATAATATAATACATAGAGACACAAAATGAAGGTTGTTAATGGTCAAATGTTATTACCCAGCTTTGTTCTCCAGTTTAGATGTGTAACTATGTGATAAACCTTTCATGAATTTCAAAAGAATTGGGTGAGAAGTGGGGAATCTACGAGGTGGCATTAGATTTTTTATTCCAATATCATGTTACTTGACAACCGCAAACAAACACGTGGCAGGGTAGTGATGGTTATTCCAATCCATGCTTTATAAGGATTTAACGAGCAACCTGAGCGAGGCATAGTTAAGAGAATGCCCTTCATTACAGGCCATCTTTCTGTTTTGCCTTTCAATTCCGTGAAACCAGTTGGGAATCTCACAAAATTATTATCCCTGATCTGCCCTGTAGTGCTGTTTCTTCAGAGGAAAGCCCTGACTGCTATTGTTGGATACCTTAAATCTTTGATTATGCACATACTCTGAGATTACTTTATGCATCAAAGCTTTGTCAGTAGGGGCACCAAGGATACTTCACTTCCCTCTAATGAACTATCTAAAATTGGCTGCCTGCTTTGCGTATGACTCCCAAAGTAGCAGAATGTTACCATAATCTGTCCGTTCTCTCTAATCTGAGTCTTCTCACTCTGTAAATTTACCCTGGGTTTTTTGCCAGAGTTAGAACTATATTCAGCATCTTTTGGCTCAGGAATTCTCACCACGGATACATGGATTTCTGGGTCTGAAAATGAAAATTAGAATCTCTGGAAGTAAGAACAGTGGGTGTAAGGTGTTTATAGTAAGAAAAAGCATATTTAGCATGACAATGCGGTGTGATATTTTGGAAAACAATTGTTTTTATAATTCAAATGCCTAAAAGTAAAATTCAACCATCTTCTTGGCGGCTGCTAATACACAAACATTGATGACTTTCATCAGGACTGCAAGGATGCATTTCTGAATCAGCAGGGGGTTGTCTTTTTAAATTTATCCAAAAAGGAATTGGGTTGAAGATGTGGAGAAATTTTTTATCAAGTCAAAAGCTGAGCATAGATTGATCCTCCAGTGAGCAGTAAAAAGAAAACCAGGCCATGATTGAAAGATCTGAGGGTAAGTGGGTCAGAAAGGAAGAATTCAGAGCAGCAGACGAGGGGATAATGTCAGGAAACTGAAAACACCTCTAGGAAATCTTTCAGAATATAAAGGCAGGCACTGGACATAACATGGTTGTGTGGATGGAGCTGAAATTATTTCATTTGGATGTTAATAGAAGGCTGATAAAGTTGGGATCCCTAGAGTTGCATTTATGTTTGGAAAGATAACATGTGACCTACTGTACAGCCAAAATAATAAGCTCACCTGGGCTATGGTTTCACCTCCAAGGATGGGTGACAGACAAGGTCTTCTCCATTCAAAAATTCCATATTTTCTGATACTTTTCCCCCACCAAATTCCCCCCTATACCCCCACCACATGCAATAAAACAATTAGCTAATAGTCAGTGAACATTCATCAAGATCATATAATGATCCAAACATTGTGGCTAAGTTCTATAGGTGTTGCAAAAACAGAATATAGACTTTCCTGTCTGCAAGAAACTAACACCGTATTTAGGAAGATATTATTGTAAATGATGCAAAAAGTACATAATTTTGTATTAGAACAGGGGTAAGCAAAATATGGCTCGCAAGACAAATCTGGCCCACCACCTGCTTTTGTTAATAAAGTTCTATTGGAACACAGCCACACCTTTTGTTTACATTTATGGCTGCTTTCAAATGGCAAGGGCAGAGTTGAATAGTTGAGACTGAGACTGTTTAGCCCACAAGCCTAAAATATTTACCCTTGGCGCTTCACGGAGAAAGGTTGCCAACACGTATTTTAGAATAGCCAAATAACGTCATAAGGTAAAACAAGATCAATTCCAAGAGGGTAACAGGGAGGTTGAAGGTATTGGAGTTGAGAGACCCAGGGTGTGCAAACTTCAGATGATTCCCCAGCCAGGTCCTGGAGACAGACAGGAAAGCAAGGACTTCGCTTCTATAAAAAGAAGGTGGGAAATGGGGGATGCTTATAATTAGTAAGAACATGCTGAAAGTAATTGCATATTGTTTTTATTACATCCTTTTCTTATCACTTTTACTATGCTGGCCCTCAAAATCATTAATTTGGAAAAGTCTAATCCTTTTAAATATTTTTCACGATGTTGTTCCAAAATCAACATTGATTAAAAATCTACCACTCATCTCCTGAGAAGCAGGAAATATTTCTGCTTAGTTACTTATAAATAAGTGAAATTTTGTGATTCACTCTACAGATAATGAGAAGAATGTATAAATGAGTTGCAGTAGAAATTAAGGTAGGAAAATCTAGAGTTAGAATTAAAATATCGGTGTTTCTTTTATTTTGATTGAGAGATTTCTATTACTATTTGTCCTTAATTCACAGATATATTTTCTTAACCACCATAATTTTTACAAATGAAAAGACAAAGATAAATAGTCATTGCTACATTTTCAGAGTCTAATTATTTTCCACTGTTTGAAACTTTGCTATTGTGGTGAAGCAGGTACTTTTTAAAATTTCAATAGTTTTGGAAGAACAGGTGGTGTTTGGTTGCGTGGAAAAGTTCTTCAGTGGTGATTTTGAGATTTTTGTGCACCCACCACCCAAGCAGTGTACAGTGGACCCAATGTGTAGTCTTTTATTCCTCACCCTGCCTCCCATATTTGTGCCCGAATCCCCAAAGTCTATTATACCATTCTTATGCCTTTGTGTCCTCATAGCTTAGCTCCCGCTTAGAAGTGCGAACATACGATGATACCATGTATTTTCCATTTCTGCATTACTTCAGTTAGCATAATGGTCTCCAACTCCATCTAGGTTGCTGTGTATGCCATTATTTGCAAGTGTCTATTTCATATAATGACCTTTTTTTTCTTAGTGCCTTTAAACATTTCTCAGTGCCTTAGAGCCCTTTAGATGTTATGGGGTCAGTCACCCCCTGTAGGCCACTCTCAGGCCAGCCCTCTCCACATAACGTCCTATGTTCCACAATCCTTACTCCAATCCTCTATTTGCTTAGTATCTTGTATCTTGGGGGCCTTGCTACTCAAGGACAATGATATATTTTTATTAAATATCGACTGGTGATATGATACAGTATTAGGATATGGAAGAATTCATTCACTCCTAAAACTTCCTGTGCTTGGCAATGTGCTAGGCTCAAGAAACACAAGGATACATGTTTGCTTGCAGGAGCTTGCTATCTCCAGCAGTGTGTCCCAAAAGGTGGTCCCTGAATGATCTCCATAGGAAACTCCTGGGTTACCTAGTAAAATATGAAACTGTTTAGGCTCGAAAAGGGACTTACTCAGTGAGGATACCTTAGAATCCACTTTTAGCACGCTTTCATTTTCTGTGTATTAAGGATAGAGGGAGATAATTTCTGGATTTAAGGCATCCATTGATCAGTGGTTGAAAATTGGCAGCCATGGGCGGCTTTGTCTTGCAGATATACTTTTTATATTAGAAAATATCACATGAATATTTTATTTCTTCCTTCTCTTAAAAAATTAGAAGTTCTAACATTACTGGGTGTGTAGTTTTTTGACTCAGTGTGAGGAATTTTTTCCCTTTAGTTGGACAGAGGCTGTGCACTGCTGTTGGCTCAAATCTTTATCATTCCCTATTGTCTTCACCCTAGCCAGCCCTACTCAGATATCCTGCACACATGGCCCTTATAATCATTTAATACAATGACTCTGTGATGTATATTCAAGAGGATCATTTAAAAGAAAAACTCTGCCAATGTCATCCAGTTTCTCTGTGTCTCAGATAATGCTAGGCTAAGACTTAATTTCATGTACAACCTCTGAAAGGCCTTAAGAAGCGAGAATTTAAGGTTTGGGGTAGGGAAGGTGGTCAAGATATATAGGGCAAACAGTCATTTTCAGTCTTGTAGCTAGCATGGGCTTGATTTAGACTGTTAAACATGGATAGCAGAAACAGAATAGAAATCTCGTTTCTTTCCAAATCTAGCATTTCTATAGCAATTGTCACCATGGTATCTTGATGTGTTTTGACAGAAGAAATTTCACTTTTTGAAAAATGTGGTAATGAGGGAAAGAGAAACTCCTTCTATGCTTAAACTCCAGAGGCATTTCCTTAATAAAGAACTCAGAAATGTGTGTATATAGAATAGAAGCTCCAACATGGTCTGACCCAACTAAGGGCTGTTGGGGTTTCTTAATGATGAGGCTGTCTAGATCCAGCTGAAAGAACCCTTGAATGCAAGGGCTGGAAGATAAATCAAGTCTATAATACTACTAGTGTAGCTTTTTTCAGTATTCAAGCACTTATCCATACTAATCTCATTTAATCCTCACAACAACCCTGTAAAGTAAGTGTTGAAATTATCATCCCCATTTTTTAGAGACAAAACTAGACTCACTGAAGATCTGTGACTTGCATCAGGTCACAGAGAAATCAGGCTCAAACAGATCTTCAAGACCGAGTCCCTTGGACTTTCACCATACCAATGTTTTCTGAGTTTTCCTATTCAGACTTCTGTGGAGCATGAGGATGCCATTTCCATACACTACCAGATGAGTGGCACCCTCTGGAGTTGTGTAGTGTGGGTGATTCTAAGCCCTGAAACACTGTTGGAAAAAGTTTGCATGTAGGGTATACCACAGGCATAAATAAAACATGCAACTGCTTTGAGTAATTCATGACAGGCTGGCTGTGAAGCTTCTTTTTCTCAGAGTCATGAAACTTGTTCAAAATCAAGTGAATGAGATGGTACAGAAATGACCTTGAATCTTGTAGGACTGAATGATCATGTCTTCCTAAAATTCATATGTGAAGCCCTTACGCCAGATGTAATGGTATTTGGAGACACCTCTGAGAAGTAATTAGAGTTAGATTAGGTTGTGAAGGTGGAGTCCTTATGGTTCTACTATTAGTGGGTGGCAGAAGGGAAAAATCTCTCTCTCATTCTCTCTCTCTGTCTGCACATGCACTGAGGAAAGGCCATGTGAGGATGCAGCAGAAAGTTGGCCATCTACACGTTAGAAAGAGGGCCCTCACCAGGAACCACGTGTGCCAGCATCTTGATCTTGGACTGCCACTGGATTTTTAAAAAACGTCTAATTTAATAGTGCAGCATTTCTTTTTACCAATGGCTTGTATTTCACAGCAGCTTTTAAAGATTGCTTGTCTAACTATAGCTGCATACTATATTCTAGCTATGAAAAACAAGTAAATCTTACTTCAGTTTTTGCCAGTTGTTTCTGTATTTAAAAAATATCACACTTCTTCTGGGCAGGATTTAGAGGTTTATTATCAGTCTATGTGTAAAGTTCAAAGCAAACTCAATTTTGCTTAAGGTAACGTTGTAAAGTAACAATTCTTGGTATTTCATGTCTCATATGATCCATTTCAAACCATAGAGATTACACCTTTGTGTGTCACTGTTTCAAGAGACAAATTTGAACAACTAAAACATCTTTAAAATAATATATGTTTAAGAAATCTCAAAAAACTTGAATTTTCTGTACATACTCCTGTCAAATGAAGTAATTTCCTATACACTACTTCTTGAGCAAACTGGTCTTGTATTTCCTTTCATTTGACCTAGATCTGCTATGAGATCTAGAGAAGGATCAGGACAGCTTGTGATTTCTCTCTGAAGACAGTGGTCTCTCTCTTCTGTCTTTAGAAAGAAATCTGCTCCAGCTGTGAGAGAAGCCTCTCCTTCTCAGAGATCTGTGGTGAGGTGGCAGACTCCTTCTGCGATAATCATCTTGAGGGTGAGGACCCCAAGACAGAGGTAGGCCATGATTTCTATTTCTTACTTTGTTTTTCACCATTTGACAGTTTCACTCCTTTTTTTTTTTTAGATGGAGTCTTGCTCTGTCACCCAGGCTGGAGTGCAGTGATAGGATCTTGCTCACTATAGCCTCCACTTCCCCTGTTCAAGTGATTCTCATGCCTTAGCCTCCTGAGTAGCCAGGATTACAGGTGCCTACAACCACACCCAGCTAATTTTTGTTTTTTTTTTTTAATAGAGACACAGTTTCACCATGTTAGCCAGGCTGATCTTGAACTCCTGGCCTCAAGTGATCTGCCCACCTTGTCTCCTAAAGTGCTGGGATTACAGGCGAGAGCCACCATGCCATGCCAGTTCCATTTCATTATGGTAGTCACAGGCTGTTCTTCCATCGAGCTCTCAGACAGCATCAGCTGCATCTTGGACCTCTCCAAATTCAAGAAAAGCAACCCACACACTTCGGAGTGGTCTGAAGTAGCCTAAAGCCTGTTCCAATTTGGTCTTTCTGCCATTGTTTCAAAGATTACCTACATAAACTTTACTGTCCAATGGAGAGGAATCAGGATGTATTTCCAGATCTAGGACAGGGGTTCTCACAGCCTGGATGCCTACCAGTACTGATCCATGGCCTTTAGGAACTGGGCAGCACAGCAGGAGGTGAGTGGCTGTCAAGGGAGCAGGCATTACTACCTGAGCTCCGCTTCCTATCAAATCAGCCACAGTATTAGATTGTCGTAGGAATGCCAACCCTACTGTGAACAGTGCATGCAAGGGATCTAGGTTGCAGGCTTCTTATGAGAATCTAACCTGATAATCCAAGGTGAAACAGTTCAATCCATGAAGCCATCCCGCACCTACCCCATGAAAAACTGTTTTCCACAAAACTGGTTCGTGGTGCCAAAAAGGCTGGTGACCATTGATCTAGGGTAAAAAATGTACAGGCTGAAATCCACACCCTCTGATTCGTCTTCCCACTTCCCTCTGCCCCAGAACCCACTGATGCTGTCACTCACCCAGCATCCATGAAATGGCAGTGACTTTCCAATGCATATGCTTCATCCTGAGTTTCTCTATTAAGACTTTTGCAAGCACTTATTGAGAGTGTTAATATTTAATCTAAAATCATGGAATATTTGGTTTAAAATTAAAAATTTATACAAATAGCCTTGTTGGGACTCTTGTGTAGTTGTAGGATCATTTTTATTAATTCAACAAGTTATTTCTTTCTGAAACTCCATAGCATGATTCTTAATTATTTAATAGGTATATGAAGAGCATGAAAATAGTAATAAGAGCCAAAACTTACTGGGGGCCTGGCACTGGTCTAACTGCTTTAAATAAGTTAATGTAATCCTCTCAACACTCCTGTAGAGACAAGAGCCATTATGATTAACCTCATAACTGAAGAGATAATTGAGACATAATACTTGCCTAAGGTCACAAAGCTAGAAAGAGGCTTTTAATAATATAACCTTGAACTTAACCACTAACTCTATAGCATATGACCTGAGTTGTATTTGTTTGGAGGACAGAGCATTTGGTGATCTTCTAAGCTCTTTCTAACTTAGCATACCCTAATTGGCCTATCACATCTAAATTTTAATTTCTCAGTAGAATTTAATTAATATATTTAATATGTATTTTGTAAACAAAATATTTTTAAACATAAAGTTTTTTACAAATTAAAAATAAATATTTTCACATTTACCAGTCTCTCGTAGTGAACATTTATTTCAATTATGACTTAAGGCAACAGGCCATAAGAGACCTGGCAGTACCTGTGACTGTCACAGTAGAAGTTACAGATATTTAAATCTTGATACAATTGCCACAGATATCTCAAAATATAATTTACAATCTTGGGGTCTGGTGCAGTGGTTCACATCTGTAATCCCAGCACTCTGGGAGGCTGAGGCAGGCAGATCACTTGAAGTCAGGTGCTCAAGACCAGCCTGGTCAACAAGGCAATAACCCCTCCTACTAAAAATCCAAAAATTAGCTGGGCATGGGGGCAGGCACCTATAGTTCTAGCTACTTGGGAGGCTGAGTGGGAGAACTGCTTGAACCCAGAGGCTGAGGTTGCTGTGAGCCGAGATCATGCCACTGCTCTCCAGCCTGGGCAACACAGTGAGACTCTGTCTCAAAAAAAACAAAAAAAAAAATACAATCATAGAAACTTCAAAATTATATCAATTATGGAGTTCACCACTGTATCTTGTTATTTACTGTGCTAATAATCACTTCCATTACTACCTTATAAATTTGTTTTTATATGCCTAATTTTGGTTACTGGATTTTAATATAACTATTTCCTTTAAGAGCCTATGTGTTTTATTTTATATACTTAAAACCTTTTTCTGAGAAGAAATTATTAGGCTTCACCACAATGTCAAAGGGGCCATTAGAGAAGGTAAGAAAGCAGTAATATTTACTTGATACATTTGTTCATCTGTCTTTCCACCTATCCACACATCCATTCCATTCAATTAATCTGAATAAATATTTCTTGACTGCTTGTTATGTGTTTGGCTAGTGTTAGATATTAAAAGTGTAGAGTTAATGTTCTTACAGACCCACCAATCTTCATTTGACCTTGAAGTTCAGAAAATCAGCCAAAAGTTTTCCGAATGTACTAGAATCTTCACATTTGAGATGGCTTTGTTCTATGAAACACGCTGTTAATCATCATCAGTCTCTTAACTGGGTAGAGCTCAGGGCCACCTTCACTCTATTCCTCCTGTTCTCTTTCCAATCTCTGCCACTGCTCTTGTTTTCTGAAACCCATACAGGCATGCCACTTTCTAGAAATGAAAGGAACATTACAATTTAAAAACTGTCAATACAGTCTGTTTTGTATAGTTATCATGTATTATATTTTATGTATATATCATGTACTATATTCCATGAATGCAATGTGATCCTTTGTTGCCAGCCTGGTTTTCATGTCAACCACAGATGAAGTAACAGATTCATGCCTGGGCTCTATTTGTCATTAGTAAATAGAGAGTCTAAACTGGGTTCACCCCACTCCCAGGATATACAAACAAATAATACAGTCCTGTTTATAATCCAATTAGGCAAGGAAACATTAGGAAGTTTTGTTATACTCTCTAAAAGTAAGTGTGGTTTTCAGTTTCAATCATGACAGAGAAGCTAGTACTGGGCCAACTCTAACACTGAAACACAAAAGTGGAACAACATATATAAAACAACTGTTAAAAGGCATTGGCAAGCTGTGAGTGCAGGCAGGACTTTAGAAGCTATGATTCTTTTTTTTTGAGACAGAGTCTGGCACTGTCGCCCAGGCTGGAGTGCAATGGTGTGATCTCGGCTCACTGAAACCTCTGTCTCCCAAGCTCAAGTGATTCTCATGCTTCAGCTTTCCAAGTAGCTGGGATTACTGGCACCCTCCACCATGCCCAGCTAATTTTTTGCATTTTTAGTAGAGATGGGATTTTGCCATGTTACCTAGGCTGGTTTCAAACTCCTGATCTCAGATGATCCACATGCCTCAGCCTCCCAAAGTGCTGGGATTACAGGCAGCAGCCACTGTGCCTGGCCCTAAAAGCTATGATTCTTGAGGGAAGACTTAGGATGGAATTGGGGCAGCTGGGGAATAAAGATGACTTTTACTGGGCTAAGGAGGTAGAGGTCAGGCCTTGGTGGTTGCCCAAGAGTCTTGGACTTGAAGGACAAAGTTCCAGAGGAGGAAGAAACTTCAGAGAAAGGGCCCCCGAAAAAAGTATGCATGCAATTTCCTCTCAAAAGTAGGCAGAATTCTAAGCTGGGCATGTGTGGGATGAGACTCCAAGAAAACCATCAGAAAACAGCATCTTGGTGACTTAGGAGCTAAGCAAAAATTTCATAAACACTAACCATAGACTAAACACTAACCAGACACAGAAACACTAACCATACAAGATAAAGATAAGTTGGATTGCACTAAAATTAAGAACTTATATTCTGGTTACAAGTTCATGAAAATATTTTTCTTCTAGCAGCTTTGTTTCTTTACCACTCATGTTTAAATCTGCAATTTTGGGCTGGGCACAATGGTTCATGTCTGTAATCCCAGAACTTTGGGAATCTGAGGTGGAATGATGGCTTCAGCCCAGGAGTTTGAGACCAGCCTGGGCAACATAGTAAGACCCTGTCTCTACCAAAGAAAAAAAATTACCCAGGTGTGGTGGCAGACACTTGTGCTCCTAGCTATTCAGGATGCTGAGGTGGGAGTGTCCCTTGAGCCCAGGAAGTTGAGGCTCACATCGTTGCACTCCAGCCTGGGTAACAGAACAAGAACTTCTCTAAAATAAATGAAAATAAAAATAAAAACCCACAAAGCTGTGATTCTGGTTATGTTTTCTTCTATAATTCTAAAAATGTTTCTGTACAGAAAATATAACAAGACAATGTGGTATTTTAATATGGGGTGCCTTTACCCACTATTCAAAGTCAGGCAATGTTTAGCAGGTTCAGCTCAATTCCTAATCTGCTGCCACCTCAGATTTTAAATTCTAGGAATGAGATTCCCCTCTACCATTCTAATGGCATATATGGCCACATTGGGTGACGGCAGAGGGCTGGTCAAGGCAGAAAAGTGTCAATCAAATGTGTTTTACGAATCAAATGGCACGGTGTCCTTTGGATGGTCAACTATCAGGAGGTGGAGACTGCAAGCCAACAAAGGGAGGTCCTTAACAGATGTCAAAGGGAGGAAAAAGCAGTGGTAAAATACATCCCAACTGAACTGATTCTTAACAAGGACGTTACTGCTGAAACATAGATAGTGGCATTAAGTGAGGATGTCATGATGATGATGATAGTAATGACCAGTATGTGACTATCTATCTTTTGCCATAATAAAAAAACACGTATTGTATTGCTAGCATAAAACATTTTCAGTAGTTCAATTTTTCTTTAATTGCCAGAATAAAACATTTCAGACTGCTTAAACCTTAATGGTGGTTTGTCAGAAGTATTTTTCCTTATTCTAAAAGTAACTTCACCTTCCCCAGAATGAAAATAGCAATACCAATGCTTTTTTTTCCCCTTCAGTTCTTAAATCAAGAAGTGAAATAAATTAATCCTTCAAGTCTAGCCATGACATTGTTTTATAAATATTATTAATTAAATTATATTGTATGCTTATTGGTTAATTGAACAGCTGCTACTACATATACTTATATATTTTTAAATAATGTCATCACATTTCCAGGTGATTTTAAAATAAGCCCAGCTAATTTGGATTAATGAAAAAAGTCTTGACGGACCAAAAAAACAAAAAGCAAAAAACAATGCTGTTATCATCAAGTGAGATTTGGCGCAGGGTAAAGTGAAATTTACATCTCAAACATTTCAAATGTATTTGAAACTCTATTAATTTGCTATGTGACAAATGATTATGATTGTCTAGGAAGTGTTAATGTATTGGTTTATTTCACAGTTTGACACAGGAGAGATATACATGCGTAGGTTTTCTCCTGCTTTTTGTGTCCTAAGTAAATCCTTACTGAGTCAATCATAAATGCCATATACATATTTATTAAAATCAAAAGACATCATCTTTAGTGTTCTTGTTAATTCTTCAAACACTAAATTTCCTTTTGTGTTGAACAGTACATATCCCCAAGTGAAAGAAAAATCTCAGCTGTGGTTTTACAGCTGGCTCCACACTTCTAATCAGAGAAGGAAAGGGTCTGATCTCACAACCTATTTATATAGTTTTTAAACTTTCTAAGAAAAATGAAGCTCCACTATAATTAATGCCTAATGGTATAAACACTCCTGCTTTAATATGGTTGCCTAGTAACTATATACTGCAGGCTTGTGAGGTTGCTAAAGAGGTTGAATAAACAGAAATATTCAGGTCCATTTCCAGTTCAGGTGGATAAGGGGAAGAGCAGGCCAGATTTTTTTGTTGTTGTTAAAATTGTTTTTCCATAATGGTTTTGCACTAAAACATCTTTCTGCACTAAAACTTACTCTTGTAAATGACTTCTGCAGATAAGAGTCCAAACTAACAAGTAATGATTTAAAATGTAAAAAACATTCAAGAGAATGGAACCAACACTATCTCATTGTTCAGTATTAGCTGGTTTGTGTTCTTACAGTGACTGCACTGGGGGATGATTTTCTTAATGTGGCTCTAACCTTGCAGTAAAATGCTATATTTGGATAATACTTCAGCAATTGAGTGAACAGATACAGTTCCCAGTTAAAGGTGGTATTAAAAAAAAGGGGCTGGGAGTGATTATGCTAATTATTTATGTTTCCCTTTGGCTTGCTTCCTACATAGCAGATTTTATTTCCTAATTATGTTTTGCTTTAGCTTAGGTAAAATTAGCTTGCATTCCTTTGGCACACACCAACTGCAGTTGGTGGAGGAGGCCTTCCAAAAAACCATAGATTGTTGACAAGAGTGGCTAACTAGATTAGATTTAAATTTACTGAGTAAAATCCACAAAAAGCCTAAGGCGCATGTAGATAAGTTGACTATAAGGGAATGTTGTTAGGTCATAGGAAGATCGTTTCTGGCAATGGACACTCAGCTCCTCTGTACTCTTTGTCATGGAGTTCCTGATGTCAAGATTTGGGGTTTCCTAGGTTGGTCACCGTGCTGCAGACAGGGATAAGCGTGCTTTGCAGTATTTAAATTGTATAACTGTAGGCTTGCAGATACAGTCAGAAATGATTTGCTACTCCATAATTTTGTCATTTGGCAATACTAAGACATGTTGACATACGGTTTGCTCTTTGGAATTAACATAAATGTTGTCATTTTACCAAAATAAAGAATTCTCTTACTCCATGATGGAAACAGTTTTAGGCTATGTGTATATTCCTTTATCTTTTCACATAGAAGGAAGCATCCTGTTGTATCATTATGTATAACTCTGGGTTTTTGGTTTAGTGGGTTGGAGGATGTGGCTGATGAGGCCAAGGACATGGTTTAATCAGAAAACCACTTGGCTCCCAAACATTTGTCTGCATTCCTGTCTTCAAGAACTAATTTCCCTGGTCATTTCACCCTTAGAGAGTGTGCTATAGATCAGCACAAATACCTCTATTCCAGGGTTTGGAAAATAATTAGCCTCAAATTATTTAGTCAGTGGGTCATCAGCATCATTATTACATTCCAAAAAAAGGATTTAAATTATAGTTTTCTCTATTTGCAATATATTCAATATTACTCCTTCCATTTTAATGCTGAAAGGAATTTACTGATTAAGAATCACGATTCATTTTTGTTGAAGGAATTTATTTTACTCCTGTTTATACTTCTATCTCACTTCTTTTTTACCCTGCCTTTCAGTAATTTTCACTGTAGCCCTAGGATGTCTTTTTAAATTATTATTATTATCATTATTATTTAGCTGTTTAATGAGGCTTCAAAAGATTTAATTTCTGGAACCATCCAGTCACTACCCTTTCAGATCTATTTGCTTTGACTGTAATAGAGCATACCTTTGTGCAAAGAAAGTCTGAGAAAGAGTTAATTTGCAATAGTAACAGAGGCTTATTCTCAGGAGAGAATTTAAACCAGCATGTGTCTTCCTGGTGGAGAAGCAGCCCCAAGCCAGGCTACTGGTGAGGAAGTTAACTCCTAGTGTGCCACCTCTGTGCAGTAGGTGAGATCCTCAGCCAACCTTCAACAGTGCCAGTTTTAAAGTGGAAACAGAATGCTGTCAATTCTCCTTCCAAGGTCCTGGATTTTGGTGGTTAGAGAATGTGGTGTCCTGTGATTTTTGTCTGTTTGTTTTCTTTCCATTTCACAAAAAATGATGGAGGTGGTGTGGGGAACAGGGACGGATTTCCATGTGGCATGATCCTGCTTTAATTGTATTTAGGTGAATACAAGCTATTTTTACCTAATGATTTTTTTTTAATTGGGTTGCATGTATAAAAGGGATTTGCTTCTCAGAGATATTGTCATTTCATATTTCTAGCTCTTAACCATGAGTAAAATTTATTATCTTATTCTTTTTAATTTTTTTTTCCAGAAGTGTGTCAGTTAATTCCTTGGGGAGTATTCAACACCAGAATGAAGAAAATTGATTGTCTTGCAATGTGTAACAATGCATTTTGAAAAGAACAAGGAATGCTCTTGGACTTTAAATTTTTACTATCAGCTTGACATCTAACTTTTACTGTCCAATGCTTTTCTTTCATCCTAAAGGAATTTAGTAATTCTAATATTGAGCAGTTTTAGGGAGTATACTTAATAAAGAAAAGTGGTATAATGAACAGGGATGGATATTAAAGGGATAAGAGAGGGAGTAACAGAGCCAATATAAATAAATAAATAAATACCTCTACTCACAGGATAACCTGGAGAGGATTTCTAATCTTCTGACCTTTAGCCCCAGAGTTCTAGGTAAAGTTCTTTCTTCACCTTTCTTCTGGGAGGGAACTTTTCACAATTTATTACTCAATCCCTTTCACTGTCTTTGTAGAAAAATTTTTCTCTGCCTTGGTTTGTGTCATATTTGGATCCAATTTGGAAAGTGGAGCAATTAAAGTGTCAAAATCTTTCAATAAGACCTGCCATTAAAAATTAAAAAAAAAATTAAAAAAGCTTTGATCTGTAACTCTTGGACTGAACATTTCAGTCATTCATCTTCCAGAATTTCAAGTGCAGGATTTGGTTGTGGTTTGATTTTACTTCTTTAAGACAAAGCTTGAATGTCTCAATTTGATTTTATGCATTCAACACATTTTTAGGGATCTGGTGATTTGGGAAGGGCTGTACCATATGGTCTTGGTAAGGTGATAGATTTTCACATTCTGGAAATTGGCAGCAAAGGGTAGGAAGCGAGTTAGATGTGGGAAGGGAAGATTGAGTGTTTGGGCCTAATTCACGCATCTCATGAAAAATCTTCTGAGACGGATAATTCCCATAAAATTTACGTTTACAAAGATGGCTTTTGTTTTTTAGTGCATAAGTACACGTGTCCTCACACGTAGGGAATAATTTTTTTAAATTCTCTCAAAAGTAGAGGGCATAACATTTAGCTTTTAAAGCTATGACATTTAACACTTCTTGTTTAGTCCTTCAGAAGAGACCTCAGACTTGAGGGGTCAAAGAACATAAGACAGCCCGCTACAAGTTCCCTGAAAAGATTACAAAGTTAGGAGCTGAGGGGCCGGTGCCACGCACTAAAAGAAAACAGAACAGACACATCGTTTTCATCTGAGGACTGTTTTTGGAGAAGGACTAGAGGCAAGATAGAGTAAGTAAATCAGAGCCAGGTGTATATACAAATATATTGGGAGGGTAAAAACACCCTGGAGGCGGTGAAATTTAAGAAAGCAATTTAAGAAGAAATGGGTGCCTTGTGTGATTCCTCGGGGAGGGATAGAGGGAGCTGAAGTGTAGGATTTTCCCTGATCTTTCAGAGAATTCAGGTTCAGGAGGACTGACATTTAATCCGGTCTGTGCAAGAATTTCTCTGGCTTGGTGGGAGTTCTGCGGCACGCATCGCTTCTCGGGCGCTTTCTCCTTTCACCTCTTCTCCGGTCTTTGATCCCCAGCCCGCGCGCAGGGCTGCAGCGCAGTCAGGTCGTGCGCCCATTTCTCGCACCTCCACGAGCCCGCGGCTGGCGCAGCCCGGCGCGGGGCGCGGGGCGGGACCGAGGCGGGGCGCTCCGGCGCGCAGCGGGTTAAGCGGCGAGGGCGGCGGCGAGAGGCGGAGGGAGCGCGGCGGCTCCCGGCTCCCGGCGCCCGCGTGCCGGACAGCAGCGGGTTAAGCGCCGCCCGCGCGGAGAGGGCTGAGTCCGGAGCCGCGGCTCCGAGCTCGCATTCAGATCCGCTAGAGCAGGAAGATGGCGACGGACGACGCGAGCTGCGAGCCCGACTTGTCCCGGGCCCCAGAGGACGCGGCCGGGGCAGCGGCGGAGGCGGCGGTAACCGAGTTCCCGGGGCGGGTGCGGGGCGAGTGTAGACGCGGGCCGGGGGCGGCGCCGGGGCCCCAACTGGACCCGGTTCCGCACCTCCGGGGCGTTCTGTAAGCCCGGGACCCTCAGGTGCCCCTTCCTCGGGGTGCCCGCCCGGTGGAGGCCGGTGGGAGCGGAGCGGCCACCCGGGCTGGAGCTCCGTCCTGCCCCTTCCGTGCCCCACGGAGAGCGGCCCCAGGTCGCCCGGTTCTCCCAGCCTCCTGCGTGCGTCCCGCGCGACCCCTTCGCCCACTCCCCTCCCGCTGCGGTGGATTCTGGCCGGGGGTGAAGGCTGGGACGTGTTTCCTGGCGATTTTGACCCCCCATTGTTCACCTCCCGCTGCGCGCGTGGTTGCGAGCGCGTGTCCTGGGGTTGCCTGGTATCTCAGCGGACCTGGGAGAGCTTCGAGGGGGAGGCGGGCCATCGCCCAGCAGGTGTGGGGATGCCCATTGTGTGCATCTGTTCCTGTGCCTTCGGGAGGCCCTTTGGGAGAGGCCCCGTGTCCAGCTGTGGGCGCTGCTGCCGCTGAGGCCAGCGCTTTAGGTCCTAGCAGCCTGCTGCCCCATCACTTGGTGGTGGTGGAGTGTGGTGGAGGGGTTGGTTCTTCCGGAGGCGATGCCCGGGCGAGGTGGAGGTTCTGCACCTGGTTTCAAGACATTGTTCTCCTTCTCTGGGGTCTAGAAACTCAATGCGCTACCATTTATAACAGGTCCTCACTTTCACCCCCTGAATATCTCGGGGAGATACTCACTGGTGGTTTCCAGCCTCTACCTTGGGGGAGGGCTGGACCCACATTTCCCGGGTGGAAAACGTTCTCAGTGTTTAGGAAGCCGCCTCGCAGGAGCTGCAAGGATCTGCAGAGAAAGGCAGATCTGTGAGCGCCTCCCACTCTTGGCCCGATCTAGCTGCTCCTGCCGAAGGATCGGGGTGGGTTGGAGCGAGCGGGGCGTGGACGCCCCCTCCTTTCCTCTCAAGACCTGAGCAGAGTCTGTGCAGAAGCGGGAGAGGGCAGGGCCAGGCATAAACAGCCAGGGCCGCTTTAACTTCCTCCCACCCTCTGGAGGTAGGGCTTTCTGGAGAGGGAAGAGGAGAGATGTGGAGGAAGGTACTTGGGGTGAGAGGAGCTGAGCCTGGGAGTGGAGGGAGAAACAGAGAGGGGGAGGAGGACTGCTGATTTCCACTTGTAAAACTGGCAAGTTTTGATTTGAACTTTTGGGAAAACTGAGTTTCCATTCTTTGCATTGAAAATCAGAGCTTTAAGATTTCCAACGAAACCTGCCCACTTAACGTGAATCAGTTCCCCTCTGTGGGGCACTGTAAGGAAACTAGCTATTAAGACAAGGCTCTCTGAGAAGTGGAAATGATTTGGTGCCTTCATCCCCAAAAGGTGGGAAGAAGAAAGAGGAAAAAGAGGGTGCGGGGTGTGTGTGTGTAGGGGTGCCTGTGTAGGGGTGTGTGTGCAGGTGTGTGTGTGCGGGGGGGTGGGTGTGTGTAGGAGTGTGTGTAGGGGTGTGTGTCTGTGTTTCTTGTTCCCCAGGTTAAATTTATTTACTTAATCTACTTAGAATGGGTTTCTTTCTATTACCCTCAATATTTTAATTACCTGACAATTAACCCAAACACAAACATCTGATTGATGGTCTGTAGAGCTGATATATAGTTTTGTTTAGTTAGATCGTAAACAAAACCTTGGGCGCCAGGAAGATTTCTGTGTTAACAAGGTCAGTGTTTCCTCTCTGCCGTTTAAAATTTTCAAGTCTGATTTTCACTGCTGATATTTGGGGATTTGATCATTTCACCCTTGTTAATGGGCAGAACCATGGAAAATCTTCGAAAGGGAACCTTCTTTGCTATTTCCATAGAATCCTTTAGGGTTGCGAGATGCAGTAAGGATTCTTCATCTAGCAGTTAAAAAGAAATAGTAATAGCTTCTGACATTTTAGTAAAGTTTCGGTGATGGCTTCTTATGTAGTAAATTGGGCATTTTATTTTACTTCCCCAAACAGTTTTGACGTAATAAGGCATGGTTCTCTCATGTCAGGCACTTGACTTGTAATTGATTTTTAAATGAAAAGAAAGCTAGTGTAGAGGATTGATATGTGTCATCACAATTGCTCCTTAAAATCCAAGGCGTTTTAATGCACGTTGGGTTCTCGTTAACCGAGAACTTAATTTTTATTTTAGTGAACAATTCACTTTGCATTTTGGAGATTTATTGAATTTCAAATCGGTTTACGTATTGTGCATTTTTATGTATACATTTGGCAGTAAGGAGCCAATGGAAGCTCTGAAGCAGTAGGCTATTTTTGAAAGTCAGTGTTTTCACTAAGCTTTGACTATTTAGATTGTTGCTTAGAAACAAGCTTAATTTATAGTTTTCAGTTTAATATCATTTTTAGTGGAATGTTTTAAATTTAGTTTGTGATCCTCATTCTTAGCTGTTTAAATCCTAAAAGCATACCAAGTTTAAAGCTGGGTAACAGTTACATTATTTAGTAGGATTGTATTAATAGTCTTTGCCGTGAACCATGCCGGGAAACCTGGGTTATTTTCAGTGCTTTAGCCAAACGTGATGACTTTTATAGGCCATATTGCTGTTTCTACTCTGAAAATAACTCCTAATGGATAAGGCAGTATGGAAAACAGAAATCTTCATACTTTTTATTGTCACCAAATAATTTTTGGAGTGAAAGGAAAATGGAGATCTTTTTAGAGTTCTGTTTGGGAAGCCAACCAACATTCTTGCCATTCTGGGCTTTTCTGGAGCAGCTAATATGCAAGAAGTAGGTATAAAATTTGTTGTCATGGTGACAGTGACAAAAACTTGGACAGTGATTTAAAATGCACAACAGTGATGTTAAACAGATTAACAGCTGGCACCTTGAAATTTTTGTTTTCCAGGTGACAGTGTTGAATGTAAATGCACAGAAAAGAACTTTCGTAGCCAATTTCACTATGTTTTTTTTTTTTAAAAAAAACTAAATTATAGATATATGGCAGCTATAGAATGTTGAAAGTTTTGCAGCTTAATGTTTTAAATAGGAAATTACGTAGATTTAACACATGTTACTGAACATTTACAGAGATGCAGGCATCATGAGTATCATCTTTGCTGCCCTGAAGTAATACATCCCAGTGATAGAAAGTGACATACACCAAGGAATCAAATCAGAGATGATGATGTCATGAGAGGCACATGTGATTTTGCATTAGAAGTTTGGAGTGCAGCAGTCATAGAGAGGATCCCCAGTGGATGGAGCTAGAAACTTCCATAGAAGGATGGCATTTGAGGTAGGCCTTGAGATTTAAGGATGATCTGGACTGGCACTGCAGGAAGGAGTGTGCAAATGTGGCCATAGTCTCGGGAGACAGACGTGAAGGGCTTTCAGTGATGAGCATGGAGGTTTCCATTCTGGTCTTAGCTATGTGGTTCAGAAAAATAGCTTGGAAGTTGAGAAAACTGACTGGAATATTTTTCCAAAGATGAGAATGTAACTGTTTTCAGTGTCCTGCTTTTCACTTTTTGTTTTTTTTTCTTCTTAAATAACGGGCCGTACGTTTCTGTTTGCACCAGTTTTTGGACTTCATTATTACTGTTGCTGTTGTTGTTACTGTATTTCTCATAGGAGCAATTTTGTTTGGAGAACATTTGTCCTCTCAGTGATTGAACCCATGCCTCGGCTAGATTGCCAGTTGGTTCTATCCTGGTGTGTTTCACATAACTTTATGAGGTGAGAAAATATTTCACAGCCTTGGTACTTAGATTTGCAAATAGCTGCTATTGATCATGTAGACAGCAAGGCTGTGGCTGGGAGAGAGTGGTGTGAAGTTTGTTAAAGAAGGCAAAGGTGCTAGCACAATGCCAGGCACATGGTAAGTGTTCCCCAAATATTTACTAAATGAAGAAAATGAAAGGAAGCTCACCAAGAAGTTGTGTCATAAAACTTAATGTTGATTGGCTAATTAGAAAATTCACTGTGTGTGTTACCAGCTAGCTTATAGTGAAACTGTTGGCCTGTGACTTGTAATAATTAACATTATAGATATTACAGATGTTGATCCAAAAAGATGACTCTAATTCTTAGTTTTAAAATTTTTCATCTTAATACTGCCCCTTTCCAAGCTGCTTTTCTCAATAACTTCTTAGATTCTTCATAGGGGGTTTTAAAAAGTTTAATTTCCAACACTATTAGTTTTCTCTTTAGATTCTCTCTTTTCAAAATGATGATTGAGGCTGCACCTGTGCCAGCCTGCATCCTTCCAATAATAGAGTCAAGGCCACATCACCCATTGGGATGTGGAAGAGAGGATGATTGATAGGGGTTTAAGAGAAATGTGAAGTTTGGAAACAGGAAAAGGGAACAAAAGGAAAGATTGGGCAGGAATAAAAGGAAAGATTGGGCAGGAAAAAGGAGATTAGGCAAGGCTTTAGAATAGTCTGTAATTGCACAGAAATGTAGGACTGGAGTAGTATCCCCCAACTCCGTTTACTTTGCCACCCAAGCCCGTCTGAGTATTGCGTTACAAGGAGACTTTATTTGAACACGTTGCATTACGTTATTCTCTCTTGGTGCTCCTTTGCAAAGCTTATATAACATGGTAAAGAGATTTGTCTTTTTTCTTGGTAGTTAGGTAAAGAATCAGAGAACAGGTACGAGAGAGGATGATGATAGCAATGATAGTGAAAGATAATAACTTACATAAATAATGAGATCATATTATTAATGCTGTGTATGGCATGATGCCTTCCATACAGAAATTCTGATTTTAGAGGGGGGAGATACTCTATTTAAATAAATTATTAGTAACCAACTAATAGGTTGGGGATCCGTTTAATAGGTCATAGAAATGTAGTGTAATCTAGTTAACATTGATATGTGGAGTCGATACTTGTTAGCAAAGATTTGGTTTTGACATTATATTTCATTGAAAAGACAAGATGGTTCCAAAGGCCTGCCTCTTCATTTGGCCCAGCCTCTTCATTTGAAAGTCAGCATGCAGACATTTGCCACCTACAGATAATCAGACGATATTCTTTAATGCATTGTAAGCTTCTTAGAAGTTAGTTATTACATCTGAATGTCTGCTTGCCTGTGGAGCTGATCCATGTCCGGTGCTGGGCTGATGTAACATTGAAAAGCTGAGTTAGGGTGAAAATAGATGCTAGTTTTATTTGAGATGTTGTCGTTTTTTTTCTAAGGAGGAAATAGAGACTGTGGGGAGATCTGAAAGGAGGAAAAGGGTGGTAGTTGGGCCTGATTATTAGAGGCTGTCACCCCTGACTGAGCCACTTTTCTGCCATTCTTTTCAGCTTTCTCTTAGTTAAAATTAATTACACTCAGTACCAGGTTTCCTTCCTGACAGTTTCCTTGTCAGTATTACCTCCTTTCAGTACACTGAGTTTCTTGTCTTGCATGAAAGACCCCAGACAGTGTGGTTGATTTGAGCTGAGGTACATGGCCTTGGAGAGCTGACACCAAGTAGACCCCATCTTCTCCGTACTATATGTTGTTTTAAAGGCGAACATCAAACTGCTTCCCTAGTTTAGGCTAATTAAATATTTTTGAAACACTGAATGATCTCGTACAGTTACCTAGTTGCCTCTAGAGTAGGCTGAAACATTGTATCTTAGTAAGATGGTTGTACCTGAGACATCCTTTGCACATTTCTGTTTTCATACTGTGTGCAGTAGACATTTTATACCAAAGGTGTGTATGGTGGGGTGGGGGCAGGGGTAACACATTGGATAAAATCAGCTGAAGAAGTAATATTGTTACTGTCCTGACAGATCTAGTAGGGGTGAGAAAATAGAGTTAATAGATTTAATAAGTTTAATATGAGGAAATGCACAAGGCTGGACATGATTAACTGCCAAGTGGAGATTTTAAGACTGGAGAGAACAAGAGATTTCTGGAAAGGCATTCAAAGGTGACGTTTGAGCTGTGTGCTAAAGAAAGTTAGGACTCAGATGAATCAGAGGAGAATGGAGGATTAGGAAGAGCATCATCAGAGGTATGCAACCTCATCACAAAAATTATTTCCTCCTTGTAGAGAGAGAAATCAAGAAGATAATCTCGAGGTAAGAAGTAGCTTCAGAGATTTGAAAATAGTTTGAGATCTTGAGAAGCCTGTACTTTTCTTTATGAAAACCCTTATAATTAGCAAAATTCTTAATATAGTCCATGTTCTTATGTACCCAGAGAGGTGGATTTAATTTTTTGCATGTCAGTGATACAGGCTTCGCATTGTGATTGGGAACTTACAAGATGATTTCATTGCTTCTCCTTCTTTATAGCCCATTTTCATTCCCAAAGCATAAATCTTGCTTACATAGAAATTTCTAAATGCATTGTTAATTATTAGCATGTACTATTAAACTAGGAGGAAAATACATTTCTGTAACTTCTGAGCAAAGAGGCAAAACAGTTTTCCTCAAGTACCTCACAAAGGCTTTTAGGCTCAGGAAATGACCTAAATAAATTTCCTCAGTCCAGTAATCCAGTTACCCTGATGTTACATGAAATCAGGACATTTAGGGGCTGGAGGAGATTTAAGAGATCACTTGGTCTAGCATCCTTATTTTACTGATGGAAACTCTGAGATTCATCAGATGAAATGATTTGCCCTATTTTGCTGATTGTTCCCTAGCCACATCTCTCATCACCCAGCCTTCCAGTCTGCTTGCTTTCTCCTGTGTAAAACTTACTGATGGAAAATCGGCACAACCTGCTGGAGTTTAAACTGGAAGAGAGGCTCCTGGTCTTGGTGGGAAGAGCCAGAGAATGCGCCCGAGTTTGTGTTTGCTCACCACATATCCCCCAGCAAACCTGATAGGACGGATGTGTTTGAGGAAGGATCTGAGGGGCATCTGTGGCTCATTATGTCTCCTGAAGGCATTTTGATAACTGATCAATGTGCTGCCTCCACTAATTCTTAAAGGATATGGGCAAGACTTTTCTATTAATATTTAGCTGTGTCTATTGAATTCCCCACATAAACCTAGTATTTTAGATTTGGGGAACTGGGGGAGGGGAAAATTTGGTATTGGCCTGTGTTCAGTTCTGGAAATTTAAGATGACTTGATTCAGCCAGGGTCTATTTTATTTGTTCTGCCTCTTTCTTTCTCTCTCAGCCTGAATGAGAAAAAATCTAGAAGAATGCCCCCCCCATGATTGCCCCATGTAATTCAGAGCTGTTCAAAACTACTGTGTTGAACAGTTGAGTTTGGGATTATTTCTCCTCATTTATACATAATGTATATCATATATTTGTATAAATGATATATAACTATATAATTAATTTTAAAATAAGCTATAATTTATAATATACAATAGATTAACATACAGTAAATTAATATATACGACTTGTATCCCAAACAAGACATACTTTGTATTTGATGAACAGATTCTGGATTAGTTGAAGCTGCCGTGCCAGATTTTTAAAACTAGATGTTAAGCAATTTTTCTGGAATACTTTTCCTGACAAATGTAACAGGCAGAAGTGTGGCCTGAAATCTAGCAGGTCTGGTTTTCTTTTGTTTTATTTTGTTTTTAGTTTCTTTTCATCACTAAAAATTAAGAGCTGGATTTTTCTTTTTTAATGGGGAAAAGCAACTTCAATAGTGAATCTTAGTCTGTGAACGTGTCTGCTGTGGTTTTTTTGGAGGGTATTGAGGATTTGGGGGTCATGTTTTCATGAATGCCTTGATAGAGACTTTAATTTTTTGTGTGAATGGCATTTTGATCTGTTCTGTCTTATATCCAATTTGAAAATTAGTTTATCAAGGACAATTCCTTTGGCTCCTAAACCAAGAAACTCTAATGATTTTTTTCTACATCTAAGTACTTTTGTACCATATGCACCTAAGATTAATGCCACTTCTTATATACATACATATATGTATATATAGTTTTTTTTTGTAGAAGTTTTGCTTCTTGGCTTATTTTTCTAAAAATACCAAAGTGCTTAGTATTTATTTATGAAATACTTGGAGTCTTAAGATCTTCAGCATCTTTTCATGCTTTTTTTTTAAACCCTGTTTTGCCAGAATAGAATGGAAATGAAAGGTGTTGAAAATTTGAAATAATTATAATATTTATACCATGAAAGGCCAGAAATTAGTAGTTTTAGTGGAGAAATAGGGGTGGAGACATAGAAGAGAGACAAGCAGTGTATGTTTCAAACCGTACATCATACATTGTGATGGGAGACAGATTTATTTTTTAACATTCTGTGTGACATAATCTATGGTTTGGCAAGGACCTTTGTACCACTATTTTTTTATTTTAATGAATTTCCCTCTTTATTGATGGTAATGCATAGAAAAACAGAAGTTTGGGCTGTAGGTCACATGTGTTGCTGCTGCTGATGGAAGCAGGGCAGCTCTCCTGCTTCTAATATGAATCAGGATCTTGGCAATGTCTTTCGTAATTTATTAGTTTTGAAAATGGAGCACTTTGCTTATAAAGCTTTGGAGAAACAGGATGATAAAATATACAATTAATTAAAATCTTTACAGCAACGAGCAGCATCATTAATAAAACATTACCCTCTAAAGCACACAAGAATTGCAGCTTACTCTCCCATCTCAGTGGGAAAAACCAGGATAAAAGAGGCTGTCTTTCATCATAGTCAATAAACTGAGTTTATTGGACTTGGGCTGGTAGATCTTCAAAGAAATAGGCTCCTGGCCAATACCCCACTCCTCTCTACATGAAACATCTGGGTTAATAATAACAATCGCCTGCCTTCATTTGCCACTTACTTCATTGATATGTTCTTGTTTAATCCTCAGAAGAATGCAGGGTAGATGTTAGGATTTCCATTATACAGATGAGAAAACAGAGAAAGACATAAGTTATAGAAATGTTCCTCAGAGTGTAATCTTTGGACCAATAGCGTCACCAAGAGCTTTTTAGAAGGGCAGATTCACAGCTGCGCCTCAGACTCACTGAATTACAATTTCCAGGGGTGGAGCCCTGCAGCCTGTTTTTTCACAAGATCTTCAGGTGATTCTTATGCATGCCACAGTTTGAGAACAATTGGTTTATAAGACTTTAGGGACACTACTGTGTAGTGGGAGCAGAAATTGAGACCTGGTATTATATTGGATTTTACTATTCATAGGGAGCATCTCTAAGAAGTCTTTGTAGCAGGCATCCCTGGAACTATACATGATTTATGCTTGCTGTAGGTTTTCCTTTTCTCTTTATCCTGAGTCTTTGCCTTCCCAAATAACTTCTCTGTCTAGTGTATATGCAAAAAGAAATAATTTTAAGAGAGAGTCTTTTTAAACATCTTTCCTGAGAGAACACCCTAGCTCTGGTCTCTTTCCCCTTCGTACCATCATATCTCTTTCTAGAAGCTTCTTTTGAAACTTCAATGTGACCATTCTGGTCGTGCCTGTTTGAAAGCCTTTGAAGTAATTTATTGTCTTCGCTATGTATACTTTTGTGTCTTCACAGAAATAGTCTGTGTTCATGTTGGCTGATTGATAGAATGATAACTTTTTTATCTAATCTCAAAGAGCTTCTTCTAGAATGTTGATGCCATGCTGGTAAAGTGTGAAGATAAGTCATGGCATTTGGTCATATATCCTGGTTTTACTATTTACTGGTTGCACAATCTGGATACCTTAGCTGACTTTTCTGAGTTTCAATTTTAAAAATGGAGATGACAGTATGGTGTAAATTAGAGTTGATTCTTTGAGAATACTTTGGAAGTCATTGGGTGCTAGGCAAGTGTGAAGTAATGTTCTGGCACATTTTGGCAATGGCTTCTGAGGGCAAGTGTACAGAGAGATTTGGGAATGAATGTTGCGTTCCCCTTCATTATGATGGTGACTGGGCTTGTCAAATGAGTCTGTCTAGAGTAGGGAGGAACAGAGTATGCCTGGTGGAAGGAGCACAGGCTTTGGACTCACCCAGGCTGACTGTGAACTCACCAATGATGATCTCTTAGCTTTATCTCTAAAACGAATGCCAGAGGACCTACTTGTAAAAGCTGCTATGAGAAAGGAGATTGGAGCAGAAGACAAAAGAATCAAGAGTCAGTGGTATATCAATGGGATTTAAAGCCTTGAGAGGTTGGCTGCAGTCGCTCAGGGAAGAAATGTGCAAGAGAAGACAAGGGCTGGGAGAACCTTGTGTAAGAAATTATAACCACCTCCCCTCCCCAGCCACCGTACCTAGGACCCTGGTGCTGACTTCATGTTGTAGCTGGGTCCCTGGAAGGCTCACTTACTCCAGCCTCAGCTTCCTCCCAGGCCTGCCAAGAAGCTATAGAGGCATTCATAAGAAGACACTTTGATAACCAAATAGCAGAGATTCCAAACTCACCTGACTATGGCAGCCCAGATGACCACATATGGATGGCAGTCCTGGCTTCTTAAAAGTGTGTGTGCCTGTACTGTGTGTGTGTATTTGTGTGTGTGTGTGTGTGTGTATGTATGTGTATGTGTATGTGTTGGTGGGGGAGGGTTGGCAACATGAGGAATGTGTTCCTTCTTGAGGGGCAGCTACTTCCTGGCTCTGTGGATTATCACCCTGAGGAAATGTGAATCTGGGGCTACCTAGTCATCTGACATTTGAAGACAAGCCAGGGATCTGGATTTTTTGGTGACATCTTCAGATTTTTTTAATGTTGGAAAAAAAAAAAAAAAAAAAAAAAACAGCAACGACAGCAAACCCACTTTGTGGCCCAAGTAACACACATCTGTGGGCCAGATTTGGCTACCAGCTGGTGGCCTCTGCTGCAGAGTATATAAACATGACCTATTATTATTGGATGTTCTGGAATTTGTAATAACCTCCCGGGAGTCTTTATGTTGGGGGCCTTCTAGGAATACATCCATGCTTTCTTTGCTACCCTTGAAACTCCCCCACTCTCCTAAGATATACCAGAGCTATTTTGCTCCAGACTCCAGGGACTTTAAGTTTGTGCTGTGTAAATTTGGAGAGATTTTGAATCTGGGTGTGCAGGCAGACTGGGGAACTGTAGCTCTTTGGAGGGGAGAGTGGAGAGATTGGCATTATCATTTTTACCTCTCCTCCTAGAAGGTCAAGGCATAGATTGTCTACTGCAGATAGTACCCCTTTCCTCTTGGATCTGCTGAGCCACTGGAATAAAAATGATCCAATGCATACCCTTAGAATGTGTGTGTCTTCCTTAGGAAAAGATTTTTCATTGGCTTATTTTTTGTGTGTTACAGAAAAAAGAGTTTGATGTGGATACTCTCAGTAAATCCGAGCTGCGGATGCTCCTCAGCGTGATGGAAGGGGAGCTGGAGGCCAGAGACCTCGTCATCGAGGCCCTGCGGGTAAGAACAACACAGGACCAGCTCTCCGTGCTGGGTCATTTGCTTTTTTCAAAGAGCCATTGGCAAACACTCTTTCTCTTAGTGTTTGAATTAAATAGATTTAAAATGTTACATCAGGTCAAAATGTGTTCTTCACCCCAAACTCTAACCCATATTATAAGCCCAAACAAACACTGAAGTCAGATGGTGGTTGAGGTGCTGGAAGTAAACTGTTCAATACGGGAAACTTGAGAAGTCAGCTATACTCGTTCAAAAATCCTTTCATGTTTCACATGTTTAATTGGTTAGAAATGTGTTTTCAGAAAATTGGTAATTTGGGATCCTACATGTGTGTGAGGGCAGTTAGGAAAAGTTGAGATTTATAAAAAATATTGCTGGTAGTGGATGTTTTTTCCCTGTAAAAATTATAATCATTTTTTAGAAACTATGAGTTAAAAAGTTAATGTTTGTATATCCCTACTTTCAAATAGTGTTAATTTTTCTGATCTTCCAGTAATTTTGAAATATTTCTGTAATAGCTTACAAAGAATATGTGACTTAAGTGTCTCGATGAAATTTTCTTTTTGAAAAAACAATGGCAATTAGACTTTCTTGGTGCAGTTTTTCAATGGAATATTCTGGATCTTGCATTTGTTTTGGTGTGTAGATCAAACATAATTTGGTGCTTGTTTTTTTTTTTTTCCCCTCTCTTTTCTATTTAATCCTTTGTTTGTGATTAGTTATTTTTTGGCTCTTGGTCGTTTGGCCAAGAAGGATATATTTATTAAGCATGGGTTTTTCTTATTTCATCAGGGAATTATTTCCTCGAACCTTGTCTTAGGAAGTTTATTTTAATGTACATATGAAAATCTGTGGAATGTTAACAAAGTGTTGCCTGTGACAGGAGCTTACATGGTAGAGGAGGGAGGTGGTAGTGCTTGATGGTCAGACATAATAATGGAGAAGGTGGATATGGGGAGAACCCGGTTGTGTGAGAAGAACAGATAGTTCCTGAAGTCATGTCTTCAATGTATTTTCATAAACCAGAAGTTGGCATAGTAGATGTGATGATTAGCCCTCAATTTGATTGCAGGAACAAATTGCCACAGAAAAGTGGGAGTATAGTTACACTGTCGGTGAGCCAATATTGAGTTGAAGGTGTTGTATTTTGAATGAAATTGAAGTTCTGCTAAGTAGACATTTGCAGTTTGGTTGTGTTCCTCCTGTTTCACATTTAGAACATCTGTATTGCTTGCAAATGTATATTTTTCTGAATAAACTTTTTGGGAGAAATGCTGAGGCAGCATATAACTAACATATGTGACCCTTAGCCCAAGGACAGAACAAGGGCACAGTCAGCTGCTGAGGCCAGTAGTGTAACCTCTTGTGGCCAGACTGAAGGGCTCCAGCTGTGCCTTAGGTATTTTTTTGTCCTTCTATGTTAAGCTGTGAAAGACATCAGAACTACGAAACTCCCCCCTGCTCACATCAATGTTTGAACATTTAGTGAAGTCTGTGTTTTTATGTATCACCTTAGCAACAACATGTATGTCGCTTTTTAACTTAATTGCAGTACTTTGAAATGTAAGAGTAGAGGTAAAGGCTTGCTAATAATCAGCACTTGCCAAATGAACATTTTTTCATAGAGTCAAGAATGTTAGAATTACAAGGAGCCTTAGATCATATTATAGGTCAGCCTTTTGCATCCTGTCAGATGTAGTGTCTCCTTTTCATAAAATATTTTATTACCTTTTTACTATCCTGCAATGAAATTTATGGACAATTCCATGTATTAGTAGGTTCTGTTAAAAATTACAAAACCAATACAAAGATAACAGGAAAATGTTTAAAATATGATGTACTCAATATATAAATGCTCAGACATGACTGTACTGTCAGATGTGATAAAACACGTGGCTGTTTGAACCTATTCATGGTATTGACATGAATACAATAGTTGCAAAAGAATCCTGATCCCATCCTGCTAATGTTGTTTACTTTGAGTCAGCAGATTTGTGGAGAGTGAATTGATTTTTCTGAAATGGTGAATGACTCTTACTAGAGTTCCAAACAAGTATGCATGTGCACAGGAGTTGAATCTCTAGAAAATTCAGTTTGTTAAAACTTTAAAATGACTTGTTTAATAAGTAAAAAAGAGTTACTCTCTAGACTGGTCATACAGGGGTTCCAATGAAAGGAATGAACAGAGAGACATTTGAAAGTGATAGGGAACACGGCACAGTTCCTGGATGTGTGGCAAGGAACCACATCTTTGCCCTGCCTCCCTAAGTGCCAATCACTGTGAAAACCAAAAATGCTCTTGTCTGTTTCTAAAACAGATCCTAAGGTACTGCTCCTGTGGAGAACCATTGGCCAAGACCAGTCTCCTTTGTTTATAGAAAAAAAATCAAACAAACAAAAAAGCCTGGAGACTTCTGACTTATCTAAGGTCACAGATAATGGCATGCATAAGAGCTTCCAGTTCATTTTCTTTTTCTTTCTTTCTTTTTTTTTTTCTTTCTCTGTTGCCAAGACTGGAGTACAGTGGTATGATCTTGGCTCACTGCAATGTCTGCCTCCCGGCTTCAGGTGATTCTTCTGCCTCAGCCTACTAAGTAGCTGGGATTACAGGTGCACACCACCACACCCAGCTAATTTTTGTATTTTTAGTAGAGACGAGGTTTTACCATGTTGGCCAGGCTGATCTTGAACTCTTGACATTGTGATCCACCCACGTTGGCCTCCCGAAATGCTGATAATACAGGCGTGAGCCACCACACCTTGCAGCTTCCAGTTCATTTTCACACAGCCTCCCGTATGGAACTCGGTGTATATGGAGATTCTTAAAGCTTCTTGGTTTAAAATTGACAATTGTGATTCCTTTATTTAGATGATTATGTTTTTTACAGTAGGTAATATCATTTTCACATACATGTGGTAGCCATCATAGACTCACTGTGGTGATTTACTGATTGAGTGTTCCCTGGGACATTCATTGCTCCAAGTGTGTCATCTGTTTGCCTTTTCCTATAGTGGTAAAATGTAACTGAGCGACTAATGCCCCAGAAAGAAATTGGGAAGGAGAAAGGTTTTGAAACTGTCATTTTAATTTTGTTTTACATTATGAGATCAATTTATTCCTAAATCAAGAATCAAAATCTCCTCAATGGATAATCAGTGTGCTGCTATTCAACTGGGAAGGAAGTGCATCTTGTGTTTTTTCAGCCAAAATTAATATTCCACTAAAATAGTAAATAGTTTTGAACTTTATAAATTATAAAGATATCTAATTTGTACACTGAACTTTATTAAATTTAGAAATGATTTTGTTGTGAGACCTTCAAATTCTTTAGAGTTTTAGAATCTTTAAACATATATTTCAGATGAAGCTATTTTACTTTTTAAATCATGCTGTATTGATGCTTTGATTTCAAGTTATTAGAAATTGCTATCATTGGATTAATGGCGATGGACTTTTCAAAACAATCCAGGAATGTAGTTTGGGATGGGTAGGATGTTAGGAGATTGCAATTTATATCGTGGTACCTTTGCTATTTTCATATATTTAAGGTGTAGATACTTCCCAGTATAGAAAGTCCATGATAATATGGAAGACATTAATTTCTATTTATTTATTTATTTATTTATTTTTGAGACGGAGTCTTGCTCTGTCACCCAGGCTGGAGTGCAGTGGCACGGTCTTGGCTCACTGCAACCTCCACCTCCCAGTTTCAAGTGATTCTCCTGCCTCAGCCTCTGAAGTAGCTGGCATTATAGGCATGCACCACCACACCCGGCTAATTTTTATATTTTTGGTAGGGTTGGAGTTTCACCAAGTTGGCCAGGCTGGTCTTGAACTCCTGACCTCAGGTGATCCCCTTGCCTCAGCCTCCCAAAGTGCTGGGATTACAGGCGTGAGTCATAGTGCCTGGCCATTTAATTTTAAAAAGAGCAATATTGAAAAAATCTGAATTGCATAAAGCTGCTTAACTGAAATATATTTTAATTGATTCCCATGCGAAGTATTTAGCTTTTCAACAATTCCTCCATATTCACATAGAGTAGGAGTAAATCTTTGAATAAATGTATATATTCGAATAAAGTCCAGAGGAAAATACTTTGTAGTTTAATAAGGAATGTGCCCAAAGAGAAGTAGCTGCATTTTCTGAACACCAGAATAGGCACAGAAGCTTTTGAATTAAATTTCATTGGCTATTCAAAATCTGAGTATACAATTTATCCAGAAATTAGTGATTCAAGGTTAATTGTTTGCTTTTTGGAGTCTTCTAGCTTTTTTTTTTTTTTTTTTTTTTTTTTTTTTCTTCTTTTTTTTTTTTTGGTATCTTAGTCAAAGAGAGACACAGTCAAGATGATGAAGACGCAGTAATTACAAAATTTTAAAAGTCAAAATTACATGATTAAATCTACATTTTACAGGGCCCAGCCTGCTATCATTAGCATGAGTTTACATAAATATTATATCATTTAAACAATGAATTTATTTGGCAGTTATCTTCAGATTTCTTCTGTGTCTTTTTCCTTTAGATTGGGTAAATGAGATTGACCATATTAAATCCATGGCAATTCTTCCTCCTAACCTTCATATATAGAGTATATAATCTAGACTTTCAAATATTACTTGCTTTGAAATTTTTAAAATTTAGCCAGTTTAACATTTCTTCAGATAGAATGCACTTATAACCCCAGTAACATAGGGGATTATCAGTTCTAGAATTGCTTTGTGCAAGTGGCTGTAACGAAGAGACTCAACATGCAACAGATTAAATAAGTTCATTTCTCTTACGTAACAATCTGGAGGTGAGTAATCCCAGCTGGAGAGGCAGCTCCATGCCAAGCGGTCATTCAACAACCCAGGTTATTTTTGTTTTACTGCTACTCTTAGGGAGTTAGCTTCATCAGCATACTTGAAACAATATCAATGCCTGTTCCCCATCCCAATACATGGTAAGGGGGAAAGAAGGGAAATGAAGGGCAAGCACTTCCTCTAAGCCTGGGCTTTCTTCTGCAGAGTGCACACAGGTGTATCCGTGAGACCTTTCATAGACATGCAACTTTTCCTAGTTGCATAGGAGCCTGGAAAATGGCCCTGGCTGGCTGGCTGGCTACACTGCAGTACTATGGAAGAAGGAAGGACTTTGGAGAACATTAGCAACCTGCTGAAGTCCAAGAGGGAGGGGTCCTATCCTGATTTCAATATTATTTTTCAAAATATCCTGGGCTAAGATATAGGAAGATAGAAATTTCCCTCCTTCCTTCCTCAATAAGTATTTGGTGAGTACCTACTATGTAGCAGGCATAAAAATAAAGTTTGAAGTGCATATAAGTGAAGATATGTTATGCCAAAATTGTATGTATTTAGAAAATTCTATTTCTTGACTGTTTGTATTTAAAATTGTTCTGTGTAGTGTCATTTAGGCCTAAGTTTTACTTTTCTCAGCCTGTGATTCAGTATGTTGAGTTTACCTAGAATGATCTTCCTTTTCAAAAGCTTGACCTGTTCATTGGGTTCAAAATTCAAAAAAAAAAAATTTAAACTTTTTCAGTAATTTTGCTTTACAGCAGGTTTTCTCAGCCTGAGCACTGTTGATATTTGGGACTAGTTATTTTTTGCTGTTTGGGGGGAGCCGTCCTGTACCTGGTAGGATATTTAGCAGCATCCTTGGTCTCTACCCACTAGATGCCAGTAGCAACTCTTCAGTTGTGACAAGAAGGTCTCTCCAGTGGGGAATCCAATTGCCGCCCGTTGGGAAATGCTGCTTTAAGGAGGTAATACTGGTCAAGGAAGAACTATTCTTAAAACTGTTTTTGCTGAAATTGGCCAGGTGTGATGGCTCACGCCTATAATCCCAACACTTTGGGAGGTTGAGGTGGGCAGATCACTTGAGGTCAGGAGTTTGAGACCAGCCTGGCCAATGTGGTGAAACTCCATCTCTACTAAAAATACAAAAATTAGCCAGGCATGGTGGCAGGCTGCAAATTTGGGAAGAAGTCCCTCTGTTTATGGCTATTAATGCAAATAGTCCACCTGAGGCGACAGCTGGTTGACCCCCATCCTCTCTATAGAACTGAGCCCACCGCAACAGTGAGCTATTGCCTTGGGACAGGCAGATTTACTTTGCCAGTGATTATATGATGTATCTCAGGCTGGATGCTGTGGCTCACGCCTGCAATCCCAGCACTTTGAGAGGCTGAGGCAGGCAGATCTCTTGAGGTCTGGAGTTTGAAACAGTCTGGCCAACATAGTGAAACCCCTCTGTACTGAAAGTATAAAAATTAGGTATGGTGGCACACACCTGTAATCCCAGCTACTTGAGAGGCCGAGGCAGCAAAATTGCCTGAACTTGGGAGGCAGAGATTGCAGTGAGCCAAGATCAAGCCATTGTACTCCAGCCTGGGTGACAGAGCAAGACACTTTTTTTTTAAGACTCTGTATTAAAAAAAAAATTCTATTTTTGCTAAAATAAATGTAAAAACTCTATTCATATACATTGCATTATGATAAAGTGATTTTTCTTGCAAGGGATACTTCCCTCCAAGCTAAAATAATCTGAAAATGCCCATTTTAACAAATTTAACAAATTTCAGGACCGTTTCAAAATATATTACATATTTTACTATTTAAAATTGAATTACAGTTTCTTATGCAGAAATTAAATGCCTTATTTTCCAAACTAAAAAGCCTTTATAGTTGTATGGCTCAGTGCTAGAATGTTGACATAGAACAATGGCAATCACTTTAAGTAGAATAATGGTTCCACTCTAGTTTTAAAAACAGCTACAGATTATGCTACAGAGTATTGTGAATGTTTTCCTCATATGACACATCTGCTAAATCCTGATAAAAGAATAACAATCTTTTTTTTTTTTTATTGGTTTCAGCTAAGTAAAACATGCAGTCTCTTGTATTTCAAAATTCTCCTGTGAATGCAGGCATTTGATTGACCAAAACATACCCTTTTTGTGCTGTTCATTATAATTAATGAATGAATTTGCTGAGCAGAGCTAAATTTATGAAAACATAAATTAATTTTAGTTTCCTTTCCTGTCTGTTGAGATAACGCTTTTGTGCCATGCTAGAGAAAGGAAGAAGGGTGTTGACCAGATTTTGTGTTTTTTCTGCAAGCAAATCAGTTTGCAGAAAGAACAAGTAGCTGATGATTTTTAAATAGCATTGTATTTGTTCCAGTAGGACAAACACTGAAATGAGAAACTTTGATTCTTATGGTAAATTTCTTCTCTGATGAACATTTCCCATTAATAACAAACAAAAAATAGACGAATACCATGCAAAACATTGCTTTTGCATATATTAGAAAATGAAGGTGATGAGGTCATGAAAGCAAAATGTTTATGATCACCATTTCTGGACCGTTTAATAAGCAACTGAAGTATCTGTGTAGCATTTGCCTGCTGATTATTATTAATGAGTTATCAAGATATCTGTAAGGAGAACAAATTAAAGATGAAGCTTTCCCCAGCTCAATCCCACATACCATTTGATCTGTTCTGGCACAGGATACAATCAAGGTTACAAATAAGATGAAACCGGGAATATATTTTTGTACACTTTGAAGATGATCACAATTATGGGGACTGTCAGTCCAATTAACAGTTCTTTTTTAGAATTCCATGTGTTCTGAAAATACAAGGTGTTCCTCTGAGGCATTCTGATTACATTTTAGCCACCTCATCCTGACACTTGGTGGCTAAGCTACAAGTCATGGGTTTTTGCAGAAATTTCTTTTGCCACATTTATGATTAATTACATGTTTTGATTATAAGAGGAAACAGGGGTCTAAAGCAGTGTGCCAATATTCTGCAGTGTGCAGCTAATTCTTTATTAAATAAATTTTTAAATTTTGTGTGGCATAATTTTCAACTTTGCATAAATAATTGTTTGCAACCACCTCCAATCACAACCATTTAAAAGTAAACCAAAAGTGAAAAAGAAAAAGGAAGAGGGTGGTTTTTATCATTTTAAACTAAAACAATTTCTTTTCTATAACTACCTCCATCTGTTCCATGATGGTGGGCAGTAACCAAACCAAAATCAAGAAAAGGGTAATTCCATTTGGCGCATGCTTTGCAGGAATCCTAAGGTTAACTGCTGCTTACAACAAGCTAGAATTTGAGCAGGGGCTGGAGATGGAATGGGGCTTAATGTTGTTAGGTTTTGGTTATATGTCAGGCATTTCATAGGCATTATTTCTTATCTTTATAAAATTTTTTGAGATCAGTGGTAGTACCCCCACTTTAGGAACAGAGAAAGTAAAGCTAATAGGATATATGACATTTTCTGTCTGACTCCTGACCTTAGCTCTCACCATGTCTCTGCCCCAAAGGCAACATTAACGAAACTAAGCATTTTCCTAGAGCTGAAAATTGTCATTTATGGATTCTTTATTTTACTTTAATTGCTACGAACTCTGAGATCATTTCTACACACCTGTAATCAATTGTAAATTTCAAAAGCTGCACAGAAGTTGAAGCTAGAAAGAAATTGTTAATCTATGTTTAATCATTCATTTGCTGTTCCTTTGCAATTGAGCACAGGTAATTATAAACAGAAGTAAATCCTTGAAGACTTCTAAGATCCTATTGAATGGCAAGTATGATAATGTAGAAGAACATCATTGATTTTTAATGTGTCCTCCTTATTATCATACCAAAAGCTTGTACTTTTCTGTAATTAGGGTATAATTCTGCGCCCTCTGGATGAGAGAGAACATGTTGGTGCATGTGAGAATGCTGCATGACCTGAGTTTTGGGACATGATGGAGATTTCTGAAATGTACAATGACACGATTACTAAGGAACTGCTCTTTCCATCCTGAGCATCTTTGCATATTTCAGTCATTAAGTCCGTCTCTTATAGTTGCATTTTGTTGTTAAATTTGTAAATCTATTTTAGTTTATCATATTTGATCTTTTTTTTTTTTTTTG